>NC_069499.1:600963946-601330196 GCF_027579735.1 Bombina bombina | reverse complement strand
TTTCAAGAGGGAAACATGAAAAACATTGGAGATGCGCATAGCAGGAGGAAGGTCAAGAGCGTAGGCCACAGGATTAACCCATCGGAGTATTCGAAAAGGACCAACATAACAGGGAGCCAATTTATTGGAATGCACATGAAGGTTCAAGTTGCGGGAGGACAGCCAAACTCTCTCACCAACCTGGTAGGAAGGCGCGAGCAGACGCCTACGATCAGCCTGGAACCTTTGGTGCTGCATAGATTGATTAAGGCAATCCTGAATCTGCACCCACGAGGAACGGAGTTGCCGGAGATGCTCCTCCAAAGCCGGAATACCCTGAGACATGAATGAATCGGGCAACAAGGATGGTTGAAACCCATAATTCGCCATGAACGGGGATAACTTGGAGGAAGCATTAATAGCACTATTACAAGCAAACTCTGCCCATGGTAACAGTTCAAACCAATTATTGTGGTGATCTAAGACATAGCAACGGAGGAACTGTTCCAGATCTTGATTAGACCGTTCCGCAGCCCCATTGGATTAAGGGTGATATGCCGAGGAGAAGGAAAGCTGGATCCCCATTTGAGGACAAAAGGAACGCCAAAATCTGGAGACAAACTGGCTACCCGATCCGACACTATCTCCTTGGGTAACCCATGTAAATGGAAGACCTCCCGGGCAAAAATTGAAGCAAGCTTCTGAGCAGTAGGCAGCTTCATCAAGGGAATGCAGTGACATTTTAGAAAAATGGTCAACCACCATAAGGATAACAGTATTGCCATTGGAAACAGGGAGCTCGACAATGAAGTCCATGGAAAGATGTGTCCAAGGACGCTCACCATTAGCAATAGGTTGAAGTAGACCCACAGGAAGACATTGAGGAGTCTTATTCTGTGCACAAACTGAGCAGGAGGCAACATATGCAGCAACATCAGAACGAAGACCTGGCCACCAGAATTGTTGAGTGACAGACCAAATCATTTGGTTCTTGCCTGGGTGACCTGCGGCTTTAGGATAGTGGTAAGTGTGCAAAAGTGTAGTTCAAAGATTCTCAGGAACAAAACACTTACCACTAGGTTTCTCAGTAGGTGCATTGGTTTGTGCAGCCAGGATCTCCTCCCCCAAGGGAGAAGTCAAATTAGTATGAATGGTAGCCAAAATATGGTCAGGAGGTATAACAGGAGTAGGTACAGACTCTTCCTTGGACAGAGGTGAAAATTGTTGAGAGAGGGCATCAGCCCTAACATTCTTACTACCAGGCAGGTAGGAGACCACATAATTAAACCGAGACAAAAATAGCGCCCATCTGGCCTGTCGGGGCGACAAACGTTTTGCTTCAGATAGATAAGTTAAATTCTTGTGGTCAGTAAGAATGAGCACTGGCACGCTAGTACCCTCGAGAAGATGCCTCCATTCCTTGAGTGCCAAAATTATGGCGAGTAATTCCCTGTCGCCAATTTCATAATTGCACTCCGCTGGAGACAATTTCTTAGAAAAGAAACCACATGGATGTAAGGAACCGGCAGGCGTAGGACGTTGAGACAAGAGGGCACCTACTCCAGTCTCAGATGCACCGACCTCAAGAACGAAAGGCAGGACAGGGTTACTATGAGCCAGAACTGGAGCAGTCTTAAGACTATCAAAGGCCTTAAATGGCAGTAGTTTACCAATGGAGTGGATTATTCTCTTTACGGGTCATGTCTGTGATAGGTTTGACAAGGAAGAAAAGTTTTTAAAAAACTTTCTATAATAATTGGCAAACCTCAAAAAAGTTGAATAGACCGAAGACCAACTGGGCGAGGCCACTGCAGAACTGCAGATAACTTGTCAGGATCCATGGAGAACCCTGCAACGGAGATAACATAACCTAGGATGGTTACTTGTGTCTGATGGAACTCACATTTCTCGAGTTAACAAAACAGGCCGTTCTCACGTAGTCTCTTAAGAACCCGTGTAACATCAGAACGATGAGCCTCAAGTGTGGGTGAGTGTATGAGGATGTCGTCTAAGTGCACCACAACACACTGTTGCAACATATCTCGTAGGACATCATTAATAAATTCCTGAAAAACAGCAGGAGCATTACATAGGCCAAAGGGCATTACAAGATACTCATAAAGCCCGCTCCTGGTGTTAAATGCTGTTTTCCATTCGTGGCCCTCCTTAATCCTAACGAGATTCTACACTCCTCTCAAATAAAGTTTAGTAAAGACCGTAGCTCCATTGAGGCGGTCAAAGAGTTCTGTTATGAGCAGAATAGGGTAAGATGATTAAGACCCCTATAATTGATGCATGGTCTTAACTCGCCACCCTTTTTTCTTCACAAAGAAGAAGCCAGGAGAGCAGGATTTGCGGATGATCCCCCGCAACAGAGCATCGGCAACATACTCCTCCATAGCACATTTCTCTGCAACAGACAGAGGGTACACCCGGCCCCGAGGAGGAATGGCTCCGGGTTGCAGGTCTATGACACAATCGTAAGACTGGTGAGGAGGCAACGTACCGGCACGCACCTTGTTAAAAAAAACGTCTAGGACTTCTCGTACTCCTCTGGCAATTGAGATACCGAAGAGGTGCACAAGACTAACTGGTTTCCGAAGACAAGTGGAAATACATTGTGGGGACCACGACAAAATTTCGGACCTGCGCCAGTCGAGACTGGGATTGTGCTTTTGGAGCCAGGGATAACCCAGAACAACCGGAAAATGCAGATAGTTTATCACCTGGAACTGGAGGGTTTCAAAATGGAGAGCCCCAACAGCCATGGACAATGGAGCAGTTTTGTGAGTAACGCGTGCGGGCTGAAGGGGCCTGCCATCAATGGCCTCAATAGCAAGCGGAATGGACCGAGGCAAAACAGGAATGGAGTGCTTTGATACAAAAGCACTGTCAATGAAATAGACCGCAGCACCGGAGTCAACAAGAGCCTGAGTGACTATGGAGGAGTCCACCCAGGAAAGAACAACCGTGACCAAAGGTTTCTCCTTAAGCGGTTCCGGGGACGAGGATAAACCACCCAACAACTGCCCCCGACAGGACCTTAGGTGTGAGCGTTTCCCGGCCGTGTAGGACAAGACTTCAAAAGGTGGCCCTGTAACCCACAATAGAGGCAGAGCCCCTCCCTCCTCCTAAAGGCCCTCTCAAGGAAAGGGAGGCATGGGTTGGAACGAACACGTAGGAGACAATGGAACAGGAGGCTTCTGCAAGCGCTCCTTGAAAGAGGGCCTCTCTCTGAGTCTGATGTCAATTAGGATCAAAAAAGACACCAATGCCTCGAGATCCTCTGTTAAATCTCTGGCAGCAACTCCGTCTTTAATCGCATCAGAGAGCCCATGAAAGAAGGCAGCAACAAGGGCTTCATTGATCCAACCTACCTCTGCGGCAAGCGTACGGAACTCAATAGCATACTGAGGAACAGATCTTGTACCTTGCTGAATGGATATGAATCATTTAGAAGCAGAGGAGGAGCGAGTCGGAACATCAAATACCCTTCGAAAGGAGGCCACAAATTCAGGGTAATTTGAAATCACAGGTTTATTTGTCTCCCACAAGGGATTAGCCCAGGCAAGAGCTGTGTCAGAGAGTAACATGATGAGAAATTCCACTTAGCTCTGTCAGAGGGAAATGCCTGAAAGTAACATCTCAAAGTAAATGCCCACCTGGTTCAAAAACCCTCTGCACTGAATAGGATCGCCATATCGCTGAGGTAGAGGTGCAGAACTGGACATGCTCCTGGTAGGCATAGGTGCAGCAGCGGAAACAGGAGCAGCCATAACTTGCGGGACACTTTGGTCCAAATGTGTAGTGCGAGTAAGCAGGGTTTGCAGGGCTAGTGCAAATTGATCCAAGCGGTGATCCTGTACATCCATCCTGGAAATGATGGCAGGTAAAGGTGGATTATTAGCACCATCAGGATTCATGGCCTTTGCGTAATGTCAGGGTGTCAGTAATCAGACTGAGACGAGAAGTGCAAAAATAACCACACCTTTATTAATAGCAAAAAATAATAAAAAGTCCACAAGTCAAATAACAAGCCAGGAGTCAAAACCAAAGCTGGTAGTCAGACGAGCCGAGTCAGGAGCCAAAGCGAATAGTCAGACGAGCCGGAATCAGCAACAAGGAAAACAGCAGAGTCAGGAAGAAGCCAGGGATCAGGAACCAGGAAGGATGTCATTCTGCCAGGTAATAAACAGGAACTCTCACAAACAGGTCTGAGACAACGCAAAGGCAAAGCATACTGAACAGAGGCCCTTTAAATAATAAGTGATAACATCACAATTCTGAGACTGCATCCTGTCTTACATGGATGATGCACACCAGTCTGGCCATAAAAGGAAGTGCAGGAAATGAGCAGCATCCCCCACAATGCACCATAGTCAGGAAGAGAGGTGAGTAAAATGGCTGCCAGCAGCACATGGCAAACACAACAGGGAAAAAACCCTGACAATAATACAGCAGAAAAACACATGGTAATGGGCATCAGCTAAGATGAGCCAGATATGGAATACTAAGGGGGAAAGGCTGTAATTAAGCAGTCTCTAACAGGTCTAAATTAAAAACCTGCAGATATTTCAATATAATGCAAGTAATAACTAGCAGGTCAGATAATGCAGGTAATGGCTATCAGGTCACATAATGCAGGTAATGGCTATAAGGTCACATAATGCAGGTAATGGCTAGATGGCTAGATAAAGTAGGTCATGTTGAAAAGGATGGGATAGCTGTCCAGGTAGGTAAGTTATAAGCATTTTAGGAATGGAGTCTGGCAATAAAATAAAGCACCTCCAGTATTGGTAGTTTTGCAAAACAAAATGCCAGGGAAATGTATGCTGGTATTCCCTATTTTAGTTTAGCCACCAGAGACTATACAAAAGTGAGAGAGACACTTAAATATCCGACCCAGCAGCACATCAATCTCAACATGTGGGTGCTATGGAATGAGACCAATAAAAGCCTTAAGTCACTCGGGGGGCATATACTCTGAAATCAGCTCCTTAGATCTCTACTTTTGTTAATTTACTAGAACCCCACCTTATTTTTTCCTCCCATAACATTGGATAAATAAAAGAGCAGAAAGAGAAGAAAAAATGTGAAAAGTATTATATATGTTAGTTTTAAGCCATAAACATGAAAATGTATTGAATAAAAGAGGAAGACAGAAGATGGGGTTTAAAAGGAACAGGGATCATTTGAAAATGGTAGGAAAAGGACGTATGCAAGCATATTGAAGGGCACTGTTAACTGTAGATGCTGTGTTAAATAATGTTTAAGCAGATGAATGATATTGGTTAGCAAATATATTTTAATGGGTTTAAACAGCACATAGTGCTTTATCCACAGCTTTAAAGTGACTGGAAAAATAACTGAGTTTCTCAGAAGTCTCATAAATCACAGTGGATTCAAGAAATTGAGGCTCGAAAAACAAATGGTATCCATAATTCATGAAGAAAGCTGAGGAACCAGCAGATACACACAACTGTAGTTATTATATTCTAAATACATTAAAGGCTAATATTAGTACCAGTTATGATGTAGGTATGTGAAATAGCAGTTTAGTAGTAGGTCTAAGGTTTAATTATTCTTTTCTGTTTTGTTTGTCTTTTGATCTAGGTATGATAAGTTAAGGATAAAGAGAGGCTGATCTTTTTTGAGTGTAATAGTTTTTATTGAATTTTCCAACAAAACAAGAAACATTAACAAATGCACATATTTCCATACAGATCATAGTACTACAGTATTATACAGAGATAATAAAGTATTGGTTCATCTCAAGATTACAGTAAAAAAGAAATAATAAAAGTGTGTTTAACGTCTGTGAAATAAATAAATAATCTACTATTCACTAGCTACTGTAAACACCCTTACATATTAGAAGTAAGTAGTGTAGAAGAGGTCCACGTTAACCGTGTATTATGAGGCCAGTTTATTGAAATTCCATCAGGGAGGGATGAGGAAAAAAGTATGAAGTCTTTATTGCTCACGGAATATAATATGTATCCCCAGAGTCACAGGCAGTTAACCCCAGACAGGTCTGGGTACAAGGCCCATAGGGAAAATGACAAAACAAATTAATACAACACACGTAAAAATGGAAGGGTTAGTTAGTGCATCTGGCCAAATAGGACAAGCCCAGGTACCACGTCAAGGTCCCTTCCAAAACCTGGGTCCCTAAATTAGCCAAACAATGCAAGCTCTCAATCATGGCTTGTCCCGTTTGGCCAGATGCAGTAACTAACCATTCAATTTTTGCTTTTAATCTTAGCTGAAAGCTTGTAAGTGAGTGCTGGACTTTCTCTGTGTGTTGTATTAATTTTTTTTGTAATTTTCCCTATGGGCCTTGCACCCAGACCTGTCTGGGGTTAACTGCCTGTGACTCTGGAGACAGCACAGCATCCTGTGAGTGTCATTGAGCACCCAGGGCTGAGTATGTTGCAGGGTTATGGGATGTGTACCCAGTCCAGTCTAAAAGTGCAGTCCCCTTCCGTGTTTTGTATATGGCTAGGGTAATTACATAAGTCTGTGTACCCTTCACTAGTTCCCAGTTTGTTTGATTGAGAGTTTGCAATATTTGGATGGTTAAGAGACCAAGGTTCTGACCAAGGTTCTGGAAGGGACCTTGACGTGGTACCTGGGCTTGTCCCATTTGGCCAGATGCGGTAACTAATCCTTCCATTTTTGCTTTTAATCTTATCTGAGAGCTTGTAAGTGAGTGCCGGACTTTCTCTGTGTGTTGTATTAATTTGTTTTGTAATTTTCCCTATGGGCCTTGCACCCAGACCTGTCTGGGGTTTACTGCCTGCAATTTTGGGGGCAGCACAGCATCCTGTGAGTGCCATTGAGCAACCAGGGCTGAGCATGTTGCAGGGTCATGGTATGTGTACCCAGTCCAGTCTGAGAGTGTAGTCCCCTTCAATGCTTTATTTATTTATATATATATATATATTCATACAGTTAGGTCCGTAAATAATTTCACACTGACACAAGTTTTGTTATTTCGGCTTTTTACCAAAATAAATTAAAGTTACAGTTAAATAATGAATATGGACTTAAAGTGCAGTCTCTCAGCTTTAATTTGAGGGTATTCACATACAAATTGGAGAAAAGGTTTAGGAATAAGCTCTTTAATATGTAGCCCCCTCTTTTTCAAGGGATCAAAAGTAATTTGACAATTGACTCAAAAGCTGTTTCATGGACATGTGTGGACTATTCCTTAGTTATTTCATCATCAAGCAGGTTAAAGGTCTGGAGTTGATTCCAGGTGTGGCATTCACATTTGGAAGCTGTTGCTGTGAACTCACAACATGCGTTCAAAGGAGCTCTCAATGTAAGTGAAACAGGCCATCCTTAAGCTGCAAAAAAAAAAAAAAAAAAGAAATCCATCAGAGAGATAGCAGGAACACTAGGAGTTGCCAAACCAAGAGTATGGTACTATCTGAGAAAAAAAACACACCAGTGAGCTCGGCCACACAAAAAGGCCTAGGCGTCCATGAAAGACAACTAGTGGTGCATGATCGTAGGATCCTTTCCATGGTAAGGAAAAAATCCTTCACAACATCCAGCCAAGTGAAGAACACTCTCCAGAAGGTAGAAAAATAATTATCCAAGTCTACTATAAAGAGAAGACTTCACTTTACAGATGGAAAATGACCCAAAACATACTGCTAAAGCAACCCAGGAGTTTAAGGCAAAGAAGTGGAATACTCTGCAATGACAGAGTCAATCACCTGATCTGAATCTGATTGAGCATGCATTTCACTTGCTGAAGACAAAAATTAAGGCAGAAAGACCCACAAACAAATAACAACTGAAGACAGCTGCAGTAAAGGTCTGGTAAAGCATCACAAAAGAAGAAACCCATGTGTTCCAGCCTTCAAGCAGTCATTGCCTGCAAAGGATTCTCAACAAAGTATTAAAAATGAAATTTTTATTTATGATTATGTTAATTTCCCCAAGCCCCTGAAATAAGGGGATTGTGTATGAAAATGGTTGCAATTCACAAATGTTTCATAGGATATTTTTGTTCAACCCCTGGAATTAAAGATGAAAGTCTGCACTTCAATTGCATCTCGGTTGTTTCATTGTGGTGTCATACAGAGCCAGAATTATTAAAATTGTGTCAGCGTCCAATTCTTTACTGACTTCACTGTGTGTGTATATATATATATATACATATATATGTGTGTGTGTGTGTGTGCATGTATGCTTATATTATATCATATCTGAAAAAAATTGTACTATGCAGTTATAGCAGGCATCTTGCTCACCCATATCTTGGTGAAGTGCTCCAGGGCCCTTTAGATGAGGCTGCACCAGAGATGCTGGAGAATTACAATATAATTGCCCCAGCCAGCAGCGGTTACTAACACCCACAACTTGTGAGAGATCAGCTTTGCAAGTGCCTCCAGGCTGTGGCAAATAACAAAAAGCAGCAGGATGGCCAGCAGTAAAAACTGGTCTGTCACTACCTACTACGGCAGCTAAGAAGCCCTGCAGCTGGTTATGAGCCTGAATTAACTGCCATAATTGACCATCCTCCCCTTACCTGTGTGTGGCATGATCCAGGCACAGCTGGCAGTAGCAAACAGAGGGGGACGGTGGTAAAAGTGAGGCAGCCATGGGTGTAAGTGATGTCAAATGTGCCGCCCCCAATCTAGCCACATTGGTGGGGTTGTAAAATTGGAGCCTGGGAAGCAGATTTGATTTGCTGGGATGCGTTATAATAGTCCAATACACAATTTGCCAACAGCTGTGGTCTACATGCCTGGATCATTTTACAAAGCTATTAGAATCTTGATAACACCATTAATAATAGTCCACAGTGGTATAGACACAGTGGGAATCTTTGCTGGTCTTTGTTGTGGGCAGGGTCCTGGAGAATGTATATTCGTAGGAGTCTAGGAACAGGTTTAAACTGGCATCTTATTATATGCATACCCACTCTACTTTCTTGAATTGAAAATCCATCAAGAAGAACGTGATTTAGGGGGAGTTTTCTAGGGTTCTGATTCAGTGTTCTTTGGTGTCATCTAAGTAAGGAAATTTGGAAATTACAATAAGGTACCTCTTTTTTTCTGGCAAGCAGCTTTACAGGTGTTAGGGATAAACTGTTGTATGATATACTTATGGTGTCATCTACTCGTCTGAGCCATTTTAGATAAAGAGCTTTGAGGTGTTGGTTTGAGTAAACAGCACCTATCCCACCATTGCCACCAGCTGTGAGATGGATTAGGAAGGGATAATGATCAGCCAGGGAGTAGACTTGAACTGTTGTTACTGGAATTAGATACTACTGAGAGTTGACAGTCAAGTGAAAAGATTTCCAGGTATTATAAGGCAAAACATTCAATCTCTGGCATTTAAATTAAAATTAATATACACAAAGTTTGGGATTAGGTTTAAATCTTTACTCGGTTCATAGCAGGGGATAGTTACTCATCAGACAATGAAGTAGAGAATTAGTTATTTTTATTTATCTAGCTATTGCTTGAATACATTGATATCTGCGGAAAGGAACCAGTACTACAACTTTGACATCTGCTGATTAAAAGTGCAGTGACACTAGCTCTCTTTGGGCAGATAAAGTTTAGGCTTTGTCTGCAGCAAGCACTGGACCAGTGGAATCTGTTAAAGGGGGTTTGGGATGCAACTGGAAATACATTTATAGTTCACTCAGAGACTGATTCAGTTTTGCTGAAGGTGCCATTGACAACTTGGATTAGAACAGTGATTTAATATAGAAATTAGATAAACAAGGAGCAGTAGTGAAAGCAAGAAAATAGAAATATAACCAGACTAGATCAGATTTTCTCGGCCCCAGTACTCAGACAACCCTAAAAAACTAGGTTTAAATTATTTTCCAGTTTGAGTGCAGTTGAAACTGTAACAATAATTGACAAAACAATCCAAAAATTGGAAATACTTAAAATCTAGTCTGTTAGACTTCCTTGAGGATCGGAATTGAGAAACCCTGGACTGGATGAAGTATTTCACATAGGGTTAAATTTCTATCACCTAGATTACGAGTCTTGCGTTAGCCTTAAAAAGCAGTGTTGAGAGGTACCAACGCTGCTTTTTAACGCCCGCTGGTATTACGAGTCTTGCAGGTACAGGTGTACCGCTCACCTTTTTTCCACGACTCGAGCATACAGCAAATCCACTTACGTCAATTGCGTATCATATCTTTTTAATGGGATTTGCCTAATGCCGGTATTACGAGTCTTGGAAAAGTGAGCGGTTCACCCTCTCCTGTCAAGACTCCTACCGCATTTAAAAGTCAGTAGTAGTGATAAAAAGTACACTAACACCCATAAACTACCTATTAATCCCTAAACCGAGGACCCCCCCCCACATCGCAAACACTTAAATATATGTTTTAACCCCTAATCTGCCGACCGCACATCGCCGCCACTTCAATAAATATATTAACCCCGCACTTCCGCCTCGCAAACATTAGTTACATTTTATTAACCCCTAATCTGCTGTCCCTAACATCGCCGACATCTACCTACATTTATTAACCCATAATCTGCCACCCCCAACGTCGCCACCACTATATTAAATTTATTAACCCCAAAATATAAGTCTAACCCTAACACCCCCCTAACTTAAATATAATTTAAATAAATCTAAATAAAATTACTATAATTAACTAAATTATTCCTATTTAAAACGAAATACTTACCTATAAAATAAACCCTAACGGCTAGATTTAGAGTTTTGTCGGTAACGACCCACAAATCTAACGCTGGCTTTTTTCTGGCCACACCTTTAAAATAACTCTGGTATTGAGAGTCCACAGAATGGCTGCGTTAGGCTCCAAAAAAGGAGCGTAGAGCATATTTAACGCAACTTCAACTCTCGATACCAGAGTTGCTTACGGATGCGGCCAGCCTCAAAAACGTGCTCATGCACGATTCCCCCATAGGAAACAATGGGGCTGTTTGAGCTGAAAAAAAACCTAACACCTGCAAAAAAGCTGCGTTCAGCTCCTAACGAAGCCCCATTGTTTGCTATGGGGAAACACTTCCTATGTCTGCACCTAACACCCTAACATGTACCCCGAGTCTAAACACCCCTAACCTTACACTTTTTAACCCCTAATCTGCCGGATGGAGGACCTCTTCTTGCTCCGCTTGGATGAAGAATTTTGCTCTGCTGGGTGAAGACGACTCAAGGTAGGGAGATCTTCAGGGGCTTAGTGTTAGGTTTATTTAAGGGGGGTTTGGGTTAGATTAGGGGTATGTGGGTGGTGGGTTGTAATGTTGGTGGGGTATTGTATGTTTTTTTTTACAGGCAAAAGAGCTGAACTTCTTGGGGCATGCCCCGCAAAGGGCCCTGTTACCAGCCCAGGGCTGGTAAGGTAAAAGAGCTTTGAACTGTAGTAATTTAGAATAGGGTATGGCATTTTTTTATTTTGGGGGGCTTTGTTATTTTATTAGGGGGCTTAGAGTAGGTGTAATTAGTTTAAAATTGTTGTAATATATTTCTAATGTTTGTAAATATTTTTTTATTTTTTGTAACTTAGTTATTTTTTATTTTTTGTACTTTAGTTAGTTTATTTAATTGTATTTATTTGTAGGAATTGTATTTAATTTATTTATTGATAGTGTAGTGTTAGGTTTAATTGTAGATTATTATAGGTATTTTATTTAATTAATTTATTGATAGTGTAGTGTTAGGTTTAATTGTAACTTAGGTTAGGATTTATTTTACAGGTAATTTTGTAATTATTTTAACTATTTTAGCTATTAAATAGTTCTTAACTATTTAATAGCTATTGTACCTGGTTAAAATAAATACAAAGTTACCTGTAAAATAAATATTAATCCTAAAATAGCTATAATATAAATATAATTTATATTGTAGCTATATTAGGATTTATTTTACAGGTAAGTATTTAGCTTTAAATAGGAATAATTTATTTAATAAGAGTTAATTAATTTTGTTAGATTAAAATTATATTTAACTTAGGGGGGTGTTAGTGTTAGGGTTAGACTTAGCTTTAGGGGTTAATACATTTATTAGAATAGCGGTGAGCTCCGGTCGGCAGATTAGGGGTTAATAATTGAAGTTAGGTGTCGGCGATGTTAGGGAGGGCAGATTAGGGGTTAATACTATTTATTATAGGTTTAGTGAGGCGGATTAGGGGTTAATAACTTTATTATAGTAGCAGTGTGGTCCGCTCGGCAGATTAGGGGTTAATAAGTGTAGGCAGGTGGAGGCGACGTTGAGGGGGGCAGATTAGGGGTTAATAAATATAATATAGGGGTCGGCGGTGTTAGGGCAGCAGATTAGGGGTACATAGCTATAATGTAGGTGGCGGCTCTTTGCGGTCGGAAGATTAGGGGTTAATTATTGTAGGTAGCTAGCTGCGACGTTGTGGGGGGCAGGTTAGGGGTTAATAAATATAATATAGGGGTCGGCGGTGTTAGGGGCAGCAGATTAGGGGTACATAAGTTTAACGTAGGTGGCGGTCGGCAGATTAGGGGTTAAAAAAATGTAATCGAGTGTTGGCGATGTGGGGGGGCCTCGGTTTAGGGGTACATAGGTAGTTTATGGGTGTTAGTGTACTTTAGAGTACAGTAGTTAAGAGCTTTATGAACCAGCGTTAGCCCAGAAAGCTCTTAACTACTGACTTTTTTCTGCGGCTGGAGTTTTGTCGTTAGATTTCTAACGCTCACTTCAGACACGACTCTAAATACCGGAGTTAGAAAGATCCCATTGAAAAGATAGGATACGCAATTGACGTAAGGGGATCTGCGGTATGGAAAAGTCGCGGCTGAAAAGTGAGCGTTAGACCCTTTTTTGAATGACTCCAAATACCGGCGGTAGCCTAAAACCAGCGTTAGGAGCCTCTAACGCTGGTTTTCACGGCTACCGCCAAACTCCAAATCTAGGCCTAAGATTACTACAATATAACTAATAGTTACATTGTAGCTATCTTATGATTTATTTTTATTTTACAGGCAAGTTTGTATTTATTTTAACTAGGTGCAATAGTTATTAAATAGTTATTAACTATTTAATAACTTCCTAGTTAAAATAATTACAAATTTACCTGTAAAATAAACCCTAACCTAAGTTACAATTACACCTAACACTACACTATAATTAAATTAAATATAATAAAATAAACTAAGGTACGAAAAAAACCCCACTAAATTACAGAAAATAATAAATTAATTACAATTTTAATTACACCTAATCTAATCCCCCTAATAAAATAAAATAGCCCCCCAAAATAATACAAATCCCTACCCTATACTAAATTATAAATAGCCCTTAAAAGGGCCTTTTGCGGGGCATTGCCCCAAAGTAATCAGCTCTATTACCTGTAAAAAAAAAAGACAATACCCCCCCAACATTACAACCCACCACCCACACACCGAACTGTACTCTAAAACCCACCCAATCCCACCTTAATAAAACCTAACACTAACCCCTTGAAGATCACCCTACCTTGAGACGTCTTCACCCAACCGGGCAGAAGTGGTCCTCCAGACGAGCAGAAGTCTTCATCCGATCCGGGCAGAAGAGGACCTCCAGATGGGCAGAAGTCTTTATCCAGGCGGCATCTTCTATCTTCATCCATCCGGAGCGGAGCGGGTCCATCTTCAAGCCATCCGACACGGAGCATCCTCTTCCATCCGACGACTAACACTAAATGATGGTACCTTTAAGTGACGTCATCGAAGAATTCTATCAGCCAATCGGAATTAAGGTAGAAAAAATACTATTGGCTGATGCAATCAGCCAATTGGATCTAATCAGCCAATAGGATTGAGCTCGCATTCTATTGGCTGATTGGAACAGACAATAGAATGCAAGCTCAATCCTATTGGCTGATTGGATCAGCCAATAGGATTTTTTCTACCTTAATTCCGATTGGCTGATAGAATTCTATCAGCCAATCAGAATTGAAAGGACGCCATCTTCGATGACGTCACTTAAAGGTACCATCATTTAGTGTTAGTCGTCGGATGGAAGAGGATGCTCCGTGTCGGATGGCTTGAAGATGGACCCGCTCCGCTCCGGATGGATGAAGATAGAAGATGCCGCCTGGATAAAGACTTCTGCCCATCTGGAGGTCCTCTTCTGCCCGGATCGGATGAAGACTTCTGCTCGTCTGGAGGACCACTTCTGCCCGGTTGGGTGAAGACGTCTCAAGGTAGGGTGATCTTCAAGGGGTTAGTGTTAGGTTTTATTAAGGTGGGATTGGGTGGGTTTTAGAGTACAGTTCGGTGTGTGGGTGGTGGGTTGTAATGTTGGGGGGTATTGTCTTTTTTTTTTCAATTCTGATTGGCTGATAGAATTCTATCAGCCAATCGGAATTAAGGTAGAAAAAATACTATTGGCTGATGCAATCAGCCAATTGGATTGAAGTTCAATCCTATTGGCTGATCTAATCAGCCAATAGGATTGAGCTCGCATTCTATTGGCTGATTGGAACAGACAATAGAATGCAAGCTCAATCCTATTGGCTGATTGGATCAGCCAATAGGATTTTTTCTACCTTAATTCCGAATTCCCTAATTAACCCCTTCACGGCTGGGCATAATACACGTGTGGTGTGCAGCGGCATTTAGCGGCCTTCAAATTACCAAAAAGCAGCGCCAAATCCATATAGGTCTGCTATTTCTGAACAAAGGGGATCCCATAGAAGTATTTACAACCATTTATGCCATAATTGCACAAGTTGTTTGTAAATAAATTCAGCGAGAAACCTAAAGTTAGTGAAAAAAATTGTGAAAAAGTGAACAATTTTTTTTATTTGATCGCATTTGGCGGTGAAATGGTGGCATGAAATATACCAAAATGGGTCTAGATCAATGCTTTGGGATGTCTTCTAAATATAAATATATACATGTCAAGGGATATTCAGGGATTCCTGAAAGATATTAGTGTTCCAATGTAACTAGCGCTAATTTTGAAAAAAAGTGGTTTGGAAATAGCAAAGTGCTACTTGTATTTATGGCCCTATAACTTGCAAAAAAAGCAAAGAACATGTAAACATTGGGTATTTCTAAACTTGGGACAAAATTTAGAAACTATTTAGAATGGGTGTATTTTGGTGGTTGTAGATGTGTAACAGATTTTGGGGGTAAAAGTTAGAAAAAGTGTGTTTTTTTTCAATTTTTTCCTCATATTTTATATTTTTTATAGTAAATTATAAGATATGATGAAAATAATGGTATCTTTAGAAAGTCCATTTAATGGCGAGAAAAACGGTATATAATATGTGTGGGTACAGTAAATAAGTAAGAGGAAAATTACAGCTAAACACAAACACTGCAGAAATGTAAAAATAGCCATTGTCATTAAGGGTAAGAAAATTGAAAAATGGTCCGGTCATTAAGGGGTTAAATACAATACCTACAAATAACTACAATTAAATAAACTAACTAAAGTACAAAAAATAAAAAAGAACTAAGTTACAAAAAATAATAAAATATTTACAAACATTAGAAAAATATTACAACAATTTTAATCTAATTACACCTACTCTAAACCCCCTAATAAAATAACAAAGACCCCCAAAATAAAAAAATGCCCTACCCTATTCTAAATTAAAAAAGTTCAAAGCTCTTTTACCTTACCAGCCCTGAAAAGGGCCCTTTGCGGGGCATGCCCCAAAGAATTCAGCTCTTTTGCCTGTAAAAAAAACACATACAATACCCCCCCCAACAATCAGCCAATAGAATGCGAGCTCAATCTGATTGGCTGATCGGATCAGCCAATCGGATTGAACTTGATTCTGATTGGCTGATTCCATCAGCCAATCAGAATTTTCCTACCTTAATTCCGATTGGTTGATAGAATCCTATCAGCCAATCGGAATTCGAGGGACGCCATCTTGGATGACGTCCCTTAAAGGAACCGTCATTCTTCAGTTGGACGTCGGAGGAAGAAGATTGATCCACGCTGGACGTCTTCACGATGGAGCCGTTCCTCATCGGATGAAGATAGAATATGCCGCTTGGATCAAGATGGTTGCCGGTCTGGATCGCCTCTTCTTCCCGGATAGGATGAAGACTTTGGAGCCTCTTCTGGACCTCTTCAGCCGCAGGATTATGGATCGCCAGCCCCCGCTTGGGTTGGATGAAGATATTGGAGCCAGGACCGATCGGTGATACCCGGCGAGGTGAAGATAAGGTAGGAAGATCTTCAGGGGCTTAGTGTTAGGTTTATTTAAGGGGGGTTTGGGTTAGATTAGGGGTATGTGGGCTGTAATGTTGGGGGGGGTATTGTATGTTTTTTTTTACAGGCAAAAGAGCTGAATTTCTTGGGGCATGCCCCGCAAAGGGCCCTGTTCAGGGCTGGTAAGGTAAAAGAGCTTTGAATTTTTTTAATTTAGAATAGGGTAGGGCATTTTTTTATTTTGGGGGGGCTTTGTAATTTTATTAGGGGGCTTAGAGTAGGTGTAATTAGTTTAAAATTGTTGTAATATTTTTCTAATGTTTGTAAATATTTTTTTATTTTTTGTAACTTAGTTCTTTTTTATTTTTTGTACTTTAGTTAGTTTATTTAATTGTAGTTATTTGTAGGTATTGTATTTAATTAATGTATTGATAGTGTAGTGTTAGGTTTAATTGTAGGTAATTGTAGGTATTTTATTTAATTTATTTATTGATAGTGTAGTGTTAGGTTTAATTGTAACTTAGGTTAGGATTTATTTTACAGGTAATTTTGTAATTATTTTAACTATTTTAGCTATTAAATAGTTCTTAACTATTTAATAGCTATTGTACCTGGTTAAAATAATTACAAAGTTGCCTGTAAAATAAATATTAATCCTAAAATAGCTACAATATAATTATAATTTATATTGTAGCTATATTAGGGTTTATTTTACAGGTAAGTATTTAGCTTTAAATAGGAATAATTTATTTAATAAGAGTTAATTTATTTCGTTAGATAAAAATTATATTTAAGTTAGGGGGGTGTTAGGGTTAGGGTTACACTTAGCTTTAGGGGTTAATCCATTTATTACAGTAGCGGCGAGATTCGGTCGGCAGATTAGGGGTTAATAATTGAAGTTAGGTGTCGGCAATGTTAGGGAGGGCAGATTAGGGGTTAATACTATTTATTATAGGGTTATTATGGCGGGAGTGAGGCGGATTAGGGGTTAATAACTTTATTATAGTAGCGGTGCGGTCCGCTCGGCAGATTAGGGGTTAAAAAGTGTAGGCAGGTGGAGGCGACGTTGAGGGGGGCAGATTAGGGGTTAATAAATATAATATAGGGGTCGGCGGTGTTAGGGGCAGCAGATTAGGGGTACATATGGATAATGTAGGTAGCAGCGGTTTACGGAGCGGCAGATTAGGGGTTAATTATTGTAGGTAGCTGGCGGCGACGTTGTGGGGGGCAGGTTAGGGGTTAATAAATATAATATAGGGGTCGGCGGTGTTAGGGGCAGCAGATTAGGGGTACATAAGTATAACGTAGGTGGCGGTCGGCAGATTAGGGGTTAAAAAAATTTAATCGAGTGACGGCGATGTGGGGGGACCTCGGTTTACGGGTACATAGGTAGTTTATGGGTGTTAGTGTACTTTAGAGCACAGTAGTTAAGAGCTTTATAAACCGGCGTTAGCCCATAAAGCTCTTAACTACTGACTTTTTTCTGCGGCTGGAGTTTTGTCGTTAGATTTCTAACGCTCACTTCAGCCACGACTCTAAATACCGGCGTTAGAAAGATCCCATTGAAAAGATAGGATACGCAAATGACGTAAGGGGATCTGCGGTATGGAAAAGTCGCGGCAGGAAAGTGAGCGTTCGATCCTTTAATGACTGGCTTTAAATACCAGAGGCCTAGATTTAGAGTTGGGCGGTAGCCGTGAAAACCAGCGTTAGAGGCTCCTAATGCTGGTTTTGGGCTACCGCCGGTATTTAGAGTCATTCATTAAAGGGTCTAACGCTCACTTTCCAGCCGCGACTTTTCCATACCGCAGATCCCCTTACGTCATTTGCGTATCCTATCTTTTCAATGTGATCTTTCTAACGCCGGTATTTAGAGTCGTGGCTGAAGTGAGCGTTAGAAATCTAACGACAAAACTCCAGCCGCAGAAAAAAGTCAGTAGTTAAGAACTTTCTGGGCTAACGCCGGTTTATAAAGCTCTTAACTACTGTGCTCTAAAGTACACTAACACCCATAAACTACCTATGTACCCGTAAACCGAGGTCCCCCCACATCGCCGTCACTCGATTAATTTTTTTTAACCCCTAATCTGCCGACCGCCACCTACGTTATACTTATGTACCCCTAATCTGCTGCCCCTAACACCGCCAACCCCTATATTATATTTATTAACCCCTAACCTGCCCCCCACAACGTCGCCGCCAGCTACCTACAATAATTAACCCCTAATCTGCCGACCACAAAGCGCCGCCACTTACGTTATCCCTATGTACCCCTAATCTGCTGCCCCTAACACCGCCGACCCCTATATTATATTTATTAACCCCTAATCTGCCCCCCTCAACGTCGCCTCCACCTGCCTACACTTATTAACGCCTAATCTGCCGAGCGGACCACACCGCTACTATAATAAAGTTATTAACCCCTAATCCGCCTCACTCCCGCCTCAATAACCCTATAATAAATAGTATTAACCCCTAATCTGCCCTCCCTAACATCGCCGACACCTAACTTCAATTATTAACCCCTAATCTGCCGACCGAATCTCGCCGCTACTGTAATAAATGAATTAACCCCTAAAGCTAAGTCTAACCCTAACACTAACACCCCCCTAAGTTAAATATATTTTAAATCTAACGAAATAAATTAACTCTTATTAAATAAATTATTCCTATTCAAAGCTAAATACTTACCTGTAAAATAAACCCTAATATAGCTACAATATAAATTATAATTATATTATAGCTATTTTAGGATTTATATTTATTTTACAGGTAACTTTGTATTTATTTTAACCAGGTACAATAGCTATTAAATAGTTAAGAACTATTTAATAGCTAAAATAGTTAAAATAATTACAAAATTACCTGTAAAATAAATCCTAACCTAAGTTACAATTAAACCTAACACTACACTATCAATAAATAAATTAAATAAAATACCTACAATTACCTACAATTAAACCTAACACTACACTATCAATACATTAATTAAATACAATACCTATAAATAACTACAATTAAATAAACTAACTAAAGTACAAAAAATAAAAAAGAACTAAGTTACAAAAAATAAAAAAATATTTACAAACATTAGAAAAATATTACAAATTTAAACTAATTACACCTACTCTAAGCCCCCTAATAAAATAACAAAGCCCCCCAAAATAAAAAAATGCCCTACCCTATTCTAAATTAAAAAAGTTCAAAGCTCTTTTACCTTACCAGCCCTGAACAGGGCCCTTTGCGGGGCATGCCCCAAGAAATTCAGCTCTTTTGCCTGTAAAAAAAACATACAATACCCACCCCCCCAACATTACAACCCACCACCCACATATGCCTAATCTAACCCAAACCCCCCTTAAATAAACCTAACACTAAGCCCCTGAAAATCTTCCTACCTTATCTTCACCTCGCCGGGTATCACCGATCGGTCCTGGCTCCAATATCTTCATCCAACCCAAGCGGGGGCTGGCGATCCATAATCCTGCGGCTGAAGAGGTCCAGAAGAGGCTCCAAAGTCTTCATCCTATCCGGGAAGAAGAGGCGATCCAGACCGGCAACCATCCCGTTCCAAGCGGCATCTTCTATCTTCATCCGATGAGAAACGGCTCCATCGTGAAGACCTCCAGCGCGGATCAATCTTCTTCCGACGACGTCCAACTGAAGAATGACGGTTCCTTTAAGGGACGTCATCCAAGATGGCGTCCCTCGAATTCCGATTGGCTGATAGGATTCTATCAGCCAATCGGAATTAAGGTAGGAAAATTCTGATTGGCTGATGGAATCAGCCAATCAGAATCAAGTTCAATCCGATTGGCTGATCCGATCAGCCAATCATCGGATGAAGATAGAAGATGCCGCTTGGATCAAGATGGTTGCCGGTCTGGATCGCCTCTTCTTCCCGGATAGGATGAAGACTTTGGAGCCTCTTCTTAGGTGTCGGCGATGTTAGGGAGGGCAGATTAGGGGTTAATACTATTTATTATAGGGTTATTGAGGCGGGAGTGAGGCGGATTAGGGGTTAATAACTTTATTATAGTAGCGGTGTGGTCCGCTCGGCAGATTAGGGGTTAATAAGTGTAGGCAGGTGGAGGCGACATTGAGGGGGGCAGATTAGGGGTTAATAAATATAATATAGGGGTCGGCGGTGTTAGGGGCAGCAGATTAGGGGTACAGAAGGATAACGTAGGTAGCGACGCTTTGCAGTCGGCAGATTAGGGGTTAATTATTGTAGGTAGCTGGCGGCGACGTTGTGGGGGGCAGGTTAGGGGTTAATAAATATAATATAGGGGTCGGCGGTGTTAGGGGCATCAGATTAGGGGTACATAGGGATAATGTAGGTGGCGGGGGTGTACGGAGCGGCAGATTAGGGGTTAAAAATAATATGCAGGGGTCAGCGATAGCGGGGGCAGCAGATTAGGGGTTAATAAGTGTAAGGTTAGGGGTGTTTAGACTCGGGGTACATGTTAGGGTGTTAGGTGCAGACGTAGGAAGTGTTTCCCCATAGAAAACAATGGGGCTGCGTTAGGAGCTGAACGCTGCTTTTTTGCAGGTGTTAGGGTTTTTTTCAGCTCAAACTGCCCCATTGTTTCCTATGGGGGAATCGTGCACGAGCACGTTTTTGAGGCTGGCCGCGTCCGTAAGCACCGCTGGTATCTAGAGTTGCAGTGGCGTTAAATTATGCTCTACGCTCCCTTTTTGGAGCCTAACGCACTGAAAACCCAGCCATTCTGTGAACTCTAAATACCAGCGGTATTTAAAAGGTGCGGGGGGAAAAAAGCACGCGTAGCTAATGCACCCCTTTGGCCGCAGAACTCTAAATCTAGGCGAGAGGGCGGTAAAAACCAACGTTAGGAAACTCTAACGCTGGTTTTCACGGCTATCGGCCAACTCTAAATCTAGGCCTTAGTTAATAATAGTAATTTTATTTAGATTTATTTACATTATATTTAAGTTAGGGTTAGGGTTAGACTTAGATTTAGGGGTTAATAACTTTATTATAGTGGTGCCGATATTGGCGGCGGCAGATTAGGAGTTAATAATTTTAGTTAGGTGGCGGCGACATTTGTGGGCGGCAGAGTAGGGGTTAATATATAAAAAGTAGGTGTCAGCGATGTTGGGGACAGCATAGGGATAATGTAGGTGGTGGTGGTGTCCGGAGCGGCAGATTAGGGGTTAATAATAAAATGCAGGTGTTGGCGATGTCGGGGGCAGCAGATTAAGGGTTAATAAGTGTAAGATTAGGGGTGTTTAGACTCGGGGTTCATGTTAGGGTGTTAGGTGTAGACATAAATGTGTTTCCCCATAGGAATCAATGGGGCTGCGTTAGGAGCTGAACGCTGCTTTTTTGCAGGTGTTAGGTTTTTTTTCAGCCGGCTCTGCCCCATTGATTCCTAAGGGGAAATCATGCACGAGCACGTTTAGCCAGCTTACCGCTACCGTAAGCAGCGCTGGTATTGAGGTGAGATGTGGAGCTAAATTCTGCTCTACGCTCTCCTTTTTGCGGCTAACGCCGGGTTTAAAACAACCCGTAATACCAGCGTTACTTTAGGTGAGGGAAAATTGTGCGTTAGTCACGCACACCATTACCGACAAAAACTCGTAATCTAGCCGTATGTTTCTTACTGTTCTGTCAGCTTATGTTTTATTCTTCTTTTTCTTCTTGTTTATTTATAAAGGACCAACATTTCACGGAGTACTATACAAAGGTACATTGCAATCATAAAGGTACAATACAAAAAAAACTTCAATTAAACATTATGCAGGGCTATAACATGTACATTACTACACTTACATTGACAAATGTAAACATAAGGAGAAGAGTGCCCTGCCCTTGAGCACAATCGGTTGTAGATGCAATTTTATACAAAGTAAGCCACAGTTAGAGAGGCTCTCAAGCTTACAATATAAAGGACATACATAGGGAAGGTGAGAGAGAGGGAAACATAAGTAGTAACATAAGTAGTAGAGACACATCTCTTTAATTGATGTTATACAGTATGTCCAGGTAAGTGGTCATCACCACAGTAGTAATAAAAAAATTAAAATAAATAAATAAAAGGTCATTCTGAACCAATTTGTTCAGGACCGTCTTTAACACAGGGCAAAAGGGGCAGCTGCCCTGGGCCCAGTCTCTGTTGAGGGGCCCAAGAGTCCTAAAAAAAAAAAAAAAAAAAAATTTTTTTTTTTTATGGTTCATACCAGACTGCTGATGTGACATGGGGAACACACACATTTAGTCCTAATACTGTCACAGTCAAAAGTACTCTGCTTATATATAACTGTGCCAGACCATGCCGGTGTCATGTGACATGCCAAGCTAATGCCATGTGCTGTTTTAGATGTGCACTGTGCAGCACTGAATGCAAAGCCCTAACTCGGCATCCAGCCATTTCCCACTGCATCAGAAAAGGTCCTACTGGGGTTACCACTGTTACCAGGTAACTGCGCTGGTGGTGGGGATTGTTTCTGGGTAGGGCTGACTGTGGGCGCATGCAGCAGAAAGCTGGAGCGGCAGGCACATGAGGATTTGAGCATCTGTGCAGCTGCATACACTCTCTTCAGTCTTGAGGCTGTGTGACTCATCTCACACTGTATCCATGCAGCCTTGGACAGACAGCATCCAGTCTACTGGTCCCCTTAGCCCTGCTCTTTCTGCTGTGGCCCTAAGATCAACTAACTGAAGTTTGTTAGGGGAATAGTGCTTTGTAGAAAGGTGTCAGTGGGAAGAATAAGTGAGTGCACACACGCCCCTCCCCATGCAGCATTGTCTAGTTCAGGATGAGAGGGAACTTGTTCCTAGCAAAGAAGTGACATGCACAAATATGTTAGCGTTCTTGCAGAAATAATGAGCAGGGAGAGAAGAGGTATATAGTATAAAACTTCGATTTATTTCTTCATTTTAAAAGCATATTATAGAACACAGCAGATCAAGGATTACAGCTGACGCGTTTCCCGCCTCTACGGCAGTTCATCAGAGCTGTTATGCAAGTGTACTATGCAGCTGTTATATTGTCATGGGGGAGTGTGGGTGTGACCAATCACAATACTTTCTTGTTCCACACCTCGTTTTAACTCTACACATACCCCGGGTGCCAAACTATTTTCATCTCTTGTTGAAGCACTAACATGAATACATATTAGCTGCATATTCACTCGCTAAAAACTAAAATAAAAATATTACCAGTTATATCAAATCTTGGAATTGGGAAAGATTTTTTTGCAAACTACTAAGCGTTTATCAACGTGTATTGATTTTACACACCTATTTCACAAATATGTGATAGGGCTAATATGTAATAAACCACACTATTTTAACATACAATGTCAAGTGTACCGTGTATAAGTCAAATGCAAATATTCTATTAACATTGTTATGTTCAAGTGCTGGATTACACTTAGATCTCTATCACAAATGTATACATGCTAACTTCAGTTTCAATTATTATGTATTTGTTTAAAACTTGTGGTTATTACATATAAAGAATGATGTTTAATAATGGAACTTTGGATCTGTTGTCTGTTGTTTGGTGATGTATTTAGATTTTCACTAAATTTAATTGACATAGGGATTTTACTTCAAATTTTAATTCTATTTTTTAGATGATACACTAGTTATTAATATTATGATATACTAAATTTTAATCTCTATCAATGAACAATTTGACGTCACTAATTTTATTTATACCTTTTGGAAAACCTGTTTTTAAAGTATGAATCCAATAAATTTCTTTTTTGCTTAAAGCATGGTATCTATCTCCTCCTCTGGGTCCTAGAGAAACATATTCTATTCCTTGGAAGCTGAAGTATTTCAAATCACTGTTATGTAGTGCAAAATGTTTCGCTACCGGTGTTTTAGGAACCTCAGCCATGTGACATGTGCTGGTGTGGCTGATGTATAGCGTCATGCTGATACTTCACACATTAATGTAAGGTTTATTTTTATAGTTTTTATTTTCTCTCAGTCTCAGATTTTACAGCTTCCCATAGTAGTTCTGCTGTTCCAGTCAGTAAACTTATATTTGTCTGCACCTCCATGCTTCCTCCTTTACCTTGCGTTGCTCCTGTTGGCTGCCCTAAATCTCTTTAACCAGCTAACCTCACACCAGAATCACATTCAAAAGAATATTAAATGAATCCACAGTGGAGGAATTTATATATTTATTTACTTATTAGTACTGCTTAGGTCCAGTTTCACATATTGCATTTTTTTTTTTTTAAATGATCCACCGCTGGGCTAATAATAATAAAAAAAATTGATTTAGTTGTTTTTTGGGATGCCCAGGGTCCAATCAATATTAAAGACGGCCCTGAATTTGTTACATCACTAGACAAAGCCAATCCATCAAATCAGACTTGATTTATTAACTGCACATGCTCCTGAAGGAGTTCCTGACATGCACAAGAAACAAGTTAATGTACAAGTCCACGATTCAGACACATTAATCAACCCTAATATTACCAAAGGTAACCTTAAAACATTATAATACAAAGATGATATTAAAGAAGTCATAACTAAAATCATAGGATTATTTAGTGAGCTCTGTAAAGATCTATCATGAATGTATGTATTGGGTACTTGTAAAGTGCAAGGGTCTCAAGGAGCTGCTCATTTTATCGACCTCAGAAGGATGAAAGGCTGAGTGGACCTTGCTGGGGATCGAACCTGCAATCCTCGGGTTGCTACAGAGCTCAGCCACAGTGCATTAGCATGCTGAGCTATCTGTCCGGCTCATCATACGTAGGCGCCATGTACTAAGCATCGAAGTGACCTTTCGTGTGTATTTTCACGTCAAAATTTGAGCGTGGACTAAAAATCATTTTTACCAAGCTGCGATTGAATTTATAAACCACTTTTTTTCATCTGCGATCGTACTTTTCCGCAATTAATCGATTCCAAACCCTTTTTTAACATACTAAACCATTGATCGTCATAAAATCCGCTATTAAAGGAAATTATCAATGTTACAACCAATCCGTTCGCTCAAACTTTTGCTTTAACTTTGTGTAATTTGCTTCACGACCATTTAGGTAGAGAATACAATAGAAAACTATAGGGGGTATCACACTGACGCCAGGTTGAAGTACTTAAATTAAGTGGTAGACAAAAATCATTTCATTATTAGTTTGCCAGCAGTGAATGAAGATGGAGACACTTTTACATTTATTTATCTTTCGATTTATTCAATTATGAGGAGGAAGGGCTATATAGGCACCTGTTGGAAATAATGAATTTCAAAGAAGGAGAGGAGGTCGAAGGAGAGCTCCAAGAGTTTTCCTCCCTCATATGGGTTTTGAAGACCTTTCTGATTGTTAGGTTATCCAGCGATTCCGTTTGGACAGAGAAGCTATAATGGACCTTTACAATGAAATAGCCAATGACAGTGCATTCACAATCCATACCTGGACTCTTAAAACTGTTGGCAGCATTACACTTTTTTGCCACGGGTTCTTTCCAGGCTGGCATAAGCCAGTCTGCATTTTCTAGGCACCTGACAAAAGTAATAAATGCATTGATGGTGGTCTTTCCATGGTATGTGTGCCTTTCATCAACTCTTGAAGATTGGCAATCTGTGAAGTCCAACTTTTATAGAATGTCCAGAATGCCCAATTTGCTTGGAGCCATTGATTGCACACACGTTACATTAAAACCGGCACGTGAACGTGAAAAAGTTTACCGTAATAAAAAACAGTACCATTCTCAATGTTCAGATGGTGTGTGACTATAATATGAAAATAATCAGTGTCTGTTCCAACTTCCCTGGTTCCTGCCATGATTCCTATATCTTGCGTCAGTCTGGGTTATATAGGAAGTTTGAGGATGGAAAGATGCCTGAAGGATGGCTTTTAAGTAATTATTTATACATTAATCCATTCTCAATTTATATAAGATAAGTGTAGTTTTAATTGTACTGTCCCTTTAATTATGTTTCAGAACTAGATAGTAAGATCTTAAAGTCAAATGTCTTAAAATGTAGCATGCTTCATGTCATACGGAGCTTGATAAATGTGCCCCATATTCTTGTTCTTGATTGATCAAATACACACTGAGACATCTTATTGTCAGTTTTGGGCCTATATAAGGCCAGCATTGAAAGGGCTTATATTTACTTACACTGTAGTATAAATGATGGCAAAAGTTTATTATATATTTGTTTGTCACTTAGATTTGTATACTATTTTGCACATAAAGTAAATATTACATATTAAGTTACTATCTAGCCACATATATTAATAAGAAATGATTAGGATACTTGTTTGCAAGATAATTAAATATAATCTAATGATCATTCTCATTTATCTAAATTATCTTTTTATCATCTCTTAAATCCCTATCCTTCCCCCTCCTCTCTCTTTTTCTTTACTCTTCAATACCCATTTTATCTTTCTTAAATGCTCTCTTGTCCGCTGATGGGCCATTTAAACTTAAACCTGATTTATATTGAATATTGCATATTTTTGTGTCTTGATTAAGATGAGGATACTTCCTCTCATCGTTTACCTTGTTAATACATTTGTGCTTCTACTGTGACTGGTTTAACTTCAGAAGTAAACCCTGACCATTTTCAAGTTGGGAGTTTAAATGTTCTGTAAATTGCATTCAGCCTGCCTCCATAGATATTTAACTTTTTTTACACATTTTAAGATGGTTCCAAAAGGGATATTGCAAACTTTAATGTTAAAGTGCTAAATGGCCCAGGGAAACGCTCCATTGCAATTCAAGACTTTAATAGGTTAAAAGGGGATATCATCCTTATTCAAGAAACCCACTTTAAGAAAGGAAAAGAGCCTAACTGGCACTATCATAAATACCCACAGGAATATTTTGCCTGGGGAACCTGGCAAAAAGAATGGAGTAGGTATACTGTTTCATAGGGATACTCAGTTCCAGTATATAAGCTCAGAGACCAGATATGAATGGTAGATACCTTATTCTCATAGGTCTGGTAGTCTAGTAGACTATATTCTCCAAACAAAACACAACCCTCTTTTATGCAAAAAGTGGTGAATAGGATATTGGAATGTGGGAAGGGTATAGTAATGGCTGGAGGAGATTTCAATCTGCTACTGGATCCTAGTGTTGACACCTCGGGGGGCACCACATGTGCTCCTAAAAAATAAATCAGCCATATCAGTTCATTGCTCAAGACTTTAATGGTCCAATATGTATGGCCCACATATAATCCACAAAAAATGGACATATTTTACTGACATTCTCGCCACTCCTACTTCCTGATAATCAAGTGGGTCTAGTCTTAGTGAAACCATTATGAAGCCTGTCCAGTGCCTGGACAGACCACAATCCCGTAAATTGCTTGCTAGAATAGCCAGGGGCCCCAATGACAACATTTCAATGGCAATTAGATGAACACCTTTTAGAGGATGGTTTGATTAAATACAGTCTTGGAAAAGCTCTTGTGGAGTATTTCCATTTCAAAGTGTAGAACAACTTGATAAAACAAGTGTGTCATCAGAGGGGAACTTATTAAGATTAGAGCTAAAAAACAGAAAACTCATAGAGAAAAATATAATTCTTTACTAGAAGATGTAGATCTGTTAGAGTACCTACATAAGCTGTACCCTGTACATGAGAAACACAAAAACTTTGATGCAGGCTAGGACAGCTCTGCAAAACTGTTAAACCCACCAACAGAGAAAAGCTTTATTTTTTAAAGCAGTAATTTTATAAGCAGGGTAACAAGGCGGGTCAACTATTACCCAGAGCGCTGAAGCGTAAACAATTAAAATAATTTATTCACACTGTCCAATCTAGTAATAGAGAGGTTAAGGCAGATAGCTTTGCAAGAGCCAAAATATTACTGGATTACTATGCCAAACTTTATGATTTGAATAAACCTTCTGCCACACTTTGTCTGCTTACTTAGCGGGATTAAATCTACAGAGTCTGAGTTGAACAGAATCTAAATTATTCGACAGTCCTATTAATTCAGAAGAGGTCACTAAAGCTATAAAGGATTTGCCTTCTGAGAAGAACCCAGGACCTGTTGGTTTTGGAGCTAAATATTACACAATTCCACAAGACATATTAACTCCCCACATGGTTAAAATGTTTAATTCACTAGATGAGAATAATTGTTTCCCACCATTCATGTTGGAAGCACATATCACTGTTCTTCTAAAACCTGGTAAACCTCCCACAAAACCAGAAAATGTCAGACCAGTCTCACTTCTTAACTGTGAAGATTTATGCAAACATATTAGCAGATCGGATTAACACATACTTTTGCAGTCTAGTGTCATAATGACCATGTTGGATTTATCCCTGGAGTGGAAGCAAGGGATAACACCCTTAAAGGAACACTGAACAATTTTTTTCTTTCATGATTCAGATAGAGCCTGCAATTTTAAGCAACTTTCTAATTTACTCCTATTATCCATTTTATTTGTTCTCTTGCTATCTTTATTTGAAAAAGAAGGCATCTAAGCTATTTGTTTGGTTCAGAACTATGGAAAGCACTTGTTCATTGGTGGATTAATTTATCTACAAATCAGCAACAACAACCCAGTTTGTTTAACAAAAATGGGCCGGCATTACATTTTTGCATTTCAAATAAAGATACCAAGAGATTGAAGAAAATGTGATAATAGGAGTATATTAGAAAGTTGCTTAAAATTGCATGCTTTATCTGAATCACAAAATAAAAAAATTGGGTTCAGTGTCCCTTTAAGAATACCCCAATGGAATTGGTTTAAACTGATGCAGAGAAGGCTTTAAACAGGGTCAAACTTTGAAAATATCTTTCTAAATAAAAAGTTTTCACTTTATACAAACCCAGTAGCCAAGGTTAGGGTTAATGGCATGGTATCTAATCCATTTGAGGTTTTAGCCCGGAAAAACAAAGAAAATACCCTCATTAAAGGAATTGAAGTGCAGACTAAAGAATATAAGCTGGCGTTATAAGACAATGACATTCTTGTTACTCTGACCAAGGTTGGCCAGTCTTTACCCACCTTGTTAAAATAAATGAAGGCTTACAGGAGTAACCTCAATCTAACCAAGTCTGAAATGTTGAACATTTCCATACCAAATACTTATATGGAAAGTGTTGCCAGTTGCCACCATATGTCCCCTTACTATTCAGTGGCATAAGCATAAATACTTAGTGACACATCTTACATCTAACCCTATTGATCTTTTCAGCTATGAATATTTAAAACTTGAAACTTTATTGGCCGACCTGTCTAATTGGCGTAACAAATTATTTTCTTGGCTGATTGGAGTGCATATCATTAAAATGAATGTTCTGCCCCAGATTGTATACATCTTGCAAACCATGCCTATCCCCTTGCCAAGACTTTACCTTTCAAAACTTCCGAAAATGATAGAACAATTTATATGGAATAATACTAAGCACAGGCTCTGAAAATAACTTTATACTTGCCTAGGCACAAAGGAGGATTGGGGCCCCAGATTTAATCAGATACAGAGAAGCTATACTTCCACAGAGATTGGTGAAATGGAGTTCTAATTCAGAGCAGAAAGCTTGGATCCAATTAGAGGAGATATACTGTGAGTAATATAGGCTCTTTAAATCATTCCTATCATTAAAACATAATATCTGATCTATTCCATGATATAAAATACTATACCAATATAACCAGAATGACAAATTAACCTCCCTATAAAAAAATAAGCTTTTAAAATTAGTATAACCATAAAAACCTAACAAATCAATCCCTATATATCAAGTCAATATATCCTTAAAAACAGTTGATAGCACAAAGGATTAAGCAATAAATACAAACTACATTATGTAAAAGAACATTTTTTAAAGGTGAAACTAGCACATCAACTCAAACTCACCATAAAATAACTATGAATCAAAACTCACAATAGAAACCAACTTCAAGTTGTCATAGAAACTATTGTGTCAAATCAATTTTACCATAGCAACCAGCATATCAAATTAAGCTCTCCATATAAAACTGTTCATCAAAGCAATCTTACCAAGAAACCAGCACTTCAAATCAAGCTGGCCACATAAACTAACATAAAAAAGCAGACTTTTGATTTATATGAGCACATCAGATCAACTGGCCTATACATACCAGATCATCAAAAACAACTATTCATATCAAACTGTAATATGTGCTGAACTTATATCTCTTTATTTCACCTTAAATTTGTTTGGATCTGCCTCACATTGAAATCAGCACACTACATATTGCATCCAAGATCAGGTTTTATTGCTTGATCAATCAGGCTAACTGCTAGACCTGAAGTTACTACTCTCTAGTGAAAACTCTTTTTTGGATTTTCTACTTCTACATTGAACCTTTGCAGCTTAAAGGCACAGTTTACTCAAAAAATGTTTCCCTTTTAATTTGTTCCCAATGATCCATTTTACCTGCTGAAGTGTATTAAATTGTTTACAAGTAGCTCCTTTACCCTTATATTGGCATTTGAAATAGTTGATTTAGCATGTGGTATACCCACCTATTCTGAAAGTTTGTGGCCGCAGGTCCAAGCTATAGATAAGCTGTGTTAGCACAGTCAGCAGAAGAAATTACACTCCCAGTGGGATATAGTAGAGATAAGGTAATAAAATGTTGATTTTCCATTGTTCTCTCCATGTACTGGTGATTGGTTTACGGACAGATATAAGATAAAGAAGCAGGTATATGTGCACAATGTGATACAGTAATGAGATCTGATTTTATTACAAGACCAGAGACTCCTATTTTTGCATTAATCTTTCTTTACTACTCAATGCAGCCTTTAAAGAACAATAACATTAAAGATAAATAACATAATACATAATAAGAAGCTAACAGAAGCTAATTAGAATGAAAGAAAAAACAGCCAATCAGCACAGAGAATAGCCAATAAACTGAGTACACAGCAAACACTCTCCCTCTTTCTTTTGCTGCTCAAAACAGATAAGTTGTGCATTATATAACATGGTCATTGACTTTTGTGTATATTTTGTATGTTTATATTTTCGTTTTTTGTAAAATATTGTAGCCTTATTAAAAACCTTGCTGAACGTTTTCCTAATATTTTTTCTTCTTTTTATCAAAAAATGTCTTTTTTCGTTTTATAGTGTTAATTTTGTTTTTTCCATACATGTGTCTTGTGGCTCCTTGTCAATTCTACTCTCTGGTTTTCTTACCCTTCTGGCTAAACTGTTTCCCCATTTGACTGAGCTCTTCTTGTGTTTGTGTGTTTTACTTGTCTCCTCTCCCTTCCTGCTTCTGTCTCGGCCGCTCCGGCGCCATTTTGTGGGCCGTCCCCCTCCCTTCCCGCCCATTCACGCTGACGTGTAATTTTACCTCAGTCAGCCAGCTGCAGCTTTCTAGGTGGTTGAGTTGTAACATTGTTTGCCGTTACACTTGACATTTATTGCAAAACCCAGTAAAATTTTCCTTTTGCAGGCCTGTATTGCCATCTACTGGCTACCCTTATATATTATAAGTTAATTGTTAGAAATTTGTTAAGAAATTTTTTTCTATTGTGATAAACGTTTTTCTCTTGCTAATTTAACTACAAGTAAAAAATCGTTATTGCCATAATTTTTTTCAAATATTTATATATATTTATATTTATATATATATTTTATTAAGGGAGTTATTTTAGTTATATTTATTTCTTACATATTGTATTTGGTTCAGACATATTTTAATTCCATAATGTCTGAAATGCAAACAGATACATCTCCCTTAACATTGCAGACTGTACAGAATATGATAGAATCTTCCATGAATAATTTATTTAATAAAATGTCCTCTTTGATGGGAGGAAAGCAGAAAACGATTTCTTTAAGAAGAAAAAGCCCATCTATTGCCTATAAAGCAAGCAAAAAACTTATTGAAAAATCTCGACAGCTTTTAGCTGATCCTATTGTTCCTCACAGCAAAGGAAGAAAAACCGCTGTCAATAGAACCCTGCACCCCGAGGGTAACCAAACGGGGGATACTTACATATGCAAAAAATTAAAATATAATGATAAAGATATTTCAAAAAATCCATCTTCAGAATCAGAAAATTCAGATGGTGATGAATATACAGATATAAACTCTGATAATTTCAATGAATCGGATAACTCCGACGGCCCCCCTGCGGCCAAAAAACATAAAAAGAAACCTAAAAAGTTTTATGATTACAGTGAGGACGAGGAAGATTTTGTTGACTGTCTGGGCAACCCTAGATTCAAACCAGACGAATTACACCATCCCCGGTCCGCCGAGTGGTGTCCCCCCATTGACTTAGCCAAATTTATTGATTATCAATTACGTAAGCCCCTGAAAAAACAAACCCGTAACAAGATGAAGGCTTAATGTCCTCGCCCCCTTTTACCTAAAAATGCATCTATCACCCCAGTGGTTGACCCCAAGATTTTAAAATTTATTGGTACCCCTGGGTACAAATTGAAAAAAGGGGTAGACAGATCCTGGAAAATTTGCCAGGACAAACTTCTGGATTCTGTCAGCCCTCTGACTAAACTATTTGAACTATCTGAACAAGGAATAGCAGAAAATTGTCCTTTGGACCCTTACGTAGTCAGAGAATGGGTCCAAAGACTGCTTTGCTTTATCGGAAATACCAACTGTGCCATGTCTGGTGAAAGACGTCGGAACATTTTAAGGAAAATAGACCCCAAAATTTCAGATTTTTCCTCAAGCAATATCGCATCCGATAAAAATGGTCTTTTATTTGGTGATTTATATTTAAAAGATCTTAGCCAATACGTAAACACTTTCTCCAATTTGAATAAAGTAAAGACATCAGTGAAGAAAATTTTCTACCCTAACCAAAGTTTTTCTGACAGGGCCGGGAGAGGCAGAGGCCGCTTTCCTGGCTGCCAATCCTTTTTATCAAGGTCTCACTACTTTCCCCATCAACCTCAATACCACCAACAATTCCAGGCACAATACCAAAGAGGTTATTCAGAACCATATACCTCCTCCTTCTTCCCGACAAGAGGTCGCCCTTGGACCCAGAGAGGTTTCAGGACCAGAGCCAGAGCTAGACAAGCTTCTGGTAAGTTCATTATTTCCTCCTCTTCCTTTTTTCCCAGAAAAAATTGGTGGCAGACTCGCCCTGTTTGCCCAAAATTGGGCTTCAATTACTTCAGATCCTTGGGTCTTACAAACAGTTTCAGGTATTCTCATAGAATTCATATCTCCCCCAATCCAAATCTCTCTTCCTCATCCCATTCATTTTTCTCATGAGGACGCTCTTTTGGTCAAAAAATAAATTTTAACTCTTCCTTCCAAAAAAGCGATTCTTCCGGTTTTTCAACCCCAAGATTTTTACCTGAGCAACTTATTTTTAGTAAAAACGAAAAACAACCAGTTCAGGCCGGTCCTAAATCTGAAGACACTAAATGCTTACGTTGTATACCATCATTTCAAAATGGAAGGAATACACTTACTAAGAGAGAGAAAACGATTGGATCTTCACCAAGTTACTCAAACCTGTAGTGGCTTGGTTGAGACTTTGAGGTATTCGTCTGATAATTTACTTAGACGATATTTTAATAATGGACCAAGATTTTTATTCTCTTCAGAATCACTTAATTTCCACAATTTCCTTACTAGAATCCTTAGGCTTCATTGTGAACAAACAGAAGTAGGTTCTTCATCCTACAAAATCTTTAATTTTCTTAGGATTTCAAATCGACACAGTGCTTTCCACTTTGAGTCTTCCATCAGACAAAGTGAAGAACATCAAAAAAGAAATTTCCAAAACTTTATCAAAAGATTCAGTCCTCATCATAACTATAGCCAGAATAGTAGGTTTGCTATAATCCTCTATTCAGGCTGTTTTTCCTGCCCCCCTTACACTACCGAGAACTTCAAAGATTGAAAATTCTTCATTTGAGGAAAGGGTTTTCCTATTCTCATTTGATTCCTTTGTCTACAGAAGCCAAAGAAGAACTTTCTTGGTGGCTTTCTCATTTGGAAGCCTGGAATGGGAGAGACATTTTTGGCAGAAGTCCCGATTTTGTTATAGAATCCAACGCCAGTCTTTCAGGCTGGGGTGCGCATTGTGGTCCTTCCATCACGGGTGGCAAATGGACATTGGAGGAGAAACGTTTCCATATCAATTGTTTGGAATTATTGGCTGGCTCGTTTGCAGTCAAAAGTTTTGCCAAATTTTCTTCTCCAGTTTCTATTCTCCTGCGCATAGACAATATTTCAGCGGTGCAGTATCTCAATCCTTTGGGAGGCACCAAATCGAGAAACTTGTCCAACATAACCAAAGAGTTTATTCATCTTTGTTTAGACAGGAATATTTCCATCAAAGCGGAATATATTCCAGGATAATCGAACGCAGCTGCAGACTGGGGATCTCGTTATTTAACAGATTCCAGCGATTGGAGATTAGACAGGGAAATTTTTCTATCCCTTCAATCTCTCAGAGGTCCCTTTTGTTTGGACCTTTTTGCATCCAGGACCAATTTTCAGATTTGCCCATATTTCAGCTGGCGCCCGGATCCAGAGGCAGCGGCCATAGATGCTTTCCTTCATCCATGGCCTCCTCAGAAAGCTTATGCTTTCCCTCCTTTTTCAATGATCCCGAGGACAATTTCAATGGTTCGCAGGGATCTTCTTTGCCTGACAATTGTGACTCCCTTTTGGCCAACCCAATCATGGTATCCCTCCCTTCTGGAGATGGCCATCAATCCCCCAATTCTTTTTCCCCCACTTCCTCATCTGTTAGTCAACCCAGAGGGCGATTATCACAGTCTAATTCTCCAAGGGTCTCTTCTCCTGATAGCATGGACAATATCAGGGGACCCTGGTCCCTCCAAGGTCTTTCGGAGGGAGCTAGGTCCCTCATTCAAGATTCCTGGGCCCCAGGTACCCGCAAATGTTATTTTGCCGCATGGTCAAAGTGGTCTAGCTGGTGCCTGTGCAGGAACTTGGATCCCGTTTCTTCTGATTTAAACGATATTGTAAACTACCTTTCCCACCTTTTTGACTCAGGTCTGGCTTACAGAACCATTAATGTTCATAGGTCAGCTATTTCGGCCAGACATAATTTAATTAATAACCTCCCTGCCGGCAAACACCCTTTAATTTGTAGAATTCTTAAAGCCATTAGATTAAAACGCCCTCCTGTTCCCAAGCACTAATTTTTCTGGGATGTAGACCTAATTTTCTCCCTTTTCAAATCTTGGCCTGATAATAATTTATTATCTCTGAAACAACTTTCTGCTAAACTTGCTACTCTTCTTTGTCTAATTTCTTTCAGAAGAGTATCTGATGTGAAAGCTTTAGATTGGAACTCTAAACGTTTCTCTCCTGAAGGAGTTACCTTCTTTCTTTTTCGAAGAACTAAAACTTTGTCTACATCTATTTTCTACCCTTATCTTCCTGCTGAACCTTCTCTGTGTGTGGTTGAATGCCTAAAGTCATATGAATCTAGAACCCTAACTTTTAGAAAATCTGACTTTAACCAACTTCTAATTTCTTTTGCCCCTCCTCACGCTCCTATCACTTCTACTTCTATTGCTAGGTGGGTTAAATGGGTCATGAAAGAGGCCGGTATTAACATTTCTTTCACTGCGCATTCTGTCAGAGGTTCTGCTGCTTCAAAAGCCTTTTTAAAAGCGGCTCCTCTTCAACAAATTTTACTTGCAGCAGACTGGTCTTCTGATTCCATTTTTAAACAATTTTATTTCAGACCCATTCAACATGCCTCTCTTAATTTATTTTCCTAATATGCTTTAAACTTGCAAAAATAGGAGTCTCTGGTCTTGTAATAAAATTCCAATTATCCTAATATTTTGAAGGTATAATCTAGATTTTATTAAAGACACAGAGACACGTATTTTCCCTCCTCAGAAATAATTATGTTTTTTCTCCCACCCTATTTTATTATGGTATGTTATTAATATTTTTTGTCTTTAACAGTATCCATGTAATTTCAACCCACACTCATCTTCTGGATTCTTCCCTACAACTCAGAAGTTTCATCTTTCAACCATTGAATTCTGGACATCTATTTGGCCTTCGATCAAGTTCAACTGTTCATGGAACTCCTTCTATCAATTCTACAGGAAAATGGGGTTTGTTATCCTTTGTTGTTTCTGACTTTTTGGATTCTTCATGATGCTTAATATTTTATTATTTTTGAGCATCAACTAGAAAGAGGGAGAGTGTTTGCTGTGTACTCAGTTTATAGGCTATTCTCTGTGCTGATTGGCTGTTTTTTCTCTCATTCTAATAAGCTTCTGTTAGCTTCTTATTATGTATTATGTTATTTATCTTTAATGTTATTGTTCATTAAAGGCTGCATTGAGTAGTAAAGAAAGATTAATGCAAAAATACTCGTCTCTGTGTCTTTAATAAAATCTAGATTATACCTTCAAAATATTAGGATAATCAGAATTATACCTACAAGCTCAACCCATTTTATTAGGTTGTGGCTTCAAAACAAAATATCAGAGCTTTAATATACACAAATAAACCTTAAAACGCTAATGTTCATACATTTTTTACTCTGCAGTTGGTAAAAAAAGCAATTGTAAACACATTAAGGGAAAGACTATTTTACAGTATACTGTCCTTTTAACAATTCAGTTTGTACAGTTTTCATTTTGCATTAGTTACTTCTTTGTACAGCTAGTCAAGGGAACTTTAAAACATGTATCCTGCTTTCAAACTTCCATTCCGTTTTTCTACACTTCCTATTGGATAAAGCAAGGACCAGTACAGCTCCAGCTACACCAACCAGTGAAGTCTAACCTTGACTGACAGTTCCAGCAACCAATCTGCAGCATTACCTTCTATCTTTCTCAGTAGCAAACATATAAACAGTTTGGAAATCTACAGGCTTGTTAACCTGTCTCTCTACACAGCTTTTGCAAGATAAAAGATTCACAGATCATAAAGACAATGCTAAGAATTAAAGTTTTTACTATTTTAAAGTATAACTGCATTGCCTAAAACCTCACCCCAACAGCTTCCTAATAAAACTGCATGCATAATTTCACAGGAGTCTATCTATTTGTATATAGGCTCTGGGAAGAGTACCATGCTATAACTAAAGTTTTAACTCTTAAAGGGAGGGTCAGATGATAGCTGTGTATATGCTAAAACCATTTTCAGTAGCTGAAGTGTTCACACACACCCTGTTTGTTACATTGACCAAGCCTTTAAAAATGGACCCAACTGAAATGGCAAAGCATATTACTGTACTCTCTCAAAGGGTGGATTTTTTTTTTTATCTCAGGGGTTTAAAGAGCTACAAACTGAAAATGAGGCTTTAAAAGCACACATAAGGAAAAATCTACCTCCTAAAAGTGTATCAAAATCACAAATTTCTACCTCAATAACAGAAAGCCCAGAGCCTATTGTGAGTCCCCCTGACAGATTTTCAGGTGATATAACTTAGTATAGAGAGTTCATGAACTCATGCAAATTATTTTTTAAGTTAAAGCCTAAAACTTACAGCAATGATAAAATAAAAGTCTTAACGACTTTATCCTACCTCAGAGGGGAACCTCGCTCATGGGCGGCTAAATCCTATGCGGAGAAAGAAGATTCCATCCTCGAGTCTCTAGATTCATTTTTTGCTGCAATGTCCCTTCTCTATGACCCTGATAAGCAGAGTACTGCAGAGACTTCCATTCGTTCTCTCAGACAAGGCAAAAGACCGATCAAGGACTATGTAGCAGAGTTTAAAAGATGGGTTACAGATTCTGGATGAAATTACATCAGCTTTAAAAATCAATTCAGTTTAGAATTATCTGAGGCAGTAAAAGATGAACTCTCCAGAACTACAATCCCAGCTTCCCTGGAAGAACTTATCAAATGATCTATTAGCATTGACAGGAGATTAAGAGAACGGAGGGCTGAAAGATCCACACAGACGGCAGTTCATGCCCACTTATTCTAACCATCCAGCCCCTAAAACCAGTATTGCACCTGAACCTATAGAGTAGGGCTGCACAATTAATCACATATGCGATTTAAAACCGCGATTAATCGCCACGATTTTAAAACCGCGAGAGTTCGCGATTTTTTGCTAAACAAAAAAAATCCTCAGAAGTGGCTGTAATATTGTCTAATTCAAGTAGTGGAAGTATAGACACTTACCACTGAGAAAAGTATGCACATTTAGCACTCTATGCCCAGATTTGGGAGTGGTATTAGATTTGAATTAGATTTGATTTATGCACAGCACCAACTCACCGATATCCCTTCCAATCCAAAGTGTAAAAGACTTAGAAATACACTCAGGAAGAACACTACAGTGAGGATCGCCTTAATAGTGCCATTGTTAAAATTGTTTCTTTGTGGCTGTAATATTGATTTGTTTGTGATTTCTTGCAAACCAGCTCCATCTAGTGGTTGCTTTTAGCACACATTTGTAAAATGGCTGTTTTTACTTTCACTTTCTGTTCTCATAAGCAGCCGATCAATCTAGAAGTCTAAAAGCAGAGCACATGCAGGAATGAACAGGAGAGAAAGCCACTTACTTATATTTCCCCCTAGGGACGTCTGTAGTCTGAAACTTAGGGTATGTTAACATTATGGAACCTCTCATACAATCTCCTGCTCCTCTGAGAAATGCCTCAAAAACATAGCAGAAGCAGTTAACCCCAGGGCTCCCAAAAAGGTTAAAACTGTAGTCCCCTCTGCTACTGGGTTAACTGCATCTACAATGTTTTTTTATTTATATATATCTGTGTGCAACTGTGTATGTGATTGTATATTATATGTGTGTGTGTGTATGTATGTATATATATATATATATATATAATTGTGTGTGTATGTGGCTTATACTGCTTCATTTGTTAATCATACCACTGTCCACTGTTAGCATGACTGTCCAAGAAAACATGACTGTCCAAGAAAACATGACAATGTTGTGTGTCATAAGACCTAATAACTGGCTAGTGGCTACTATTTAATCACATCACAGGCAGCAAATTTTATTTTAACTATTTTGTGGTTTGTATTTTTATGCTCCAAGAGTGTATTGGACATTGAGAAACATGTACATTACGATTCTGTAGTGTTAAATAAACTTTAGAATGCAAAATGAAGGTGTTATAGTCATTTATAAGAAAATCACGATTAAATCGCAATCGCGTTTTAAAAAACAAAACAAAATTGCGTTTTGTTTTTTTTGCCCATATCGCCCAGCCCTACTATAGAGAGAGGTATAATCCGGGGACCCTTAATTCCACATACTGTCACAGGACTTGTTACCCATCCCTTACGGTACTAGTCAGAAGAATTGCCCAAAGAGTACCAAGATTTTTCGGATGTATTCAATAAAAAAGAATCCGAAAATCTCCCACTTCACAGACCATATGGTTGCCCTATTGATCTATTGCCAGGGGCAACAGCACCTCATGGGCATATTTACCCCCTGTCAGAACATGACTTCACCCACTTACAAAATTATTTAGACGAAAATCTAAAAAAGGGGTTCATACAACACTCAACATCCCCAGCTAGCGCTGGAATGTTCTTTGTCAAAAATAAAGATCAATCCTTATGACCAATAATAAAGACCCCTATAATAAATAAGTTAACCTAAAAAATCATTACCCACTCCCGTTAATTTCAGACCTTCAAGAAAGATTAAAAGATGCCAACATATTCACTAAGTTAGATTTGAAAGAGGCATACAACTTGGTTCGCATTAGACAGGGGGATGAGTGGAAAACTGCATTTCGCACTAGATACAGTCTTTTTGAATATCTTGTAATGCCTTTCGGATTATGTAACGCCCCAGCCACTTTACAGCACTTTATAAATGACATTTTCAGTGACCTACTAGATAAATGCATAGTCGTTTATTTAGATGACATTTTGGTATACTCAACTTCAAACATTTTATGTGGGTACTTTCTCGCCTAAGGACACATAACATATGCAAAGTTGGAAAAATTTCATCAAGAGGAAATAACTTTCCTAGGATACATCATATCATCATCAGGAATAAAAATGGATCAATCACAAATTACTGCTATCACTGACTGGGTACCACCGACTAACCAAAAATCACTTCAGAGGTTTTTAGGCTTTGCAAATTTTTACCGAAAATTTATAAAGAACTTCTCTGCAATTGTTCACCCTCTCACCCAAATGACAAGTGTTAAAAAGCCATTTTTCTGGACAGATGAATGTCAGAACGCTTTTAAAACTTTAAAGTTAAGGTTTACAACAACACCAATACTCCACTACCCTGAACAATCCTTACAGTAAATTTTAGAGATAGATGCCTCTGACACCTGTCTGGGTGCAGTTTTGTCTCAAAGGATAAAACCAACAGAACCTCTTCATCCAGTCACCTATTATTAACGATCCTTAACACCCACAGAACAAAATTACCCAATTGGGGAGAAAGAACTGCTAGCCTTAAAAGCTTTATTGGAGCACAGGGACATCTTTTAGAGGGCACGGAACAACCCATACTAGAGTATTCTGACCATAAAAATCTCACATATCTACAGAACACCAAAACTCTATCAGCCAGACAGCTTAGGTGGAGCTTGCTATTTGACAGATTCAATTTCATCATAACTTATAGACCAGGAAAACGGAATGGTAAGGCAGATTTGCTCTCGTGGAGAGAAGAATTAGTCAAAGAAAATACTGCCAGTACTTCTATTATACACCCTGAAAAATTTCTCTTACTCAGTCAAGACATAAATGACAAAATCCTTAAAACTCAGCAGACTGATACAACTGCAACACTTCATAGTCTAGAAAAGAAGGGCCATTATTTATATAAAGGGTAGAAGGTAAATTGTATGTTCCACCCTCACTCAGAACTGAAGTATTACATCTATCTCATGACCATCCACTGTCAGGACACCAAGGGGTAAATAAAACAAAATAATTGATTACCAGATACTACTAGTGGCCAAACATAAATCAATCAGTATTTGACTGCTACTACCTGCTCAGTATGTGCTCAATGCAAAATTTCAAGAACACCAAAAGCTGGATTGCTCAATTCCTTACCAATCCCTAATAAACCTTGGAGTTCCATTTCAATGGATTTTATAGTCTACTTACCCAAACCTGAAAATCACACTACAATACTTGTGGTGGTTGATCAGTTAACAAAAATGGCACATTTTACCCCACTTCATCAACTTCCAAGGGCCTCTCAAACTGCTACTGCTTTCTTACAGCATATCATTAGACTATGTGGTGTACCAGATTCTATCCTAACAGATAGAGGCTCCCAATTCACTTCAAGATTCTGGAAAGAACTGTGTACAATATTAAAGATCACCAGAAAACTCATCAGTGCTCATCATCCCCAATCTACAGGGAGTGCAGAATTATTAGGCAAATTAGTATTTTGACCACATCATCCTCTTTATGCATGTTGTCTTAGCTGTATAGGCTCGAAAGCCTACTACCAATTAAGCATATTAGGTGATGTGCATCTCTGTAATGAGAAGGGGTGTGGTCTAATGACATCAACACCCTATATCAGGTGTGCATAATTATTAGGCAACTTCCTTTCCTTTGGCAAAATGGGTCAAAAGAAGGACTTGACAGGCTCAGAAAAGTCAAAAATAGTGAGATATCTTGAGGAGGGATGCAGCACTCTTAAAATTGCAAAGCTTCTGAAGCGTGATCATCGAACAATCAAGCGTTTCATTCAAAATAGTCAACAGGGTCGCAAGAAGCGTGTGGAAAAACCAAGGCGCAAAATAAATGCCCATGAACTGAGAAAAGTCAAGCGTGCAGCTGCCAAGATGCCACTTGCCACCAGTTTGGCCATATTTCAGAGCTGCAACATCACTGGAGTGCCCAAAAGCACAAGGTGTGCAATACTCAGAGACATGGCCAAGGTAAGAAAGGCTGAAAGACGACCACCACTGAACAAGACACACAAGCTGAAACGTCAAGACTGGGCCAAGAAATATCTCAAGACTGATTTTTCTAAGGTTTTATGGACTGATGAAATGAGAGTGAGTCTTGATGGGCCAGATGGATGGGCCCGTGGCTGGATTGGTAAAGGGCAGAGAGCTCCAGTCCGACTCCGACGCCAGCAAGGTGGAGGTGGAGTACTGGTTTGGGCTGGTATCATCAAAGATGAGCTTGTGGGGCCTTTTCGGGTTGAGGATGGAGTCAAGCTCAACTCCCAGTCCTACTGCCAGTTACTGGAAGACACCTTCTTCAAGCAGTGGTACAGGAAGAAGTCTGCATCCTTCAAGAAAAACATGATTTTCATGCAGGACAATGCTCCATCACACGCGTCCAAGTACTCCACAGCGTGGCTGGCAAGAAAGGGTATAAAAGAAGAAAATCTAATGACATGGCCTCCTTGTTCACCTGATCTGAACCCCATTGAGAACCTGTGGTCCATCATCAAATGTGAGATTTACAAGGAGGGAAAACAGTACACCTCTCTGAACAGTGTCTGGGAGGCTGTGGTTGCTGCTGCACGCAATGTTGATGGTGAACAGATCAAAACACTGACAGAATCCATGGATGGCAGGCTTTTGAGTGTCCTTGCAAAGAAAGGTGGCTATATTGGTCACTGATTTGTTTTTGTTTTGTTTTTGAATGTCAGAAATGTATATTTGTGAATGTTGAGATGTTATATTGGTTTCACTGGTAAAAATAAATAATTGAAATGTGTATATATTTGTTTTTTGTTAAGTTGCCTAATAATTATGCACAGTAATAGTCACCTGCACACACAGATATCCCCCTAAAATAGCTAAAACTAAAAACAAACTAAAAACTACTTCCAAAAATATTCAGCTTTGATATTAATGTGTTTTTTGGGTTCATTGAGAACATGGTTGTTGTTCAATAATAAAATTAATCCTCAAAAATACAACTTGCCTAATAATTCTGCACTCCCTGTAATGGCTAAGTGGAACGTATAAACCAATGGTTAGAGCAATACTTAAGATGTTATACCACCCACTTACACGATGACTGGTATTCAGAGTTTGCATATAATAACTCTATAAGTTCAACTACAAAACAAACACACTTTTTTGCTAACTATGCCTATCATCCAAATTCTTTACCAACCTTTCCAAGTGACTCCACACTTCCTCACCTACAGGATTATTCATCCAAGATCAACAATGGTATGCAGATCCTTAAAACCAACATCAAATCGGCTTGAGACAGGCAGAAAAAATATTATGATCTCAGACACAGTGATCCTCCACCTTATACAGTAGGTGATAAGGTCTGGCTTTCCACCAAATTCTTAAAACTCCAATGCCCTACAAATGAACTTGGAAAACAATTTGTTGATCCTTTCCCTATAACTAATTTAATAAACAACAATGCAGTAAAACTTGCATTGCCCCCTGCTTACAGGATCCATCCCGTTATACATGTATCTTTAATAAAACCGTTCAAGCCTAACACTTTTCCTGAACGTACTGAAGTACCTCCCCCTCCAATACATGTGGATGGTGACTTAGAATATGAAATTGAGAAGAACTTGGATTCCAGAATATATTATCACAAACTACAATACTTAGTTCGATGGAAGGGTTATCATTCTGAAGTTGACTCATGGGAACCAGTTGATAATATACATGCTCCTAACCTACTCAAGGCTTTCCATAAATGTTATCCAGGAAAGCCCAGTATAAGAAGCCCCTGAGTTGCTCCTTTGTGGGTGTAGGGGGGGGGGGAATTGTAATATGTGCTGAACTTATATCTTTTTATTCAACCTTAAATTAGTTTGGATCTGCCTCCCTTTGCAATCAGCACACTACATAATGCATCCAAGATCAGGTTTCATTCCTTGATCAATCAGGCTAACTGTCATACCTCCCATCATTTCAAAATTCAAAAGAGGGACACCCCCCCCCCCAGCAAAAAAATGGAATGTGGTGGGCAGGGGCGGGGCTTAAAAATCATAAGACCAAAGTAATATAAAATTCTAAATAAAAATATATCTTTTAATACTCTTAGGCAGCAAATCAAACACAAGCTCAAACCACTGGTATAGCTGTGTGAGCTCTGTATTTAATTAACCTCTTAAGGACATATGACGGAATTTTTCCGTCATAAAACAATTGAGCAAACTGAAAGCTGTGTCCTTAAAGGGTTAACCTTTGCAGAGACAGTGCTAAATATTTTTATCTTAATTGGACATTTAATAATAGATTCTTAAAAACTGCTCTCTGCTTTCCTCATTAATATTCTAGATTCTGGCCTTTAAAGTTAGCAAAAATGCACAGTAACACACTACATAGCATACACTTACATATGCAGATACACACACACTACATAGCATACACTTACACATGCACATACACACACAATGCATAGCATACATTTACACATGCAGACACACACACACTACATAGCATACACTTACACATGCACATACACTACATAGCATACACTTACGCATGCACATACATACACTACATAGCATACACTTACACATGCACATATACACACACTACATAGCATACACTTCCACATGCACATACACACACACTACATAGCATACACTTACACACACACACACACACTACATAGCATACACTTACACATGCACATACACACACACACTACATAGCATATACTTACACATGCACATACACACACACACACACTACCTAGCATATACTTACACATGCACATACACACACACACACACACTACAAAGCATACTCTTACACATGCACATACACACACACACTACATAGCATACACTTACACATGCACATACACACACACACTACATAGCATACACTTACACATGCAGATACACACACACTACATAGCATACACTTATACAGACAGATACACACACGCACACTACATAGCATACACTTACACATGCAGATACACACACTTCATAGCTTACATTTATACATGCAGACACACACTCTACATAGCACACAGTTATACATACAGATACACACACTACATAGCACACACTTATACATACAGATACACACACACACACACTTATACATAAAGATACACACACTACACAGCTTACACTTATACATGCAGATATACACACATACACACTTATAGATACAGATAGACACACACTTCATAGCTTACATTTATACATGCAGACACACACACTACATAGCACACACCTTTACATACAGATACACACACTACATAGCACACACTTATACATACAGATACACACACACACACTTATACATAAAGATACACACACTACACAGCTTACACTTATACATGCAGATATACACACACACACACTAATAGATACAGATAGACACACACACTACATCATATATGGGTATCTGTAATTCATTGTATGGGGTCCTGGGGTTGGCAAGCACATTAGCTGGCAGTCTGAGGCTGCCACTGTTCGTTACCCTGGTGTTAGCAATGCTCATCATATAAAACTGAAGGCATGCTAGTATTATCACCAGGGGTTAGACGTCATCACTACCATGGGTTAGAGGTCATCATTACCTGAGGTCAGAGTGTATACAGCCTTCCTACTCCTGCTTAACCCACACACCATTACTTTTCCACAGGGAATCTAACAGGTATATAACCCTGGGAGAGAAAAGCCAGCTGCTTCTGAGTATCTGCTTGTGAGTATGTGCCCAATAGAATACATTTTTTTTTTTAATGCATGGGGCAATGTTGGACAGATGGCTAGCAATCCGGGACAGAGGGACAGACCCCTAAAATCAGGACAGCTGGGGGATATGAACTGCTAGACCTGAGTTACTACTCTCTAGTGGATTTACTACTTCTACATTGAACCTTTGCAGCTTAACAATTCCGTTTGTACAGTTTTTATTTTGTATTAGTTCTTTGTACAGCTAGTCAAGGAACTTTAAAACATGTATCCTGCGTATGCTGTCGGCATTTATCGATGTGCGGCGGACATGATATGCTACATTGTATCATGTCCGTCTGCACAAGAGTAAATTGACCCCTAAGTCTTATATTCTAGTGCATCAACTGGCTCCCTACATATAAACTAGTAAATCAAATGAACATTGCCACATTATAGAAAGTATCATATAGTTGCTATAACAACTCCTTCAAATCAATCTTACCACATAAATAAGGGTAAATATAAACACAATGTACACATTAGACTTTCCATGTAATCAAGCAAATCCAATTAAATTTGCCATATATAACAGTGCGTCAATTCAAGATAAAGACAGGACAAGTCATATAAATCAGAAACTCAATCAATATCACTATATAAAATTACTAGTGTCATGATTAGTAAATCTCTTGAATAAAAATGTAAATTCTAGAACAGGTTTGCATACTTTAGGTATCAGAGCAAATGTAAAATGTCAAAAAGTAGCACACATTATAGAGCATCTAGTATCTATATAACAAATCTCAATAGCGGTAGCAGGTACTATAGTGTAAAATATACAGAGAGGAGAATATTGGGTCTATCTAAATATACAATGGGCTCCATATACTAACAGGCGGGCGAACAGCTTCTCAACTCGAGAAGCTGTCCGTCCACCTTTGCTACACACGAGCAGCGGATCTGTTGATCCGCTGGCCCGTATGTATCATTACACACCCACCGGAGTGTGTAATGCCCGCCCCTTCATTTGCGCGACTGAAGGGGCTGTCAATCACTGAGATCGAGTGATCTAGCTCTCTGTGATTTTCCCTCGCCACCTCAGAGGTGGCGTAGGGTGTAAGAAGCAGTTTTCTAATGACCGCTGCTTCTTACATTGCAGGAAGCAGGCTCACACATGCGAACCTGCCCTGCAAGCGGCTCCGGAGCAGGTTTTGCTGCTTCGTACATGTAATGTGTCTAAGCTGACAAGACACAAAGGACAGTGCTTCCTGGTTTAAGAAAATTCTAGTATCTCACCATTTAAGCACATAAATGATCATCCCCATATAAATCACAATGCCAAATCTATTTCACAACATTAACCAGTAGTAGTCACATCAAACTCACTATAAAACCCAAACAATTGAATACATCGTCCTATATAATCCTACTATCACAAAGTTTTTCAAAAAAAATGTGCCATAAAAAATAAAAACTGAGATATGCAAGAGAACATGAGTTAAAAGGGTATGAAAGAACCTGTAATGAATCATTATTAAATAGCTCTTTTTATCACTTTAAAAAGACAGCATTAGCTGTTTAAACGTGTTGAGAAAGAAAAGCAGTGTAAAGAGCTTTTTCTATTTATGTTGAAGTAAAGAAGCAAATTTTAATGATGTCATATTGTGTTATTTGTATCAAGGATTTTTAATGAAGCATTCAACTTATGAGCCGTCTGTGAGTACCATCCGTTTAGTGTCCCAGTTTATCCTGACGTACTACACCACTGTGGATTGTCTCTTTCATTCCAGGGTGTGCGTCTGGAGACCTGGGAGAAGATTTATTTGAACCTTTCCTAAGGAGGTCAGTGCTGCTGTATTTTTACAAATCTTTGGTGTTTAGAAAAAAGGAGCTGGCTGTGTCCTCACTTAAAGAGAAGTTTTCTAACGTGTTCACTTGTCAATATCTGTTTCTGGGTTTTTTTTGTTTTAAAAATTGTCTCTAAAAAACCCAAGAAATATAATACATCTTGCCCTATAATCCAACTGTAACAAAGTTTATCAAACAAAAATGTGTCGTAAAAACCAATCCATTAAAACAAACCTGAGATATGCAACAGAACATGAGTTAAAGGTATATGAAACACCCTGTAAATTACAATACAACTCTTCTGTAATCTTGCAAGAAATTAACATACTAAAAAAGTGTGAAAACTTTCTGAATTCATTGGCCTAGATTTATAGATGCTCATGAGTTTTCTGATGTGTCTCGTTGTAAAGACAAGATTATAGGGTAGATTTACGAATGTCTGTCCGACATGATACGCTCTAGAGTATCATGTTCGACCGACATCGCTGAACTGCTTGTGCAATGCTGCCCCCTGCAGATTTGCGGCCAATCGGCCGCTAGCAGGGGGTGTCAATCAGCCCGATCGTATAGGATCGGGCAGATTGAAGACCGAAGCCTCAGAGGCAGTGGACAAGTTATGAAGCAGCGGTCTTTAGACCACTGCTTCATAACTGCTGTTTCCGGCGAGCCTGAAGACTCACACGGAAACAAGGGCCGTTTGGCCCTTGTTAAATCTACCCCTATATCTGAAATTTTGGGAATATTGCCTCACCTATCTTTACAAGGTATTGTTAGTGGGTGTTTCTGACAGTTACATCCATTAAAGAGACAGCCAAGTCAAAATTAAACTTTCATGATTCAAATAGAGCAAACCATTTTGAACAACTTTCCATTTCACATCCATTATCGAAATGTGCACAATCCTTTTTATATCCCAACTTTCTGAGGCACCCACTCCTACTGAGCATGTGCAGATTCACAGGATAAACACATATGCATTTTGTGATTGGCTGATGGCTGTCACATGATGTATTTGAAAGGAAAATGTGAAATTCAAACTAAGTGCTTTTGCATTTTCCTTTATTATGCATTTATTGATTATGCTATTCCACTGTGTTTAGCAGTTCTTTAAAGGGACACTTAACACCTGATAAAAATCATTCAAACTAATTTATTATGTTGAATTTAAATCAATTAACCACTGCTGTCTGTTTTATTTGTTCAGTTTACCCCAAAGTGTTGAAAAATATTGTTTTGAAGAAGAATGCTAAATAGGTGCTTTTTTCTTCAATGCATGGAACCATATTGTAACGTACGTTACACTGAGGCACAGCAGTCACGTGAAGCTCAATGCAGAGTCACATGACTAGGGTTGCCACCTGTCCCTTAAAATACGGAATTGTCCCGTATTTGAGACTAAAATAGCGCATCCCGTTTTGAATCAATACGGGACGGGGTTTGTCCCGTATTTTTAGTGACACTACCTAAATCCTGCAAACTCACTGACTCGTTGTGTCATTATGGTCACTTTTATCAGTGATATTATTAATACAATGTTATGTTCCTAAGAGTGAGACAACTCTTCATTGAACTTCGTAATTACAGAAAAATTGACTGACTTAACCACAACAAACATGGCGGAAACGCAGTCTCTCCCCTCCCCTTGGAGGTCACTCTGGTTACTGCATATCAAAATGTTGACTCTCTGTCCTTGGGTCCTCCAAAACTCTAGGGTAAACTAACAAGACTGAGGGGCTGTCACAGAGGCCGCTGTGTGAGTGATTGCGTTAGTTACCAGTGTGTACTTGAGGTAAGTAATAAAACTGGGTGTTCAGTTAATGTAATGAGCCCTCACACTGACTTCACCAAGACATTAGCTTGTGTCACTAACCATCAGCTTCACACTGTATATCAGTAGTTATGTCAGAAAATGCATTTTATTACTTTTGTGTTGTGTTGCCATTTCTAGTAATATGGATTTGTTGGTACAAATATTGCTCTGGTTTGCTAATATTGATGTAATAGTATTTTAGTATTTTCAAGTACATCATTATTACTATAGACTGATTTTAACTTGCAATGTGTTATTACTCTAGGATAATAGTAATGCAAGTGACATAGGTGTGTTGTTACTTTAGGACAGTGTTAATCATACATATGTACTAATTCGTTTTAAAAGTGGCTGCAAAGTGAAGAAATTTATTATTACTCCAGTGCAGAGAAGTAAATGCTGTATTTTTACTCTGGTATAATAGTACTAATGTCACCTGTTACTCAAATAGAAGTGACACAGGTAGAAGAGTGCTGAGCTATAATAGTAATAATGTCACCTGTTACTCACGTAGAAGAAGTGACACTGTTAGCAGAGTGTTGAGCTAAAATAGTTATTAATGTCACCTGTTACTCACGTAGAACAAGTGACACAGGTAGCAAAGTGCTGAGCTATAATAGTAATAATGTCACCTGTTACTCAAATAGAAGTGACACAGGTAGCAGAGTGCTGAGCTATAATAGTAATAATGTCACCTGTTACTCAAATAGAAGTGACACAGGTAGCAGACAGCTAAGCTATAATAGTAATAATGTCACCTGTTACTCATGTAGAAGTGACACTGTTAGCAGAGTGCTGAGCTATAATAGTAGTAATGTCACCTGTTACTCAAATAGAACAAGTGACACAGGTAGGATTTGAAAGATGCTTCCTTTGTAAAATAATTACCATTTATTGATCGTAAACTTTGTGCGGTTCTTCCGCCCGCATCTCACAATTTTTTTTTGTCTTATTTGACAAATTCGGCTTCATCTAATCGTTGCATGCCCCCTTTGGCACCCAGCAGGTGGAGCATGCAACAATTGGATGAATTCAGATTTACCACCAATGGCACGTCATTGGGCCTGTGGTCATTGTGGCCCCGAGGGGTGTGGCCTCCGCTGAGGCAGGCATCCCTTATTTTTCTGTATTGAAGGTGGCAACCCAACACATGACACACACACGGCATATTTCCCTATAATGTATGTATAGAGGAATAATAGCTGCAGCACTCGCTCACTATTTTGCAGAGCTGGTGCTGCAGTTTATGCAGAAAATCTGTTACTGAAATTCAATATTCTAATAACATCTTTTTGTATGTAAAAAAGTTTAGTGTTTAATCTTTACCACTCCATAATGTTCCTTAGCTGTGTTAATGCAGGATCCAGGCAGGGTTATAAATCAATAAGCTCCCGGTCCATAGAGGGAGGGGGGAGAGAGGGAGGAGGGCTCCAGTCTGTTGAAGAAGACACTGAATTAATCATGCTGCATATACTTTTACCTAATTTATTCAATACAATATTTGGTTTTATATTCATACATCTACATTACATATACACAGTAATTTAGATGTATGAAAATAAAACCGAATATTGTATTGAATAAATCGGGTAAAAGTATATGCAGCATGATTAATTTAGTGATTTCTTCCACGGACTGGAGCCCCCCTCCCTCTCCCTCTTCCTCTCTGGACCGGGAGCTTATTTATTTATAACCCTGCCTGGATCCGTGCATTCCCTCTTCCTCTCTGGACCGGGAGCTTATTGATTTATAACCCTGCCTGGATCCGTGCATTCACACAGCTAAGGAACGTTATTGAGTGGTAAAGTTTAAACACTAAACATTTTTACATACAAACGGATGTTAATAAAATATTGAATTTCAGTAACAGATTTTCTGCATAAACTGCAGCACCAGCTCTGCAAAATAGTGAGCAGCTATTATTCCTCTATACATACATTATAGGGAAATATGCTGTGTGTGTCATGTGACTCCTGTGCTGTTACAAAATGGTGGCATACATAGCCACATCAAGCACTGGTAAAGTATTCTAATAGAATACACTTTTCTTTAAATTGTTTGGGCAAACTGAACATTCAGCATAAAGAACTGTACTCAGTTTTGTATTAATACTAAGTAGAAGTTAGTTTTAATGATTTTTAGTAGTCGGGTGTTTAATGTCCCTTTAAAATGCAGTAGAAATGCATTATCAATAAATTCAAAATCAACAGATAAAGCAATAGTACTTACTCTAAATGTCAAATAAGCAGTACATATATTTTATTTATTTTTTTTGGCAAATTTCAAAATTTTCATATTTTCCCGATTCTCCTGCCTCATGTGACAGCCATCAGCCAATCACAGGCTGATAAATGTATACACTACAAACTCCTGCACATGCTCAGTTGAAGCTGGTGCCTCAGTTCATATAAAAAGATTGTGCACAATTTGATAATGAAAGAGAATTGGAAACTGCATGCTGTGTTTGAATTATAAAAGTTTAAATGTGACTTTCTCTTTAACTGCCCAATACATGAGATCTTGTGTATAAAATCAGTACTTATTGGAACAGTTACAACTGCAAAAACTTCAGAAACACTCTTAAAAGATGATAAATGTACATTAGTGAGAAAACTGTCATGTCTGTTTTGTTATAGGAAGTATTCTTGATAGAAAGAAATGTGCATCAGGAACCCTGCAGAATGAGAAAATAACTGTTGGAGCTCCAAGGGGCGTGGTTTTCTTAATCTAAACTTAAAGGGACATAATACTCATATGCTAAATCACTTGAAACTGATGCAGTATAACTGTAAAAAGCTGACAGGAAAATATCACCTCAGCATCTCTATGTAAAAAAGGAAGATATTTTACCTCACAATCTCCTCCGCTCAGCAGAGTAAGTTCTGTGTAAAAAGTTATACTCAGCTGCTGGTAAAAAAAAATAAAAAATGAAGAAATAAACAGCAGCCAATCAGCATCAGCAGTGATGAGGTCATGAACTATTTTACTGTGATCTCATGAGATTTCATTGTAAACTTCCTTACACTGAATAGGGAAATAAGATGAGTGTGCACGAATGCTCGCTCCTTCCGCTGTCCCGGGACAGACATACTGATTTGTTGCTTAGAAGTCCTTTACAATGGGATGTGGCTACTGAGAAACTTTTGAGGTAAAATATCTTTCTTTTTTACATAGAGATGTTCAGGTGATATTTTCTAGTCAGCTTTTTACAGCTATGCTGCATCACTTTCAAGTGTTTAAACATTTGGGTATTATGGCCCTTTAAGACCAGCATGCAGAATTCATAAAGACTATATTGGCCCATGAAGTATTTCATCTTAAAGTTGTGTGCTGCTATTTCAATGCTGACAGGCCCATTTTTAATTTTTCTTTTACTTCTTTAAAATTTCTTTTGAGGATATGTTTTGCAGTTTTATAGTTTTAGAGACAATTGGACATATGTTAATATATTAACGGTTGCATAATAGATGCATCTCCATTGATGATTATAATAAAGTTGCACTCATAACCCCCAGCTGTGATGAGGGGGTGGGAAAAAAATCTCTTTGGCCTAGATTCTATAAAAAGTAATTTGTAAACTAATACCTAGACGAAAAAGCTTGCTGCAACATTACAAATTGAAAATTACGCTGTTTAAAGAGATGTTTACCCCCCTCTCATCACAGGTGTGAGATTACAGTCAATGGAGCCGCATCTGTGTCACAACTATTTACTTTGTGTTGCATGAAATTAGTTCTGCTGTAAAGGTTGCATCAAAACTGCCTTAAAAATCTAAAAAAAATAAAAATAAAAGAAATACACCCTCTATAAAACAGTTCACAGCCCGTAAATATGCAACTAATTTGCTTTATAACTTAATGTATGAAATCCAACTCTCAATACATTTGTGAGTATCAGGGTTAACAGGAACAAGCACATTAAACCAAGCTCATCTTATAAGCCACAGAAACCTATCAAATTCAACTCACAATAAAAACAACTCACAGTTGTCATAGAAACAATAGTGTCATAGAAACAATCACATCCAAAATAAAACTTTATATTAAACCACATCACAGAGGACATCAGGTTATTCATATATATATATATATATATATTTCATATAGATTGAAAGGACATAAAACTGTATGAAGTAACATAAGTTTCTAAATATATAATGCAGCCAAAGCTTACCTGCAAAACGGTTTCTGTTTTAACCTCCATTAACCCCTTTAATTCAGGCATAGTTTTGTTTGCAGCAAGCTCCTCCCTGGGCATTTCCATATATGGAAGGTCCTATCCAGGCCATAGCTTCAGCAGAATGCACTTGTGCACATGCACGGTAGGGGGCACAATCACATGAAATCTGACTAAAGCAGCGCACAGTATAATTCTGAAGCTTTCACAAAACATGTGACATTATTCCCAAGGAAACAAGCAAGCCTCTTTACAACAAACAATTGCAGTACCCGTTGTCCCTCCTCAACCCTCCCTTACTTGCATAAGTAATTATCCTCATGTGCAGATTTTGTTACATGATACCAAAAGGTTTGGAGTAGGACACTGATAAGGGGGGTGCAGCAGGCTACATTTGGCAGCAATAAAGTGTAAGTAATTCTGCAGATTTTTGGATATTTTATTAAAATAGTTATAAGCTTTTTACATAATATATTTATAAGTTGTTGTTTTTTTACACATTTTTTCACAAGCTGTTTTACCTCAGTTGACCCTTTTATAATATGCACATAACTCAAAATATTTTATGGCACTTTAACACAAAATAAACTCATATTGAATCAAATAACCTCATCAAGGGCCAGATTACAAGCGCACGCTAATGTGTGCTGGTATAACAAGTTGACAGCAATGCAAACGTGAGCTTGCATTCACATTGCTGGGAAGCATTACAATTACGAGAGCGCGCTTCCATAGGTTCCAATGGGAGCCTCGTTCTGATGCCATCATATATACAAATATATTTATTTGTTAATATGTGTATATACATATATTAACACAAAATAGATATGTTTATATTAGCATATGCATACAAATTTACTGGGAACAACACACAGTTTCCATATACTGATCTATGGTTAACTTTATAAGCGCTTATTTCTACCGTAAGCGTGCAGTAGCAATAACAGCCACTTATAATGGCTTATTATTTTTTGCGCACCCGCAAACGGGAAAATTCGCCCGTTTGCAGGCACGTGATAAATTAGCCCTTCACTTGTAATCTAGCCATAAATGTGCAATACCTACAGTTTATAAAATAAATTATCCCCAACCAAAATAGATCACAGAAAAAGGCTACTGAAAGAAAACTTTATCAAGATTGTAGGCAGACAAGTTCTCAAGTGGAGAATCTATTTGCCTATAGCAACATTGCACAACCAATTGCATGAGAGCAGGGCCTGCTGCAAGGATGATTTATTTCGCCACTTTGGAGTTGATGGACAGAATAAAAAAGCTGTTTCGGCTTCTTAAATTTGTGGTTGCAGACTTGCTCATGCAAGCCTGCACTAGAAAGCATTACAAGCTGAGAATTCAGCTTTATAAATCTTCCCTTTAAATATATGTATTTAGAGCAATTATATAATGGGGCATTAGTCTCAATGTTTAATTTCCCTGTTAAAGGCTATATTACAAGTGGTGTGCTATTATTAGAGCGGGACGGGATAAGCAATATTAAGTTGAAAGTAAACGGGTGTGCTTGAGCGCAAACCAAATTTGTGCTCACCAGAGTAGCGCATCTGATGATCTAGTGTAAAAGTGTAAGGGTTAAAAAAAGTTGTACCAAACACATCTATTACACTCATATATACACTTTCTGAAAAAATATTTTACATAAATACTAATACATATTTTTTTAATAAAGGTTAAAAGGTATATTATATATGACAAGGTATTTGACTGGAAAGTGCTATATACACATGTTAACAGCTAAATACACATGTATGTACATGTATACACACACACACACACACACACACATATATATATATATATATATATATATATATATATATATATATATATATATATATATATATATATATATACATACATACACTTTTGAGGATTTTCCATCAAATACATTTAAACATAAAAAAATCATTTTTAATTAATTTTAATGTTTTACTGTGTTTTTACAGTAAATATTTTACAATCCAATGTTCGTCAGTTAGAAGAAAATGTTCTTGTATTTCTAAATAGATATTTATATATATATATATATGTATATATATTTCTATAGATATATATTTTTACATTAAATTATCAGATACATATAGAAATATATATTTTTAAATAAAATGTAAAGAACTTAGGAATGTAAAATATGCATAACCACCTTTGGGTTTATCACAGTTGGTCTAATATTTGTCAGATTAGCACACAAGCGATAAGTGTTTTCTAACAGCACGCTCAATTTATGCTCAAGTCTATGGGGAGAAAAAGTTAATGCAGAAACAATATACAAAGTCCTAAAGTAAGCACGCATTGGGTTTTGCTCTCACACATTTTACTTTCAACTTGTAATACGCACGCTAACCCACCTGCGTTAAAAGTTTATTTTTAGAGCAGTAAGCGCATAAGTGAAAAAATCAGTTAGCGCGCAACTTGTAATCTGGCCCTAAAATACTTCTCAATATTGATTTACTTCAATTCCTTCCACAATAGCCTTCACTTTAGTACGGTGAAATTTACCTCCAAGATTCTACAGTCATTGCTTATATCAGTGAGAGCACAAATCCATTTACATCTGTCCCTATTGGCTACAGAAAAGATCAGAAGTAATAATAGTATCAAAATGTGTTTCCCTGAACTGCTCCTAATTTGCAAAATCTTGTAGTGCGCAAACAACATAAAAGACATTTATTTTATAATACAGTACTTAAAGGGACATGAAACCCAACATTTTTCTTTCATGATTCAGATAGAGCAAGCAATTTAAAAAAAACTTCCCATTTAATTCCTTTATAACATTTTCTTAGTTCACTTGGAATATTTTGTTGAAAAAGCAGGAACGTAACTCATGACCGAGCATGTGTCTGGAGCACTATATAGCAACAGTTTAGCAAAAATATTATCAATTTGCAAAAGCACTTGATCACAGCACTCTTTGCATCACTAGTGCTCCATACCCCTGCGTAGGTATCTCTTGTTTGCTCAGTCTGAATCACAAAATACCTTTTTTTGGGTTTCAAATCCATTTTATTGCTTGTTTATGCTATGAGGTTAATGTCTCTTTAAGTTGTAATATTAAGCATTATACAGGCACTCTAGTCTCTTTATACAGAGAACAGACCCCTTTGCTTCTGTTTTTGGCAAAATAATATTCTAATATGATATTCCTTTACATAAGATACATAGGTTTTAATAGTTAAACTCACAAGACTGCAGTTACCAGAATTTTCCCAACTTCCCTTTTAAAGAAATTATTTATAAATCTTAGACTGCTTAATTTCACAAGAAGAGAGAGAGCATGTCCAAAAAACAGAATATTTGATAAATAAGGAAAGCTACAGGGCCAGACTGGTGCCACAATATTTTAAAGTTACCAAATTAGGTATGGGAGACTCCCATGCCAATTCCACATTGTTGCACAAATGACTTTAGTGTGTGAAGTTTGTAGAAACCAAGATGTAGGTCCCGTTTTTTATGGATAACTGATTTTTATGGATAACTGCCAATATATGGAACACATTTTAATTAATAATTGACACATTGGCGCCTATTTAAGAAAGTCTGGCGGACCTGATCCGACAGTGCGGATCAGGTCTGCCAGACCTCGCTGAATACGGCGAGCAATACGCTCACCGTATTCAGCATTGCACCAGCAGCTCACAAGAGCTGCTGGTGCAACGCCGCCCCCTGCAGACTCGCGGCCAATGGGCCACCAGCAGGGGGGTGTCAATCAACCCGATCGTACTTGATCGGGTTGATTTCCGGCAATGTCTGTCCGCCTGCTCAGAGCAGGCGGACAGGTTATGGAGCAGCGGTCTTTGTGACCGCTGCTTCATAACTGCTGTTTCTGGCGAGCCTGCAGGCTCGCCAGAAACACGGGGCATCAAGCTCCATTCGGAGTTGGATAGATAGGCCCCATTGTTTCATCCAGTGTCAGAAATCCAAAAGATGATATCTAAAATATACAGATCATTGGTAGCTTACTAATATTAAATTCAAAGTTCAAATGGAAAAGTGTCTGCACAGACAGAGCAATTTCTCTCATGTTACTATAGAGAACAGATTCCTGAGTGACTTACCAATAAGAATAAAAAAAAAAGTGCTATTGTAAAGAGAATAGACTGCATGACTTCACTCAGTATAAAGAGCTAATATTACAACACTTACACAGAGCAGATTCTCAGTTATTTATTAACAGAGAATAAATTAACCACTTATAAATACTGTTTCCCCATTTTCTAACCTATTCATTTTGACTATAGATAAAAAAAATCAAATGTCATTCAGAATCTATATAAGCGAGCAGTTCTTCTCAATCCTCTCCATAAAAACATAAATCTCCTCTGTATTTCTATAGAAAGCAAATTCCCCAGTGTCTGTAAATAGAGCACGTATCTGCCTATGTCTGAATATAGGAAACAGATGCCCCCTGTGTCTGACTACTTATAGCAGATCGCCAACTGGCAGCATAAAGAAACCCCCAAGAGAACAGAGACGTTCATTTCAGCATAAAACTAGTAGATTCCTAGTTCCTCAGCATACAAGAACCCCAACCACTACATATAGGGAGAGTGTAGATCCCCTAACTGCATTACGATGAACTCTCAACATATGAATGTAAATGCTAATGCCCCACTACATGTGGAAAATGGGCACAGTGGGACTCAAAATAATGAGATCTCTGAATGTTTACATTAACAAACCTCAGTTAAGTAAAATGAAGATAGAACCCCCTTTGACAAAACAAAAATGCCCCAGTGTCAAATGGCAGATAATCTCCCTGTATGCTTTACATATACAGTTTTGAATAATAACAATAATACAGGTATATTCATATAAGTTTAAACATAGTGCATTATGTCTGTCTATTTTCAAAATGTCTGGAATTAGAACAAAAATCACCCAGTATACTACAGTGGTATATATAGAACAAATGCTTAATGGAGTACCTTGCTTCTGCATAAAGAGAACAGATTCCCCTATATGTCGCATAATCAAGGAGCTCCCACAGCGTTTTAATATTCAGAGTAAAACATCAAGTATTTGAATATATGGAAAAAATCTATAGAGTCTAAAAATTGACAATAGATCCCAAAGTGTCCAGAGAGCACAGTAAATTCAACAAGCTCTACATTTAAATTCCAATGTTAGATTAAAAAGAAGAGATTCTGTGGTGTCTGAATAGGAAAGTGGATACATAACTGTCTAGAGAAAATAGAACCCCAGTATTTAAATACATTGTGATCAGGCTCAATAGCTTCTGAACATATTATAGTGTGTCCTATTTAACAAGCTCTTTAATTGTCTATCATCCATCGTTTAAATCTATCTGTATAAATATTTATAATCTATATTTGTCTCAAATTTAAAAGGCAAGATTATTCTTTCAGATCATATAATTCCAATTCATTCACCAGTGTCTTTGCTAAATAAATGATGTGTTTGTTTTTAGAATATATTCATATAAGGGCCAAATCTCCAAGCATCTATATAAAGAAATCAGATGTACCAGAGTGTCCATCAGTCAGTCTGTGTCTGTATATATATCCATCAAATATCATGCAAGGAAACCCTCTGTGTGCAGATACCTTTATATATGAATATAGGAACCAGATGCCCATTTGTTGAATTTAAATTGCAGGCCACCAGTATCTCAAGAATTTACACACACACTCACACACACACTCCAATTGCTTTTCTACAGAGACAAGACTACATAGTGTCAGTGTTTTAACAAATGATTAGCCAGTCTTTCTGAATACAGATTCTCTATTTCCTAACAATAAACACCAGATTCCCAAATAATCAAATATCTTAATATTTATAGAATAGATGCTTATGTTTAATCCTACTTGAACCCCATGCTTTTTTTAATTTTGCCTGGAGACTGAGGACCGGTTGTCTGCCAATTAAGACTAGAGCCCTTATATTTTTTTGTGTTCGGAAAATATTCCTTAATTTCTGTATCTATTAACGGCCATTTATATATAGAGACAAATGTGTCGATCACCAGTCCTTTAATAAAATGTACATACCTGGGTATATGTGTATGGATCTTATTTCGTATCTGTATAAGTATATTACTGACTAGGTAGGTGCCTAGGGATGGATATTATATTTGTGTGTGTGTGTGTATGTGTGTAGTTGTGTGTGTGTAGTGTGTGTGCGTGAATATGTACCATCTACATAGAGACCACAGATCACTCTGGTACTTGGACATAAAAATATGGCTATCAGTGTGCTCACATAAAAAGCAGATCCTTAGTATCTCAACAGAGAGAGCATATGCCACAGTATGTACATATACAAAACCATTTTCCTTGCCTGAACATTGAGAACACATTCTTGTTTCTGCATCAAGCAAGAATATTGATGTTTCTTAATATGGAAAATACATTTCTTGATCCAGAAATGTCAGTATATAGAGAATATATTTGTAAGTATTCCTAGTCTCTATGCGGAACCATTTCTCTATTCATTGCTCTCTGGTAGCAATTCGTCCCAGCACCTTCTGGTCCTCATTCCTATTCACACCTCACTATTTCATCTTTAGAAGCCCTCATCCCCCCCCCCCCTCATTTTTCTTCATCTCTCTCCAGGTTGTCTTCCCTACGTGGGAGTACTCCCAGATCTTGCCCTATTCCTATGCGCACCTGCTCAATCTATAATTGTTCCTTACCCTCCAGCACTATCCCATCTCCCTCCATTTTTACCCTTAAATGCCATTAGCCCCTTTCAGCACCCCTTAAAAGGAGGTCTTTCACTACTTTGCTCAGCACCAAGCCCTGTCCCCCTGCATCCATACCCCTGCATCTTCTCTCATCTACCCAATACCTACTCCCTCCCCCAGGATTTCTCTTTCCCCCATCATTTTACCCCCTCCTCCTCTCAACTGCTTCCCCCATCTTTCCCCTACATCCTCAAGTACTTAACCCTTCAAACACATTTCATGATTCTTTCAACACCTGACACCCCCTCCCCACACAGCCTTCCATCCCGCAATACCTCTTCAATTTATCTTACCTTTGTGCAGAGCAGACCAGAAGGAAAGCAGCCAGTGCTGAGAGATATGATCCAATCCAGCTCTCTCTCCCCAAACTCAACATTTCCAACTGGACGATGGAGGGGTGTCCTGGATGGAGGGGTGGGGAGGGGGAAGAGGGATGGGGGGTGGGGAGGGGGCTTAAAATTCCTGCACCCCCCTAAAAAAGGGTAAAAGATCCAAATATCAAAAGCAAGATGGGGGTAATTCTTCCTGGATGAAAAAGACAGAGGAGGGAAGAATTGGGGGTGACCCCTCCCCAAAATATGAAGGAGGGAAGGAGGGAGTTAGGTAGAAGGGGGGAGAGAGGCTAATCCTCTCTCTCCTTTGTAACATCAATCCAGAAAAACGTGATCCAAAAATCAAATCCAGACAAAAGACAGATTCTCTTCTCCTCTCTCTTCTTTCTCCCCTGCTCTCTTCTTCTTCTCTGCTATTCCTCCATCTGCATTTCCTTCATGGCTCCTGCAAGCCAGGGTGATGGAGGGGGAGGGAGAGTAGTCTAGGTAGCAGAATGGGGTCTCCCCTCTCACCACCTTGCTGCCTCCTGTGATTGTAACTGCCACACTTGGGGGGATTTTTCCTGCACCCTCTCTCCCCCTCCTCCTCTATCTTTTCTCTGCTGGAGGGGGATGAAAAGAAAGAGAATGGGGAAATGGAGAAAGAAAGCAGGGTGAGCTTCAGCAGGAGGAGGAAGAGGAGGAGGAATGCTCCATTATATCTGCTGCAGCAGGGACTGAATGCTGCACATTGCATAGAGGGAGGGGAGAGAGAGTGAAAGAGGGAGGAGAGAGAGAAGGGAGGGGGAGTGAGAGAGAAGGAGGGGGAAAGAGAGTAGGGAAGGGGATAGAAGCAGGAATAAAGGATGGAGAGAGGGATATAAGGGGGGGGGGAGAGAACAGGAGGGAGTAGAGAAAGAAAAGGAGAAAGAAATTTAGGAATAAGAGACAAGGAAGAACTGCATATATGAGAAAAGCTATGAAGAAAGATAAGAGAGGAAGGTTGAATAAACCACAGGTTTATGGCAGAGGCAAGAGAGAAAAATGGAGGTGGAAGAAGAAAGATACTGTAGGAGGGAGAGAAAAAAAACTGAGCAAATTTGAATTCTGACGTCATATATGACAGCATTAACTCTTAATTGGAATGTTCCACCCTCCTCTCATACACTGTCAAAGCTATTTTCTGCGAGGGATTGGAAAGCAGTGTGTAAGGAGGAGCTGTCCACACTCCCAGGTGCTGAACTGCAATTTTACATTTCAAAAGCAGACTGAATGCATATGAAGGCTCCCTGAGTAAAGAAAGGGTCATACAGGGGGATGGTGAGCATGGGATTCTCTGAAGACAAAAGAGGAGGGTCCCATAAGTCACAGATAAGGGAAGTGATTTTTTTTAGTTACAAGCTGTGGGAAAAGGGGAGGGGTGGGGGATGGCATAAGTGGCAGGTGAGACAGGAAGAAGGGATCACTAACCTTTTTTATTTGTTTCAGAGCAGAGCAGTTTTTCTTTGTTGCAGAAATGGCTCCAAGTAACAGGAAAATTCCTAAGAAATTGTGAAAGAACTTTGGATGCTGCTGAAGTTTCAATCATTGCTAAATTGCTAGCTGGTAATGTATAAATAGATACTACAGCTTAAGCTTTCTTTATAGCATTGCTGAAGCTGTGATTTAAAAGTTTATTTTATATCTATAATTTAATATTAAATAGATCAGTGTATCTTATATAATAATTATATTAGCATTGAGTGAGTAAATTTATCACTGTAGAAAAGGGTTTTTTATTTTATACCTATAAATTATTTTTTAGTTACTGGTAAATGTTTTAGAAATTGTATTATTGTGGCTAGATCAGACTTATTAATGCTGTACTGGTTTAAAAATTGAATTGTTAATAAGGTAATACATTGCTCTGGTTGATTATTTAAGTCATATAAGACTATTTTTGGTTAGATAGCTAAATTATACCTCCTGGAAATTCTATTAGATTTGTTGGAGTTAAGCTAAGAGTTAGTGTGAGGTTTGGATATTTGTTACCTAAACGTTGTTAAATAAACCATATGTCAAATTGGTTAATGTTACTGGCTAATTATAAATTGTTCTAGTAACATTCAATTGTGATATTTGATGGTTAATTAATTTTGAGTTAAGGTTAATCCCTTATAATATTGTGACCATATCGAGGATACAGACAATTTAATTGAATATTAATTAAGCTAAATATTTCTATACCTTGCTTTATATTTTAATATTGTAATAATCAATTAATGTATATATCTGGTAATAATCAATATTCTATTTTCTGCATAAATATAATCACTGTGTTTATAAAAATGACCTAATCAGAACTAAATATCTCAATAGTGTTATTTTGGAGTGAGTGCGCTACAGAGATTATATAACATTTTTACTGGGGTGCACTGCTAAGATTCTACTATATTAATTGGAGGTATTGCTGACGATAATTGTATTATTGTTATTATTAATATTCATAATCCATAAATAACGTAATATCATTGGGAGGACACTCCTAAACTGTACTAATATTTATTGGAATACACCGCTGAGATATTCTTATAAACAAAATATCTAATAGAGGGGAGAGAATAGGGGGTTTAAAGGATAAGGATTCAGAACAATCTGATCAGGAATATGATGCAGATGACGAAGTCTCAGCAACAAGGTTGCTGCCGTTATCTAGGCATTTAAAAACAGAAATAGTGGAAAAGGCTGAGAAAGGTAAATATATAGATATTTTTGAAATAACAAGGGAGGCCGTAGCATGGAAGTCTAGGGGGAGATGAGGGTTAAATCATAAGCTGAAGCAAATGTTTCCAGAATGGGTGAAAGAGATGCTTATTTATGCTGAGTGTTTTTTAGTGGCAAATCCAGAAAGAGTTAAGGGCATGTTGAGGTATATTCACCTTATAGCAGAGTGCTACACTTTATATGGGGGATATTCATGGAAAGACTATGATGTGAAGTTTAGAAGAGGTAACTTACAGCTTGGTGAGAGGGGCAGAAAGGATTTTGGGGTAAAATGAATGGATCCGTGGTCAAGGGTGGTAAAGAATGTTGAGCAACAACAATTTAGGCCTATGGGTCAGCCGCAGTTTTTTGGGAAAGGGGGTAGAGGAGAAGCCAGTGATTGCTGGGCGTACAATGAAAAGAGGTGCGATAGAGGGAATTCCTGTAAATTTAGACACGTGTGTAGATATTGTAGTGGAAATCACCCTGGGGGTAGATTGTAAAAGGGGAAATGTGAATGGGCCCAGGTATTCCTTTCAAGGGCAAAGTAATACCAGCAGTGGAGTTGGATTGGGGGTTGGAAAAAAAAACACCCCTGAAAATAGATAGGTTTTTACATGAATTGCAGACATATGAGAACATAGAGGATAGGATTTTTCCCAAGCATGGTTTGTCGGAGGGTTTTATGGTACTGATTCAATATGAGGTGAAAGGGGCAGGTAGGACGAGGAATTTGAAGTCAGCTGTGGAGTTCCCTGGGGTGCTGCAGGCAAAATTGGACAACGAGGTAAAATAAGGGAGGATGGCTGGCCCATTTAAAGAAAAAAACGATTGAAGATTTAGTGGTGTCCGCTTTAGGCATAGTCCCAAAATAAGAGCAGGGAAAGTATAGGATGATCAAACATCTATCTTACCCTAAGGGGGGATCAGTAAATGATGCAGTTGCTAAAGAGGATTCATCGGTTGAATACCAGTCTTTTGACAGGGCTGTGCAGATGGTGCGTGCCATGGGAACTTTTTGTTATCAAAAATTGACATGGAATCAGCATTTCAGTCATTGCTCCTTTATACAGTGAGCTTTAAATGGTTGGTTGCAAGTTTAATGGCAACTATTATGTGGATAAAAGTTTAGCCATTTGGTGTTCAATTTTTTGTGCAGTGTTTGAAAAATGTAGCTCTTTTTTGCATTGGTTAAAGGGATACTAAACCCAATTTTTTTTCTTTCATGATTCAGATAGAGCATTAGATTTTAAGCACCTTTCTAATTTACTCCTATTATTAATTTTTCTTTGTTCTCATGCTATCTTGATCTGAAAAAGCAGTACTGTAAGCTTTAGAGCCGGACCATTTTTTGTTCAGCACCTGGGTAGCACTTGCTGATTTGTGGCTAAATGTAGCAAACCAATCAGCAAGCTCTACCAAGATGCTGAACTAAAAATGGGTCAGCTCCTAACCTTTTATTACTGCTTTTTTAAATCAAGATAACATGAGAACAAAGAACAATTGATAATAGGAGTAAATTAGAAAGTTGCTTAAAATTGCATGCTCTATCTGAATCATGAAAGAAAAAAAATGTGGGGTTAGTATCCCTTTAAGCGTTAAGAAGTCTGGAATGGACAATGTTGTTCACTACTTTTTACTTCTTCATTTTTTGGTCATGGGGGTAACTGGTTCTAACAATTTTGAAAAGTTAAACGTGAATTTGTTGGAAGTGTTAAAATTTTTAGGGGTACCAGTGGCAAAGGAGAAGACAGAAGGGCCTTGTACCAGGCAAGCCTTTTTAGGTATAGTCATAGATTCCATGTAGAGTCAATGTGAGTTACCAGGGGAGAAGGTGGAAAAGGCCAGAGATCTGTTAAAAGAGATTGTAGGGAGAAGAAAAATATTGCTCAGGGAAATGCAGAAAGTGCTAGGGTTTTTTAATTTTGCATGTAAGGTTATACCAGTGGGAAGAGTTTTTAAGAAAAGATTGGAGTTGAGTACCTGTGGAATAAAGAGACCAGAACATAAAATCAGAATAACCCGAGAGCTGAGGGAAGATCTCAAAGTGTAGGATTCATTTTTAGTCCAGTTTAATAAGGTGAGGATTTGGGAGGAAGAGATTTTGGCAGAGGAGTTAGAATTATTTATGGATGCTGCAGGTAGTTGTGGTTTTGAAGCGTTTTTGCAGAAGGATTGGTGTGCAGGCATGTGGCCTGGGGAATGGAAAGAAAATGGTTGGGTGAAGAACTTAGTGTTGCTGAAATTATTTCCCATAGTGGTTGCAGTGACTTTATAGGGTAGACGGCTAGCAGATAAAATAATTATTTTTTGGTCTGATAACAAAGGAGTAGTTGATTCCCTGAATAGTTTGACAGCAACATAATTGTGACTAGTAAGATATATTCGTTATTTGGTTTTGCAATGTTTGAAATGTAACATTCAATTTAAAGCTAGATATATACCTGGGGTAAGGAACGTCATTGCAGATGCGTTATCATGTTTTAATCTGGATGTTTTTAGAAAACTAGCACCAATGGCAAAACCAGTAGGTGAGATCTGCCCTATGTTTCTTTGGCAAATTGGTAACGCATAGCGGGCATCGAGGCACTGGTCAGGAAATCCGTGGCCCCTGGTACCTGGGTAGCCTATGAGAAATATTGGAAGCTATGGCAACGGTTTAGGGTAGAGGGTGTAGCTGGTGATGAGAAAAGTTTCTTAAAGTGGCTTTGGAACTTAAATGAAAAGGGAAATACAAAAGGGCAGTTAGGAACAGCAATGGGTGGGATATAATTTTTCCCCCAACTATATGGTATAAAAAATTTAACAAAGAGGTTCATAGTACAGAAAATAATAAGAGCTTGGTCAGTGGGGGAGGTAAAGGCCGCAGATATAAGAGAGCCAATAACAAAGGAAAGGCTGGAAAAAATGATAATGGAACAGAGTAGGGGTTGCAGTAATGAAAGTGAGGTGGTAATATTCAGGGCGGCATTTTCGCTGGCATTTCACAGGGCACTTAGAATAGGTGAGTTAGTAGCCAGCATTAAAATAAATACCACGACAGGGCTAAAAAGGGACAACGTGAGACTGGGAGAGGAGGTGGTCTTGATCTTGGTAAGACGGTCGAAAATAGACAAAGAAGGTAAGGGGACATGGGTATCTGCAAAAGCAACAGAGGGTTTGGCATGCCCAGTGGCAAGTGTGAAGAAATATGTTTTATTATCAAAACAGGAGGGGGATATGTTTCTTAGACATCAGGATGGTAGCAATGTAACTAGTTATCAATTCAGAAGGGTGATGGAAAAGGTTATAGGAGGTTAGGATAGAATAAGGGTTACTTTGCACCATATTCATTCAGAATAGGTGCTGCTACTAGCACTGCATGGAAAGGGTGCTCTGTGGAGCAAATTCAAAATTTTGGTAGGTGGAAATCTGCGGCCTACAAGAGCTATATTATAATTAAAAAATAAAAGTTCAAGTTCGTTTTTGTTTTGAGTGTGAAGCTTGTTTAACAGTTCAAATTTTCTTTTTTGTTTCTTTTTTTCTGGTTATTTTTCAGTGAGAGCATTAAGGGTATGGCTAGTCGGTCACTCGTACATTTGCTGGGCATGGACAAGAGCCAAGTCTTCGTCCATTTATGTTTTACTGCTAAGGAAGCTAGTTTAAGATGGATAGGGAAAAGAGGGATGAAGTGGAGGGAGTTAGCGAACACAATTCAGGAAGCTAGATTGAGATGGAGAGTCCCTGATGTGCTTATAATACACCTCAGGGGTAATGATATAGGGGACGGGTCATTCATGGAAATAGCCTGGCCCAATGTAAAAGTAGTCTGGTCCAATATTATCTTGAGATTACATTGGAGGGGGTAGAGCAGCAGAGGACAGCCTACAGGTGCAGAAAAAGGTTAAATCAGGCAGCTAGGAAAGTGGTATTGAAGATAGGGGGGGCTATTTTTAGAGCATCCGTTGATTACAGAGAGAAAGGAGGAGCTCTACAGAACACACAGGATACACTTGACAAATCAAGGAAATGACCAGTTCTTGGCGGTCATCAGGGACGTCCTAAAAAGCCTGGTAGAGGTAAGAACAGGGTGGAAGTAGGCAAGGTTACGGTTTACGTAAGTTGTAAGTGGTGGAAAAGAGGACCTTCTTTTGTGTGGCGGTGAAATTTGCGGCCTGGGACGTAGGTGCGGCGGTGTAGGGTGGGGAGGATTCTGCGGCATACCTTGAGCTGCAGTGGTGGCCTTTGGTCAAACTGCTATTGGGTCCTGCTATGCCGCTGGTTCTCCTTGCACTTCACCGTCACGCCACAGGGGGGGTGTTACCTCCCCTTAAATATGCCCCCCAAGTTCATGTTTAATGCTGGTGCATTTATTTGAAATATGGAAATTTGGTTTATGATGATATTGGGTCGCTCTAATAATTTTCAAATAATAAAAACCGTGACCTTTACCAAAAAATGTAAACGCCAAGAACTGTGTCTGTGTCTTTATTTGGGGATGTGGGTGTGTTATGGGATGAACAAGGTTGTTATGGTAAAGGTTGGTGGGGGGGTTTCTTTTAGAAGCGTTTTGTACATTTCCTGAATTTAAACTCTAGGGGCTCCAGACCTTAGAAGCTTGCTCGAGTCAAGTCAGCGGGTTAGATTACCATTCTAAGGTCATAGGAGCGCTCTTGTTATTTGTTACTAAGAGCAGTCTCCTACAACGCACCTTTAAAATAATACTTCCTATAATAACATAGACATCAAATGTCTCAGATTGTAGCAAATACTATTTACTTGGGGAATCTCTATATGATCACTGAATTTGTCACCTTCCAAGGAGAACTATATATTGTGTGTCCCAATGCTTTATCAAGTAGCACTTTACAAGAGTGACTTCCTGTACATTTCCTGAATTTAAACTCTAGGGGCTCCAGACCTTACAAAGGCAGACTGAATGCATATGAAGGGAGCAAGTTAAGGGATGGGCTCCCTGAGTAAAGAAAGGGTCATAAAGGGGGAGGGTGAACATGGGATCCTCTGAAGACAAAAGAGGAGGATCCCATAAGTCACAGATAGGGGAAGTTTTTTTTTCTAGTTAAAAAACTGTGGGAGAAGGGGAGGGGTGGGTGAAGCCATAAGTGGCAGCCCAGACAGGAAGAAAGGATCACTAACCTTTTTTCTCCCTTCCTCCCTAGAATCGTCAAGAACTTTTGGTAAAGAATCCAGAGAGGTCTCAAGGAGTCAAGGAGTGACAATGTCACAGTTATGGGCTGGAGGTTGGCTATTTAGTCATATTATTGTAAGACTGCCCGTGCGGCCCCTTAATGGTATAGTGCAACTACTGCTGACAATTGCTGGTGGTCTGTTGGTCAAAGCTTTAGCTCAGCAAGTAAGTTTTTTAAGTAGTTGTTTGATAGGACTTTGATTTAGGTATGCAGTGAAATTTGGGGGCTGGCACGTAGGTGCGTCAGGGTAGGGTGGGGAAGATCCTGCGGCATACCTTGACCTGTAGTGGTGGTCTTTGGTCAAACTGGTATTGGGTCCTGGTCCTATGCCACTGATTCTCCCTGCACTTTGCTGTCACGCCACAGGGGGGTGTTACCTCCCCTGAAACGTGGCCCCAAGTTCATGTTTAATGCTGGTGCATTTATTTGAAATATGGAAATCTGAATTATGATGATATTGGGTCACTCTTTTCATTTTCAATTAATAAAAACCGTTACCTTTTCCAAATATTTTAAACGTCAAGAACTGTGTCTGTGTCTTTATTTGGGGATGTTGGTGTGTTATGGGATAAACAAGGTTGTTATGGTAAAGGTTGGTGGGGTTTTTTCTTTTAGAAGCGTTTTTTACATTTCCTGAATTTAAACTCTAGGGACCTTAGAAGCTTGCTCGAGTCAAGTCAGCGGGTTAGATTACCATTCTAAGGTCATAGGAGCGCTCTTGTTATTTGTTACTATGTGCAGTCTCCTACAACGCACCTTTAAAATAATACTTCCTATAATAACATAGACATCAAATGTCTAAGATTGTAGCAAATACTATTTACTTGGGGAATCTTTATATGATCACTGAATTTGTCACGTTCCAAGGAGAACTATATATTGTGTGTCCCAATGCTTTATCAAGTAGCACTTTACAAGAGTGACTTCCTGTCCCTTGACTCACATTAGCTAGATAAAATGATGTATTTGAATATGGGGCAAGAAAAAATTGAAATTTGAGGCGCTTCCCCCCCCCCCCCTTTTTAATTTCCCAGTAAATCTAAGATACTGTTTCAGTCTAACTGCAGAATTTTATGAAATTTCCTGGAGGTGAGGGAATGAGCATATACTGATTCTATAGTTCCCTTCTATTTTTATTCACAAAATGAATGTAAGACACTTTGGCCCCTATTTAACAAAGTCTGGCGGACCTGATCCGACAGTGCGGATCAGGTCCGCCAGACCTCGCTGAATACGGAGAGCAATGCGCTCTCCGTACTCAGCATTGCACCAGCAGCTCACAAGAGCTGCTGGTGCAACGCCGCTCCTTGCAGACTCTCGGCCAATAGGCCGCCAGCAGGGAGGTGTCAATCAACCCGATCGTACTTGATCGGGTTGATTTCCGGCGATGTCTGTCTGCCTGCTCAGAGCAGGCGGACAGGGTTATGGAGCAGCGGTCTTTAGACCGCTGCTTCATAACTGCTGTTTCTGGCGAGTCTGCAGGGATAGGCCCCTTTGTTTCAACAATAGTGTTGAAATTCACTTCTGCTTGTGTCACAGCACAGTGTCATCCTGCCTGTGAATTACTAATGTTCTATCTATCACAGTATCCCATAGCGCTATGTATTTCACCTTTCTGGGGGGCAGGCAATTCTTATTTTCTAAGTTACCTCTAATATGATTAATTTTGAAATCCTATTCTGTGAGAAACATTTTTCTGTCCCATAGCTCATCCCTGTCTTTTTTCACCTTGTGTGAAGGAAGCAGACTCCTGCTCAGTAGAACTATCCTGTCTGTTACCCCTATGAGAAAGATTTCCGTGTTCCTTATCTCTTTTCCTTCCGTGCCTCTTATCCATACCACATCATTTGAAGTGAATCTAGTAAAAACAATTCAGTTTTAGACGCATTACACTTTTAAAAAAATAGTCTTTATGACAATGAACAAATATTTTGTATAAATAAAACTATGACATTATTGTATGTTCTAACGACACAGATATCAGGGCTGTATCTCCAGAATGACAACAAAGGGGCATAAATGTTCTTTTTATTTTAAACTCCAAAAATACAGCAAAAACACTGTGTATATTGATTTAAAATATATTTAAAATATAAGCAGTGCACAAACATAAAAGCATTTTCTCCAACATTGGTGTGTCTGGTCCACGGCGTCATCCATTACTTGTGGGAAATGTTCTCCCCCACAGGGAAAGGCAAGGAGAGCACACAGCAAGAGCTGTCCATATAGCTCCCCCTCTGGCTCCGCCCCCCAGTCATTCTCCTTGCCGCTCTGAACAAGTAGCATCTACCACGGGGATGGCGAGGAGTTTGTGGTGTTAGTTGTAGTTTTTTATTCTTCTATCAAGAGTTTGTTATTTTAAAATAGTGCTGGCTTGTACTATTTACTCTATAACAGAAAAGTGATGAAGATTTCTGTTTAAGAGGGCTATGATTTTAGCACAAGTAACTAAAATCCATTACTGTTACCACGCAGGACTGTTGAAACAAGAGAACTTCAGTTGGGGGTAACAGTTTGCAGACTCATCTGCTTCAGGTATGACTAGTCTCCTTCTAACAACACAGGCTAATGCTAGATGACAGTCATTTTTCCCCTCAGGGGAAACGGTAAGCCATTTTTCTTTCACCTCAGCAAAAAAGATAACAGGCTTCCCCTTTTTGTTTTTTATGCTGGTAGACACTGTTAGGGGCTAAATCGATTGGTTTTTATTACAATATTATACCATTTGAAATATTTTATAAGCTCACATACACTTGGGAACGTTTTTTATTGATCTGGCTTGTTTTAGACACCTAAATCTAGTCAGGAAGGCCCCTTCACTCTAGTGTGCTGAGGGAGGAAGCCTCATTTTGGCACTTCAGCTGTGCAGTTGAATTTCAAGGCAGTGCATGCAGATTCATGTGAGAGGGTCCTGTGGTTCAGAAAGTGGCTCCAAAAGGCTTTTTTCTGTGAATGGTGATCCCTAAGGAAGGTAAAAAGCTGCAGCAAGGCTGTAGCTGGGATTGTGGTGTGTAAAAACGGTTAAATCCAACAATTAGCTCCGGTTTGCTTGTTTTAAGAGCTAGAGTCTCCATATTTGCTGTGCAATACTTTCTAAGCATTAAGACATTAATTTCAGAAAAATCGGATATTGCCTTCATAGTTTTTTGAACATTCAGAAATAAATGTGTCATTTTATTATTTAAAGAGACAGTAACGTTTTTGTTTAAAATCATTTTTATTGCATTGTTTGCCTGCCTAAATCTGTTTAACATGTCTGTTCCATCAGATAACCTATGTTCTGTGTGTATAGAGACAAATGTGGTTCCCCCTTCGAGTGTTTGTGATAATTGCGCCATAGCGTCCAAACAAAATCAGGACAGCTCTGTTATTTTTCATAATGTTGCCCAAGATGATTTATCTAATGAAGGTAGTGGGGATAGCTCTACATCCTCTCCTTCTGTGTCTACACCAGCTTTCCCCGCGCAGGCGACACCTAGCGCGCCAGTGCTTATTTCTATGCAACAATTATCAGCAGTAGTGGATAATTCTATAGCAAATCTTTTATCCAAACTGCCAGTTTTTCAGAGAAAGCGTGATTGTTCAGTTTTAAATACAGATAAAAAGGATGAACAATCAGACGCTGACGATGCCTTATCTATTTTACCCTCACATCAATCGGAATTGGCTGTGAGGGAAGGGCTGTCTGAGGCTGAAATTTCAGACTCAGGAAAAGTTTCTCAACAGGCAGAACCTGATCTAGTGGCATTTAAGTTTAAGCTAGAACATCTCCGCGCTTTGCTTAAGGAGGTATTAGCTACTCTGGATGACTGTGATTCCATGGTAGTACCAGAGAAGTTGTGCAAATTGGACAAATTTTTAGAGGTCCCAGTGCACGACGACGCTTTTCCAATACCTAAGAGGGTAGCGAACATAGTGGAAAAGGAGTGGGAGAAGCCAGGTGTACCCTTTGCCCCACCTCCTATATTTAAGAAAATGTTTCCCATAGTAGACCCTAGAAGGGACGCATGGCAAATGGTCCCGAAGGTTGAGGGAGCTGTTTCAACACTAGCGAAGCGCACAACTATTCCTATAGAGGACAGCTGCGCTTTCAAAGATCCTATGGATAAAAAATTGGAAGGATTGCTTAAAAAGATTTTTGTTCAGCAAGGGTTCATCCTTCAACCAGCTACGTGTGTTATTACTGTCACTTCAGCGGCGTCCTTTTGGTTCGAAGAACTAGAAAGGTCGCTCCAGAAAGAGACTTCCTATGAAGAAGTCATGGACAGAATTCACGCATTAAAGTTAGCTAATTCCTTTATATTGGATGCCGCCTTTCAAATAACGAAATTGGCGGCGAAAAAAACTCAGGTTTTGCTATAGTAGCGCGGAGGGCGCTTTGGCTAAAATCCTGGTCGGCAGACGTGTCGTCCAAGACTAAGTTACTGAATATTCCTTTCAAGGGTAAGACCCTTTTTGGGCCGGAATTGAAGGAAATTATTTCAGACATCACTGGGGGTAAGGGCCATGCCCTCCCACAGGATAGGCCTTCTAAGGCTAAGAACAAGTCTAATTTTCGTTCCTTTTGCAATTTCAGGAACGGACCGGCTAATAACTCCACTGCCGCTAGACAAGAAGGTAACGCGGCCCAGCCCAAACCCGCTTGGAAGCCCATGCAAGGCTCGAACAAGGGTAAACAAACCAAGAAACCTGCTGCTGCTACCAAGACAGCATGAAGGGGTAGCCCCCGATCCGGGACCGGATCTGGTAGGGGGCAGACTATCTCTCTTCGCTCAGGCTTGGGCAAGAGATGTTCTGGATCCCTGGGCACTAGAGATAGTTTCCAAGGGATACCTGTTAGAATTCAAGGGACTTCCTCCAAAGGGAAGGTTCCACCTGTCTCGCTTATCTTCAGACCAGATAAAGAAACAGGCATTCTTACATTGTGTAAGAGACCTATCAAAGATGGGAGTGATAAACCCAGTCCCCTCCGGGGAACAAGTTCTAGGGTTTTACTCAAACCTGTTTGTGGTTCCCAAAAAAGAGGGAACTTTCAGGCCAATTCTGGATTTAAAGATATTAAACAAGTTCCTCAGAGTTCCATCCTCCAAGATGGAAACCATTTGGACAAACATTACCAGTTTGTGGCTCTTCCATTCGGTTTAGCCACCGCTCCCAGAATTTTCACAAAGGTGCTAGGGTCCCTTCTAGCGGTCCTAAGACCGAGGGGCATCGCTGTAGCACCTTATCTAGACGACATCCTAATCCAAGCGTCGTCTCTTTCCAAAGCGAGGGCTGATACAGACATTGTGTTGGCTTTTCTCAGATCTCACGGGTGGAAAGTGAACATAGAAAAAAGTTCACTGTCACCGTCCACAAGGGTTCCTTTTCTGGGAACAATAATAGATTCTGTGGAAATGAAGATCTTTCTCACAGACGTCAGAAAGACAAAGCTTCTAAAAGCTTGTCGAGTTCTTCACTCTATTCCTCAACCCTCCATAGCTCAATGCATGGAAGTAATAGGACTAATGGTCGCAGCAATGGATGTGGTTCCTTTTGCTCGAATTCATCTAAGACCATTACAGCTGTGCATGCTCAATCAGTGGAATGGGGACTATACAGACTTGTCTCCCCAAATTCAAGTAGACCAGGTAACCAGGGACTCACTTCTCTGGTGGTTGACCCAGGATCACCTGTCTCAGGGAATGAGTTTCCGCAGACCGGAGTGGGTCATCGTCACGACCGACGCCAGCCTCTTGGGGTGGGGCGCGGTCTGGGACTCTCTGAAAGCTCAGGGCCTATGGTCGCGGGAAGAGTCGCTTCTCCCGATAAACATTTTGGAACTAAGAGCTATATTCAATGCGCTCCTGGCTTGGCCTCAGCTAGCGGAAGCCAGGTTCATAAGATTTCAGTCGGACAACATAACGACTGTTGCGTACATCAATCATCAGGGGGGAACAAAGAGTTCCCTAGCGATGAAGGATGTAACCAAGATAATCCAATGGGCAGAGAATCACTCCTGCCATCTATCTGCTATTCACATCCCAGGAGTAGACAACTGGGAGGCGGACTATTTTAGTCGTCAGACTTTCCATCCGGGGGAGTGGGAACTCCATCCGGAGGTCTTTGCTCAGTTAACCCAATTATGGGGCATTCCAGACATGGATCTAATGGCGTCCCGTCAGAACTTCAAGATTCCTTGCTACGGGTCCAGATCCAGGGATCCCAAGGCGACTCTAGTGGATGCATTAGTGGTGCCTTGGTCGTTCAACCTAGCATATGTGTTTCCACCGTTTCCTCTCCTCCCCAGGCTCATAGCCAGGATCAAACAGGAGAAGGCCTCGGTGATTCTGATAGCTCCTGCGTGGCCACGCAGGACTTGGTATGCAGACCTGGTGAATATGTCATCGGCTCCACCATGGAAGCTACCTTTGAGACAGGACCTTCTAGTACAAGGTCAATTCGAACATCCCAATCTAGTTTCTCTGCAGCTGACTGCTTGGAAATTGAACGCTTGATTTTATCCAAGCGTGGGTTTTCAAATTCTGTGATTGATACTCTGGTCCAAGCCAGAAAACCTGTGACTAGAAGGATTTACCATAAAATATGGAAAAAATATATCTGTTGGTGTGAATCCAAAGGATTCTCCTGGAGTAAGATTAAAATTCCAAAGATTCTCTCCTTTCTCCAAGAAGGTTTGGATAAAGGATTGTCAGCTAGTTCTCTAAAAGGACAGATTTCTGCATTATCCGTCTTGTTGCACAAACGACTGGCAGCTTTGCCAGATGTACAAGCTTTTGTTCAGGCTTTGGTTAGAATCAAGCCTGTTTACAGACCCATGACTCCTCCTTGGAGTCTAAATTTAGTTCTTTCAGTTCTTCAAGGGGTTCCGTTTGAACCTTTACATTCCATAGATATTAAGTTACTATCTTGGAAAGTTCTGTTTTTGGTTGCTATTTCTTCTGCTAGAAGAGTTTCTGAATTATCTGCTTTGCAGTGTGATCCACCCTATCTGGTGTTCCATTCAGATAAGGTTGTTTTGCGTACTAAGCCTGGTTTTCTTCCAAAAGTTGTTTCCAACGAGAACATCAACCAGGAAATAGTTGTTCCTTCTTTGTGTCCGAATCCAGTTTCAAAGAAGGAACGTTTATTACACAATTTAGATGTTGTTCGTGCTTTAAAGTTCTATTTAGAAGCAACAAAAGATTTTAGACAAACCTCATCCTTGTTTGTCGTTTACACTGGTAAGAGGAGAGGTCAAAAAGCTACTGCTACCTCTCTCTCTTTCTGGCTGAAAAGCATTATCCGCTTGGCTTATGAGACTGCCGGACGGCAGCCTCCTGACCGTATCACAGCTCACTCTACTAGGGCTGTGGCTTCCACATGGGCCTATAAGAACGAGGCTTCTGTTGACCAGATATGTAAGGCAGCGACTTGGTCTTCTCTGCACACTTTTGCCAAATTCTACAAATTTGATATTTTTGCTTCTTCGGAGGCTGTTTTTGGGAGAAAGGTTTTGCAAGCCGTGGTGCCTTCTGTTTAGGTAACCTGATTTGCTCCCTCCCTTCATCCGTGTCCTAAAGCTTTGGTATTGGTTCCCACAAGTAATGGATGACGCCGTGGACCGGACACACCAATGTTGGAGAAAACAGAATTTATGCTTACCTGATAAATTACTTTCTCCAACGGTGTGTCCGGTCCACGGCCCGCCCTGGTTTTTTTAATCAGGTTGAAAAAATGTTTCTTTATACACTACAGTCACCACGGCACCCTATAGTTTCTCCTTTTTCTCCTAACCATCGGTCAAATGACTGGGGGGCGGAGCCAGAGGGGGAGCTATATGGACAGCTCTTGCTGTGTGCTCTCCTTGCCTTTCCCTGTGGGGGAGAACATTTCCCACAAGTAATGGATGACGCCATGGACCGGACACACCGTTGGAGAAAGTAATTTATCAGGTAAGCATAAATTCTGTTTTTGTGCAAATTTCTCTGTAGCATTATCCATAACCCTTCCATATTTGCACACCCATTACAAGTAAATGGTTAATTTGTTTGTGCTTGCATTCATTTGTTAAGTAGTCACAGTGTGCAAGCGATGGCACAAAAATGTAACTGCCAGACTCCCCACAGAGAAAGAAAACCACAACAAAGACCCCTACTGCTATCAAAGGACATACAGTAGATTTGCATAGTCATCAAATGTATGATAAAAAGACATGGCAATAGCACTTAGGGCTTGATTTATCAAGTGTCGGGCGGACATGATTCGCTATAGCAAATCATGTCCGCTAGACATCACTAAATGAGGACAGCATACGCTGTCTGCATTTATCATTGCACAAGCATTTCACCAGAAATGCTTGTGCAATGCCGCCCCCTGCTCACTGACGGCTATTCGGCCGTTAGCAGGGGCTGTCAATCATCCCGATTGTATCGGATCAGGATGAAATGATGGGCCTCCGAAGCAGCATCTGTTGCTTGATAAATGGAGCCCTTAGTCTCAACTTCAAATGAGTAGTAGATTTTTTTTCTGACAAATGTAAAAGTTATGTCTATTTTCACTCCTGTATCATGTGACAGCCACCAGCCAATCATAAATGCATATACATATATACTGTGAATTCTTGCACATGCCCAGTAGAAGCTGGTGACTCAAAAAGTGTAAATATAAAAAGACCATGCACATTTTGTTAATGTAAATTGGAAAGTTGTTTAAAATTGTATAATCTATCTGAATCATGAAAGTTGAATTTTGACTTGAGTGTTCCTTTAATACCTAAAATGCCATAACTCCATACAATAAACTTGCTAACTGCTATAATCCTCCTCACAACCACTAACCTGCTACAATCCTCATTGCAGTAAACCCTTATCTCACCACTAATAACACCCCAGCTGCTTTTAACCCCTAAACCACCATACACCCCATCATAATTAAACCCCTCACAGTTATGCCATTACTACCATCACAATTGACCCCCTACATAACAGCATCACAATAAACCCCTTAGCCATTAAGATCCCTAATGCTAACTACCTCTAAGACACCATAACTACCATCATAATTAACTCCCTAACTGCTAAGACCACGTAATCTCTTAGACCATCCCCTGCACAATTTATTCCCTCAGCATCAAATGAACCCTCACCACAAATACATTGAAACAATGTAAAAGTGTTTGAAATGTTTGCATTTTTAATTTTACTTGAGAATATTGTTTTTGTATATATTACTGTGTGATCACTTTAAGAGTTATGTTGGGTGTGTATTGGTTTAATCAATTTGGAACTTTAAGATTTTTAAATGAGAGTGGAATAGTTGTATTTCTGATCTATGATTAAGGCCAGATTGATAAGATCTATCTTTTACACGCCTGGTCTTTTAAACCTGTGATTTTGCTATGTGCATTCAATAAAGACGTGCATTTTATAAAAGGGACAGTCTACACCAGAATTTTCATTGTTTAAAAAGATAGATAATTTATTACCCATTCCCTAGTTTTGCACAACCAGCATAGTTATATAAATACACGTTTTACCTCTGTGATTACCTTGTATCAAAGCCTCTGCAAACTGCCCCCTTTATTCAGTTCTTTTGACAGACATCCATTTTAGCCAATCAGATCTGGCTCACCTCAACGCCACGTGCGTGAGCACAGTGTTATCTATATGACACACGTGAACTAACACCCTCTAGTGGTGAAAAACTGTCAAAATGCCCTGAGAGAAGAGGCGGCCTTCAAGGGCTAAGAAATTAGCATATGAACCTCTTAGGTTTAGCTTTCAACTAAGAATACCAAGAGAACAAAGCAAAATTGGTGATAAAAGTAAATTGGAAAATTGTTTAAAATTCCATTCTCTATCTGAATCATGACAGTTTATTTTGGACTAGACTGTCGCTTTAAGCTCCCTTTGAACTATTTTTTTCTTCTGAAGTATAGGATGTGCCAATTTTAGCATACCCATAACCAAAGAATATTTGCCTTCAAAAGATCCCCTCCATACTTTGTAGTGAATCAAAGTTTGGAAGTTTACCAAGAAATGTGTAGACTGTCAAAAAAAAAAAAAGATTAAATCACCAATTTTGTAACACTAAAATCAATAAATAAATCAACACAACATTTAGAGGCCCATTTATCAAGCTCCGAATGAGGGCCTGTGTTTCTGTTGAATCTTCAGACTCGCCAGAAACACCAGTTATGAAGCAGCGGTCTAAAGACCGCTGCATCATAACCCTGTCCGACTGCTCTGTGCAGGCGGACAGGAATCGTCACAATTCAACCCGATCGAGTACGGGGACGGCGTTGCGTTGTAAGGGGATGGTGTTGTTGCAATGCTGAATACGGAGAGCGTATTGCTCTCCGCATTCAGCGAGGTCTTGCGGACCTGATCCACACTGTCGGATCAGGTCCGCAAGACCTTTGATAAATATCCCTCTTAATCTGTAAAATTATTTTAATTTTTTTAAATAGTGGTTCAGGATTAACCAAAACCAAAAATGAGGTCTGCATACTTATTGCCTGCCACAGGAATAAATCAATGATAAAAACAATGCAAAACAGTATAAATTTGAAGTCTTTCCTGGCTTTGGGGTCAAAAAATTTTTTTTTTGCAAGATTTTGTTAGTTTTTTTTATTTTTTTTAAAGGGAGTGGTTGTTTAACCCCTTATGACAACTGATGTACCAGGTACGTCATGCAAAAACTAACAGTTAATGACAATAGACGTACCTGGTACGTCAGTTGTCAAACAGAGTGCTGGAAGCGATCACAAATGCTTCCAGCAGCTCTCAGGGTATTGCAGTGATGCCTCGATATGGAGGCATCCTGCAATACCTTTTTACAAGCCTCCAATGCAGAGAGAGCCACTCTGTGGCCCTCTCTGCACCGGTAGCGATGGCGCCGTTGTTCTAAAATAAGTTGTCTACCATAGGAATGTGCGACCTACGTCACTTCCGGTAACGTGAAATCAGCTGCTGGATGTTTGTGGCGCTCACTGCGCATGCGCTAGAGGCCCATCCTTCTACAACAGCTGTTTAAGACACAATAGGTGACTGAGCTGCATCTTCACAGATACAGAGATAACAGATATTGCATTAGCTCATTGGTAGACAACTTATTTTAAAACACGGCGTGGGAAACATGGTTCGGGTTTCAGCTATGAGATGCTTGGTGTTCTCAGGGAATGCATTGATGATGATCTCAAGAAGGCCTACAGGAAGCTGGCCCTGAGGTGGCACCCGGGTAAGAGGAAGCTGGGTAGACACTATTTTCTACTACCTCTCTAAAAGTGGACAAGATGTGAGGTTGCAATCTATTCTGTTCTTATAACCGAGTTAGATGTAAGGCTTGGGTAAACATGAGGCTGTTGTTTATTGTCTCCACGTCAGTGATAGTTGTGAGGTTGCGGTTTGCTAATTTATTGTTACTTAATTCAGGGTGAGCGGACAGCCAAGGGGTTAATGCGATAATAGTGTCTACGCAGCCACAAACCTCAAGCAGCTGATTTACGTCACCGGAAGTGACATAGTAGTCACATTCCTACTTATTTTATTACAACTTATTTTAGAACACCGTTCGTTGGTGGGTAGGTGGGAGGGTAGCAGGGAGGAGGGTGGGTGGCCCATCGCTACCCGGCATCCGGTTCCTGTAAGTACAATGTGCACGCTGGGTGCCGGGGGCATGCAGGGGGCCTGCGGGGATGCGGGCGCATTAGCCACTGACACCAATGAGATCATCAGAGGGAGAGGGAAAAAAGTTAAATTAAATGAAATATAAAAGGATCTGGGAGGGGGATGGGGGTATTGAAGGGAGGCTGCTTCACTACAGAAAAAGTTTGAAGGTCAAAAGAAAAAACAAAAATACTGTTGTTTTTAGGGGCAAACTGGGTACTGGCAGACAGCTGCCAGTACCCAAGATGGTGGCAATTAGGTAGCGGGGGAGGGCTAGAGAGCTGTTTGGGGGGGATCAGGGAGGTTGGGGGCTAAGGCAGGGGTCCATCACAGCTGAATAAATATTTTTAAAAAATAAAATTAAAAAAACTCCTTTTATTTAGTACTGGCAGACTTTCTGCCAGTACTTAAGATGGCAGGGACAATTGTGGGGTGGGGTAGGGATGAGAGCTGTTTGGGAGGGATCAGGGGGTGGGATGTGTCAGATGGGAGGATGATCTAAAGCTAAAATTAACCCTACAAGCTACCTAATTAACCCCTTCACTGCTGGGCACAATTCACGTGTGGTGCGCAGCAGCATTTAGCGGCCTTCTAATTACCAAAAAGCAACGCCAAAGCCATATAAGTCTGCTATTTCTGAACAAAGGGGATCCCAGAGAAGCATTTAAAACGATGTGTGCCATAATTTCAGAAACTGTTAATAATTTCAGTGGGAAACCTAAAAATGTTCTTTTTATTTGATCGCATTTGGTGGTGAAATGGTGGCATGAAATATACCAAAATGTGCCCCGCCTAGATCAATACTTTGGGTTGCCTTCTAAAAAAAAAAATATACATGTAAAGGGATATTCAGGTATTCCTGACAGATATCAGGGTTCCAATGTAACTAGCGCTAATTTTGAAAAAAATTGGTTTGGAAATAGCAAAGTGTTACTTGTATTTATTACCCTATAACTTGCAAAAAAAGAAAGAACATGTAAACATTGGGTATTTCTAAACTCAGGACAAAATTTAGAAACTATTTAACATGGGTGTTTTTTGGTAGTTGTAGATGTGTAACAGATTTTGGGGGTCAAAGTTAGAAAAAGTGTTTTTTTTTTCATTTTTTCCTCATATTTTATAAAAGAAAATTATAGTAAATTATAAGATATGATGAAAATAATGGTATCTTTAGAAAGTCCATTTAATGGCGAGAAAAACAGTATATAATATGTGTGGGTACAGTAAATGATGAATACAACAAATTGTCATTTTTATTTTCAAGCAGTGCCTTTACACTGTATTCTATGTGAACTGTGTATTCCCAGTAAATATATATGTATAAGCATATACATATATATTTAATATTGCTGCACTACTTACCCCCTTCGCTCTGCTTAGGTTCTGTGTCGTCTCTGATGGTATCAGAATGAGGCTCCCATTGGAGTTTATGGAAGCACGCTCTCATGAGTGCAATGCTTCTGTGCAATGCAAACGTGAGGTCACGTTCACATTGCACCTAACTCGTAATACCAGCACACATTAGCGTGCGCTGGTATCCCAAAGCGGAGCGCAAATATCGCTTTAGCAAAATCAATATTTTGCGCTCCACTTGTAATCTTGCCCTTAAAGTGATATAAATCCCAAAATTGAATAAAAACTATTTTATAAACCTGCTCAAAGAGCATATATTGTGTCAATTATGAATTTGCCAGTTCTGGCTCCGTGGGCAAGGGAGGTGTTTGAATGAGGGTTGCACGCAACACACCTATATATGCTTTGTGCACCATTTTGAGCTCTATGTCTATTTAAAACCAAATAAAAATCTCTGTAATGGTCATGAACAAGATCAGCATTTTGCCAACACCCATGTGTGGCATCTTACTCTGTACAATTTATTTGTGGGTGTTTATTACTAGCAATTATTAAGAAACCATCAAAATATAGCAACGTTTTAACAAAGTAAGTTCCATGCACAAATTCCTAGATACATAATTCTAAAATCTCCACTTTAAGATTCTGTATATAAAACTGCTCAGAAAAAAATGACAAACTTGTTAAATACCCATTTGTATGGAATCAATGCAAAGTAATGCTACTTTTTATTATTAATATATTGAACATTTTAAAATTAAACAACTGAATAAAGCTGACAAATATCCCCATACACGAAAATGTATACAAAACAATTTTTTTTCTTGATTTAATGAAATAAGATATCTACGGCTGAATAAAAAATCCTTATCTGTTAAGGATGGTATCATGGAGAGATAGATTTCTGATTCCTCTGTATAGAGGTAGTATTCAAATATAGAGCAGCTTATACATTTCTCAGGAGAAGATGTCCAGATGGAAAAGAACAGGGGAACCAGAATGGCAAATGATAAAAAGATGGGTCATTGAAGAATACCCTGCATGAACAGTTGGACATAAGAAGTAAGCCATGAAAGGTCTGTATCTTGAATTCCAAAATAGTGAAACATTTATACGAGGATGTGGTGGTCTACTGGTGTCAAATGCTGCATAAAGGTCTAGAAGAATAAGAAGACTAAAGGGGCCCTTTGATTTAGTGGTGACTAGTTCATTTGTTACAGTTGTAAGTGCTATTTTTCTAGAGTGTTTAGAGCCTAATTAGTGAAACTCTAGTAAAGAGCTGGATGAGAAAAAGTGTATTAGGTGATAGTCAGTGGCGTATTATAGCCTAGGCCAACAAGGCTGGTGCCTAGGGCAGCAGATTTGGGATGGGCAGCACATCTGTCCTATCCTCTCTCTAAAAGCCAGCATACAGTACAGTGAGCGATAAAGTGCAGGTTTTTACAGAGAAGACAAGGCAAATGTGCTGATTAACCCCTTAATGACCACAGCACTTTTCCATTTTCTGTCCGTTTGGGACCAAGGCTATTTTTACATTTTTGCGGTGTTTGTGTTTAGCTGTAATTTTCTTCTTACTCATTTACTGTACCCACACATATTATATACCGTTTTTCTCGCCACTAAATGGACTTTCTAAAGATACCATTATTTTCATCATATCTTATAATTTACTATAAAAAAAATATAAAATATGAGGAAAAATTGAAAAAAACACACTTTTTCTAACTTTGACCCCCAAAATCTGTTACATATCTACAACCACCAAAAAACACCCATGCTAAATAGTTTCAAAATTTTGTCCTGAGTTTAGAAATACCCAATGTTTACAGGTTCTTTGTTTTTTTTGCAAGTTATAGGGCCATAAATACAAGTAGCACTTTGCTATTTCCAAACCACTTTTTTCCAAAATTAGCGCTAGTTACATTAGAACACTGATATCTTTCAGGAATCCCTGAATATCCCTTGACATGTATATATTTTTTTTTAGTAGACATCCCAAAGTATTGATCTAGGACAATTTTGGTATATTTCATACCACCATTTCACCGCCAAATGCGATCAAATACAAAAAATCGTTCACTTTTTCACAAATTTTTTCACAAACTTTTGGTTTCTCACTGAAATTATTTACAAACAACTTGTGCAATTATGGCATAAATGGTTGTAAATTCTTCTCTGGGATCCCCTTTGTTCAGAAATAGCAGACATATATGGCTTTGGCGTTGCTTTTTGGTAATTAGAAGGCCGCTAAATGCCACTGCGCACCACAAGTGTATTATGCCCAGCAGTTAAGGGGTTAATTAGGGAGCTTTTAGGGAGCTTGTAGGGTTAATTTTAGCTTTAGTGTAGTATAGTAGACAACCCCAAGTATTGATCTAGGCACATTTTGGTATATTTCATGCCACCATTTCACCGCCAAATGCGATCAAATTGAAAAAAAAGTTAAATTTTTCACAATTTTAGGTTTCTCACTGAAATAATTTACAAACAGCTTGTGCAATTATGGCACAAATGGTTGTAAATACTTGTCTGGGATCCCCTTTGTTCAGAAATAGCAGACATATATGACTTTGGCGTTGCTTTCTGGTAATTAGAAGGCCGCTAAATGCTGCTGCGCCTCACACGTGTATTATGGCTAGCAGTGAAGGGGTTAATTAGGGAGTTTGTAGGGAGCTTGCAGGGTTAATTTTAGCTTTAGTGTAGAGATCAGCCTCCCACCTGACACAACCCACCCCCTGATCCCTCCCAAACAGCTCCCTTCCCTCCCCCACCCCACAATTGTCCCCGCCATCTTAAGTACTGGCAGAAAGTCTGCCAGTACTAAAATAAAAGGGTTTTTAAAAAAAAAAAAAAATTTTTTTAGCATACTTACATATGCTAGGGTGTAGGATCCCCCCCTTAGCCCCCAACCTCCCTGATCCCCCCCAAAACCGCTCTCTAACCCTCCCCTCTGCCTCATTGGGGGCCATCTTGGGTACTGGCAGCTGTCTGCCAGTACCCAGTTTGCAAAAAAAAGTGCTTTTTTTATTTTTGTTTGGCTTTTTTCTGTAGTGTAGCTTCCCCCCCCACACAGACAAACCCCCACCACCTTGCTGATCTTTTTTTTTTAAAAAAATATTTAGACATTTAAACATTTAAACATTTTTTATTAATACATTTTCTGTAGTGTAGCGGTTCCAACCTGCTCCCTCCCCGTGCACGCGCCCGCCCCCACCCTCCCGTGCACGCGCGCGTGTCCGTGTGCGCCCCCGCTCATCCCCGCCCACGATCCCGCCCCCCCCTGCACATAACCAGGGCCATCGATGGCCGCCACCCGCCTCCCGGTCCGGCTCCCACCCACCAACGCAGGGAGCCACCGATCTCCTGTGCAGAGAGGGCCACAGAGTGGCTCTCTCTGCACCGGATGGCTTAAAAAGGTTATTGCAGGATGCCTCCATATCGAGGCATCACTGCAATAACCGGAAAGCAGCTGGAAGCGAGCAGGATCGCTTCCAGCTGCTTTCCACACCGAGGACGTGCAGCGTACGTTCTCAGGCATTAACTGCCTTTTTTTTGAGGACGTACCCTGCACGTCCTCGGTCGTTAAGGGGTTAAGGTCGCTCTTTACAGGCAGTGCTCCTTTAAACCATTGCTTCATTTTGAGCCGCTGGCATTTTTGCAGTGGAAGCGTTCTTGGTGAGAAACTTGACCGGGGATATTCTTCCAAGGTGAGGCTGGAGGAGAAGACCTTGTGCCGATATGCTGCCTCCCCTTATCAGCTGCGGTGCGTCTGTGAGCGCAGTGTTTATTGCAGGTCTTAGCAGCTAACAGACTGGATGCCTCTGTGCACTGCTTAGATCAGCTTGTGATGTCTAATCATAAATTCTTAGTGCTAATGTAGCTACTAATAACTAGCTTTCTCTGCATTCATGAACCCACGGAGTAAATAGGAAACGGACACTTGAAAAGTTTCATTACTTGAATAATGGTAATTAATGTATGTTGTTGCGTGTAAAGGGCAGTGATTGTTTCAAAGTGTATTCTTCTTTCCCTCCCTTCCTCTCTCCCTTCTTTCGCTTTCTCCCTCCCTTCCTCACTCAACCCACTCCCTCCCTCAACTCAATCCCATCTTTCCCTCCCTCCCTTCTTTCTCTAAACTCCCTCCCTTGCTCCCTTCTTTCACTCCTTTCTTTCCCTCACCACTTTTCTCTTCTCTCTCTCTCCCTCCCTTGCTGCTTTCCTTTCCCTCCCTTTTTTCCACTTCCCTTCTTTTCTCTCCCTTCTCTCAAGGAGAAAATGGTATGAGATGCTTGCAATTCAACCCACCTGTATGCAAGTGTTTTGCTAGCCCTTTTTCTTTTTATTAAAAAACAAATGAAACAAAAACATTATACACAATGACCCAACAAAATATTAAGTGGAAAAAAGGCCTAAAACCTTTGAGGGGGGGGGCAGCAGAATTTTGAGTGCCTAGGGCAGCACAAAACATAAATATGCCACTAGTGATAGTAGATTAATCTCTATGTAAGTCTGGTGGCAAATGAAAGTAAAGAGACTGTGCTAGTTAAAGGGGACACTAAACACATTTTAATCACAAGATTTCTTTTGTATTTCTATAGAATATCATATCAGCCAAGTCTAAACATTTTAAAGAAAATTAACATCTTGATTGATAGCCAAACTCCACCGACCACTTGCCTTATTTAAAGGATCCAATAAAGGCTTGAGTCTGCAACTGGCAAGACTAGTCATGGTTATTATGTTAGTATAGTGTTTTGCTTTGCAATTGTTATCAGCTAAAGCCAATTAAGGAAAGATATATAGCAGGGATAGCCTTTAGTAGTCTGCAGAGTGTATTTCCAGTGCTGAGAATTAGAAAATCCAGTTTTCCTTTTACATGTAAAGGGAAACATTTTTAATGAAAGTTTATTAAAAAGGTGTTTTAGTATACATAACAAAACATTTTATATAACAATCTCAAGATGTTTATTGTCCTTCAAAGAGTAATATGGCATCAAGAGATTGGTGTGATTAATACATGCTTGAAATGATTAAGAAATGTGCTAGTGAAGAGACATTCGTTTAAAAGATGAGTTAATTTTGGGATTTAGCTAAAAGGTAGAAGAAGTTAGAGGGAATGGGGACAGGCTGTTAGATAAGATGAGCATAAGAGGTTATATATTGTATCCTCTGAAGTAATAGAGAAGCTATAGAGTGCTACCATAGGAGTGGTGAGAAGTGGAATGGTTGTTGATGTGGTTAGACATATTGAGGTTTTGTTTCTAGTCAGTACTCAGTCCTATTACTGAAGTGGTCACTAAGCATTTGGACAATGAAGCTAGTGGACAATGAAGCTAGAGGTAGGTGGAGGAACAAGAGATTTGGGAGTTTAAAATTGAAAAAAATATTCTAAGATTTGATTACACAGCAGTATGGGTGGGGGCAGATTCGCAACATTCGAAAAATGAAACAAATTTTAAAACATTAGTTTGTTCGTTTCAAATTTAGAATGTTTGTACACATTAGTTTAATGTAATAGTATTTATTATTTTTTCTTTAAATGTAATATTCGACTCCAATTTTATAATAATTTGATTTGAATTATGCAATATTCAAATTAGAAAAAATTTAATTTAAATATTTAATAGTATTTCTAATGCTTTTTTTAAATGTAATATTCAAATTATGCAATATTCTAAATAGAAACTTTGAATTTATATATTTGTATCTATTATGTATCGATTTACTAAATTCCCTACCACATGAACTATTGAACTACTGAATAGTATTTGTTAAATCAAATGTTACATTATAAACATTCGAATTTGAAAATGACATTCGAAAACTGTAAATAGCATTCGATTATAGAATTTTTAAGAATAGTCGTTCTTATCAATATTCAATTATGTAAATCGAATTTCTACAATAAAATTCGTTCTAACATTCAAATTTGAATATAAACACATTCACCCATCCCTACACAGTAGATATAAGGGTTATTAGGTTTGTTTTGAGAGGTTGAGGACTGATATGTATGAGATTTTCTCCTCTGACTCTGCAGTGAGTGAACTTTTTTGCAGGTACCAGGTTTGTTTTGTTTGCTAAGGTTGTTTTAGAATTTAAGTTGCAAGTAAAAAAAAAAAAAAAAAAAAAAGTCTGTTTCACATCTTAAATCAATAATGGAGAAAAAAGTTCTGCAAAATCTTGGAGATATTCTAGTCTTGCGTTAGCCTTAAAAACCAGCGTTGAGAGGTCCCAATTCTGCTTTTAATGCCCGCTGGTATTACGAGTCTGGCAGGTAAAGGTGTACCGCTCACTTTTCTTCCACGACTCGAGCATACCGCAATCCCCTTACGTCAATTGCGTATCCTATCTTTTTAATGGGATTTGCCTAGCGCTGGTATTACAAGTCTTGGAAGAAGTGAGCGGTAGACCCTCTCCTGTCAAGACTTCTACCGCATTTAAAAGTCAGTAGTTAAGAGTTTTATGGGCTAACGCTGTAACATAAAACTCTTAACTAAAGTGATAAAAAGTACACTAACACCCATAAACTACCTATTAACCCCTAAACCGAGCCCCCCCCCCCACATCGAAAACACTTTAATAAATATATTAACCCCTAATCTGCCGATCAGACATCGCCGCCACTTTAATAAATATATTAACCCCTAAACCGCTGCACTCCCGCCTCGCAAACACTAGTTACATTTTATTAACCCTTAATCTGCCGTCCCTAACATCGCCGACACCTACCTACATTTATTAACCTCTAATCTGCCACCCCCAACGTCGCTGCTACTATATTAAAGGTATTAACCCCTAAACCTAAGTCTAAACCTAACCCTACAACCCAACTTAAATATAATTTAAAATAATCTAAATAAAATTACTACAATTAAATAAATTAATCCTATTTAAAACTAAATACTTACCTGTAAAATAAACCCTAAGCTAGCTAAAATATAACTAATAGTTACATTGTAGCTAGCTTAGGGTTTATATTTATTTTACATGCAACTTTGTATTTATTTTAACTAGGTACAATAGTTATTAAATAGTTATTAACTATTTAATAACTTCCTAGTTAAAATAAAGACAAATATACCTGTAAAATAAATCCTAACCTAAGTTACAATTACACCTAACACTACACTATCATTAAATACATTACCTAAACTACCTACAATTAATTTCAATTAAATTAAATAAACTAAAGTACGAAAAACAACAAACACTAAATTACAGAAAATAAAAAAATAATTACATTTTTTTTAAACTAATTACATCTACTCTAATCCCCCTAATAAAATAAAAAAGCCCCCCAAAATAATAAAATTCCCTACCCTATACTAAATTACAAATAGCCCTTAAAAGGGCCTTTTGCGGGGCATTGCCCCAAAGTAATCAGCTCTTTTACCTGAAAAAAAGACAATACCCCATCCAACATTAAAACCCACCACGCACACACCCAACCCTACTCTAATACCCACCCAATCCCCCCTTAAAAAAACCTAACACTAACCCCTTGAAGATCACCCTACCTTGAGCCGTCTTCACCCAATCTGGCACAAGTGGACTTCCAGAGGGGCAGAAGTCTTCATCCGATCCAGGCAGAAGAGGTCCTCCAAGCGGCAGAAGTCTTCATCCAGACAGCATCTTCTATCTTCATCCATCCAGAGTGGAGCGGGTCCATCTTCAATCCAGCTGACGCGGAGCCATCCTCTTCAAACGAAGTCCAAGCGAAGAATGAAGGTTCCTTTAAATGATGTCATCCAAGATGGCGTCCCTTGAATTCCGATTGGCTGATAGGATTCTGTCAGCCATTCGGAATTAAGGTAGGAAAAATCCTATTGGCTGATTGGATCAGCCAATAGGATTGAGCTTGCATTCTATTGGCTGATTGCAACAGCCAATAGAATGCGAGCTCAATCCTATTGGCTGATTGGATCAGCCAATAGGATTGAACTTCAATCCTATTGGCTGATTGGATCAGCCAATAGGATTTTTCCTACCTTAATTCCGATTGGCTGATAGAATCCTATCAGCCAATCGGAATTCAAGGGACGCCATCTTGGATGACGTCATTTAAAGGAACCTTCATTCTTCACTTGGACTTTGTTTGAAGAGGATGGCTCCGCGTCGGCTGGATTGAAGTTGGACCCGCTTCGCTCCGGATGGATGAAGATAGAAGATGCCATCTGGATGAAGACTTCTGCCGCTTGGAGGACCTCTTCTGCCCGGATCGGATGAAGACTTCTGCCCCTCTGGAGGTCCACTTGTGCCCGGTTGGGTGAAGATGGCTCAAGGTAGGGTGATCTTCAAGGGGTTAGTGTTAGTTTTTTTTAAGGGGGGATTGGGTGGGTTTTAGAGTAGGGTTGGGTGTGTGGGTGGTGGGTTGTAATGTTGGGGGGATATTGTCTTTTTTTTCAGGTAAAAGAGCTGATTACTTTGGGGCAATGCCTCGCAAAAGGCCCTTTTAAGGGCTATTTGTAATTTAGTATATGGTAGGGATTTTTATTATTTTGGGGGGCTTTTTTATTTTATTATGGGGATTAGAGTAGGTGTAATTAGTTTAAAAAAATTGTAATTATTTTTTTATTTTCTGTAATTTAGTGTTTGTTTTTTTCGTACTTTAGTTTATTTAATTTAATTGTAATTAATTGTAGGTAGTTTAGGTAATTTATTTAATGATAGTGTAACTTAGGTTAGGATTTATTTTACAGGTATATTTGTCTTTATTTTAACTAGGAAGTTATTAAATAGTTAATAACTATTTAATAACTATTTTACCTAGTTAAAATAAATACAAAGTTGCCTGTAAAATAAATATAAACCCTAAGCTAGCTGCAATGTAACTATTAGTTATATTGTAGCTATCTTACGACTAGATTTAGAGTTCTGCAGCCAAAGGGGTGCGTTAGTTACGCGTGTATTTTCCCCCCCGCACCTTTTAAATACCGCTGGTATTTAGAGTTCACAGAAGGGCTGCGTTAGGCTCCAAAAAGGGAGCGTATAGCATAATTTACCGCCACTGCAACTCTCAATACCAGCGGTGCTTACGGACGCGGCCAGCTTAAAAAACGTGCTTGTGCACGATTCCCCCATAGGAAACAATGGGGCAGTTTGAGCTGAAAAAAACCTAACACCTGCAAAAAAGCAGCGTTCAGCTCCTAACGCAGCCCCATTGTTTCCTTAGGGGAAACACTTCCTATGTCTGCACCTTACACCCTAACATGTACCCCGAGTCTAAACACCCCTAACCTTACACTTATTAACCCCTAATCTGCCGCCCCCGCTATCGCTGACCCCTGCATATTATTTTTAACCCCTAATCTGCCGCTCCGCACACCGGCGCAACCTACGTTATCCCTATGAACCCCTAATCTGCTGCCCCTAACCCCCGCCGACCCCTATATTATATTTATTACCCCCTAATATGCCCCCCCCCCAAGTCGCCGCTACCTACCTACAATTATTAACCCCTAATCTGCTGACCGGTCCTCACCGCTACTCTAATAAATGTATTAACCCCTAAAGCTAAGTCTAACTCTAACACCCCCCTAAATTAAATATAATTTTTATCTAACGAAATAAAATAAATCTTATTAAATAAATTAATCCTATTTAAAGCTAAATACTTACCTGTAAAATAAACCCTAATATAGCTACAATATAAATAATAATTATATTGTAGCTATTTTAGGATTAATATTTATTTTACAGGCAACTTTGTATTTATTTTAACCAGGTACAATAGCTATTAAATAGTTAATAACTATTTAATAGCTACCTAGTTAAAATAATTACAAAATTACCAGTAAAATAAATCCTAACCTTAGTGACAATTAAACCTAACACTACACTATCATTAAATAAATTTAATACAAATACCTACAAATAAATACACCAACTAAAGTACAAAAAATAAAAAAAGAACTAAGTTACAAAAAATAAAAAAATAATTTACAAACATTATAAAAATATTACAACAATTTTAAGCTAATTACACCTACTCTAAGCCCCCTAATAAAATAACAAAGCCCCCCAAAATAAATAAATGCCCTACCCTATTCTACAATAAAAATTGTAAAGCTCTTTTAACTTACCAGCCATTAAAAGGGCCTTTTGCGGGGCATGCCCCAAAGAATTCTGCTCTTTTGCCTGTAAAAAAAAACATACAATACCCCCCAACATTACAACCCACCACCCACATACCCCTACTCTAACCCAAACCCCCCTTAAATAAACCTAACACTACCCCCCTGAAGATCTTCCTACCTTGAGTCGTCTTCACTCAGCCGAGCTGAATTCTTCATCCAATCCGGGCGATGTCTTCATCCAAGCGGGGGCTGAAGAGGTCCATCATCCGGCTGAAGTCTTCATCCAAGCGGGGGCTGAAGAGGCCCATCATACGGCTGAAGTCTTCATCCAAGCGGGGGCTGAAGAGGTCCATCATCCGGCTGAAGTCTTCTATCAAGCGGCATCTTCAATCTTCTTTCTTCCGACTCCATCTTCATCCCTCCGACAAGGAACATCCTTCCTCCATGATGAACTCCCGACAAATGAAGGTTCCTTTAAGGGACGTCATCCAAGATGGCGTCCCTCGAATTCCGATTGGCTGATAGGATTCTATCAGCCAATTGGAATTAAGGTAGGAATAATCTGATTGGCTGATGGAATCAGCCAATCAGATTCAAGTTCAATCCGATTGGCTGATCCAATCAGTCAATCAGATTGAGCTCACATTCTATTGGCTGTTCCGATCAGCCAATAGAATGCGAGCTCAATCTGATTGGCTGATCCAATCAGCCAATCGGATTGAACTTGAATCTGATTGGCTGATTCCATCAGCCAATCAGATTATTCCTACCTTAATTCCGATTGGCTGATAGAATCCTATCAGCCAATTGGAATTCGAGGGACGCCACCTTGGATGACGTCCCTTAAAGGAACCTTCATTCGTCGGGAGTTCGTCGTGGAGGAAGTATGTTCCGCGTCGGCGGGATGAAGATGGAGCCGGAAGAAAGAAGATTGAAGATGCCGCTTGATAGAAGACTTCAGCTGGAGGATGGACCTCTTCAGCCCCCGCTTGGATGAAGACTTCAGCTGGATGATGGACCTCTTCAGCCCCCGCTTGGATGAAGACTTCAGCCGGATGATGGACCTCTTCAGCCCCCGCTTGGATGAAGACATCGCCCGGATTGGATGAAGAATTCGGCTCGGCTGAGTGAAGACGACTCAAGGTAGGAAGATCTTCAGGGGGGTAGTGTTAGGTTTATTTAAAGGGGGTTTGGGTTAGAGTAGGGGTATGTGGGTAGTGGGTTGTAATGTTGGGGGGTATTGTATGTTTTATTTTACAGGCAAAAGAGCAGAATTGTTTGGGGCATGCCCCGCAAAAGGCCCTTTTAAGGGCTGGTAAGGTAAAAGAGCTTTACGATTATTATTATAGAATAGGGTAGGGCATTTATTTATTTTGGGGGGCTTTGTTATTTTATTAGGGGGCTTAGAGTAGGTGTAATTAGCTTAAAATTGTTGTAATATTTTTATAATGTTTGTAAATTATTATTTTATTTTTTGTACTTTAGTTAGTGTATTTATTTGTATTTATTTGTAGGTATTTGTATTTAATTTATTTAATGATAGTGTAGTGTTAGGTTTAATTGTAACTTAGGTTAGGATTTATTTTACTGGTAATTTTGTAATTATTTTAACTAGGTAGCTATTAAATAGTTATTAACTATTTAATAGCTATTGCACCTGGTTAAAATAAATACAAAGTTGCCTGTAAAATAAATATTAATCCTAAAATAGCTACAATATAATTATTATTTATATTGTAGCTATATTAGGGTTTATTTTACAGGTAAGTATTTAGCTTTAAATAGGATTAATTTATTTAATAAGATTTATTTTATTTAGTTAGATAAAAATTATATTTAACTTAGGGGGGGTTAGGGTTAGCTTTAGGGGTTAATACATTCATTAGAGTAGCGGCGAGGTCCGGTCGGCAGATTAGGGGTTAATAAGTGTAGTTAGGTAGCGGCGACGTTGGGGGGGGGACAGAATAGGGGTTAATAAATATTATGTAGGTGTCGGCAGTGTTAGGGGCAGCAGATTAGGGGTACATAGGGATAATGTAGGTGGCGGCGGTGTGCGGTCGGCAGATTAGGGGTTAAAAAAATGTAATAGAGTGGCGGCGATGTGGGGGGGCCTCGGTTTAGGGGTACATAGGTAGTTTATGGGTGTTAGTGTACTTTAGAGCACAGTAGTTAAGAGCTTTATGAACCAGCGTTAGCCCAGAAAGCTCTTAACTCCTGGCTTTTCCCTGCGGCTGGAGTCTTGTCGTTAGATTTCTAACGCTCACTTCAGCCAAGACTCTAAATACCGGCGTTAGGAAGATCCCATTGAAAAGATAGGATACGCAATGGGCGTAGGGGGATCTGCGGTATGGAAAAGTCGCGGCTGGAAAGTGAGCGTTAGACCCTTTCCTGACTGACTCTCAATACCAGCGGGCGGCCAAAACCAGCGTTAGGACCCCCTAACGCTGGTTTTGACGGCTAACGCAGAACTCTAAATCTAGGCGTTAGGGTTTATTTTATCGGTAAGTATTTAGTTTTAAATTGGAATAATTTATTTAATTGTAGTTATTTTATTTAGATTTATTTAAATTTAAGTTAGGGGGTGTTAGGGTTAGACTTAGGTTTAGGGGTTAATAACTTTATTATAGTGGTGGCGACGTTGTCGGCGGCAGATTAGGGGTTAATAAATGTAGTTAGGTTGCGGCGACGTTGGGGGGGCATTTTAGGGGTTAAGAAAAATAATGTAGGGTTCGGTGATGTTGGGGGCAGCAGATTAGGGGTTCATAGGCATAATGTAAGAAGCGGCGGTGTCCGGAGCGGCGGAGTAGGGGTTAATAATTATAATGTAGGTGGCGACGATGTCGGGGGTGGCAGATTAGGGGTTAATAAATGTAAGATTAGGGGTGTTTAGACTCGGGGTTCATGTTAGGGTGTTAGGTGTAGACATAAAATTCCTTTCCCCATAGAAATCAATGGGGCTGCGTTAGAAGCTGGACGCTGCTTTTTTGCAGGTGTTAGGTTTTTTTTCAGCCGGCTCAGCCCCATTGTTTCCTATGGGGAAATCGTGCACGAGCACATTTAGCCAGCTTACCGCTACCGTAAGCAGCACTGGTATTGAGGTGAAATGTAGAGCTAAATTTTGCTCTATGCTCACCTTTTTGCGGCTAACGGGTTGAAAAAAACCTGTAATACCAGCGTTGTCTTAAGGTAGTGTTAAAAAAAGGCTTGTTAGCAACGCACCCCTGTTACCGCAAAACTCGTAATCTAGGCGACTGATAATATATAAAGAAACAAGGAATGCTGGGTAGTTTAAAACAGGGGTAGGTGCACAAAAATGCAAGCATTATGAACCACAATGTTTGGTAGGTTGAATGTTGTTTACCATAGTACATAAGTTTTTGTACCTCACTTTAATGTCTTCAGCAGTGTTTGAACTGACAACATTTCTTGAGGTGGCATAAAAAATTAAACATAAAATAAATAAAAAATTCCCTAATTGCTAAATCATCTACTGCTATAAAACTCTAAAGCACCAGAGCCCCACCACAATGACCCCCAAAATACCCTACTGATATAAACCATAAACCTATATACTGACATATATCACTACTGCTAGGACCCCTACTGCAACAGATCCACCAAAAGCTAGGACACTTAAAGAACCCCTCACTTAAATGGATCACCACAACCCTTTAACCTACTGTCCTAAAGAATCTACTGAGGTTAAAAAAACACTCTAAAGATAATACTCAAGGATATTTTAAAGAGATTGCTTTTAAAGTTGTAGTAGTAAGATTAGTCCCTTTATTATGCAGAAATATTTTTGTAAAACATATACCTTTGTCTTACCACCTACAGAGGCAGTTGTCTTCTTAGATAAACTTTCACATCTCCTTAATTTAAGATACATACAGGATTCACCATTACACCTTACTGATGTTTAAATCTTGAAAACATGGGGATGAGGAATTGTACTCATTTGCTTATTTCATGGGTTCAAGGCAGCAACCTCTGAGTGTACTCCAGAAACGTTTTGTTTTAAAGAATATTAGTAAGTGTGGGATTGCTTTAGAGAATTAGAGGTCATGCCAGCATTGCATATCAGTATGTATATGCACCCTCCATGTAATATTTCCTTAACAAACGTAAATACAGTTCCATGGCTTAATTGGTATTAATTGTAGGATATACTGATGTCCAAAGAACTATCACTGGCATTTAGCACAGGCTGCAGAGACTTCAGTAATTTGAGCAGTCAAGAGTTTAGAATGCTGAAAAAATAAATCACCAATTTTTACCAAGAAGGAAAAACAGACAAAACACACAACAAGGTTAAGGTATTTGTCTGAATTTGTGCATTGGTGAATATCTTTAACAATGGGCCCTTATCTCATTATTTTCATTCAAATCCACAACCAAATCCACTCTCATATTTAATTTAAAAAATACAGTGGAAAAAAATCTTCATTTGTGTTTTGCAGATTGCTGTTGATAATCATGTGCATCAATTTGATGTTACCGCAAATTAAAGTGGTTCTCAGCATTGCATTGTGATCGTTTATGGATTTATCATGTCAGATATATTACTGTAACACCAGCTTATCTCCAGTTACTGAGCAGTGTTCTATCTTATTTAAACCATTAAATGCTGTTTCATACATTTTACAGCATACCCTAATGAAAAACAAAAAAATGCAAGTTGTCAGGCTACAGATGAAAATGCTTGTGCGACTCTGGGTAAAACAAGCAAATAGTGATTTGAGCAATCATGTTTAAACCATGGCTTGAGTCCAATCTTCCTCAGAAAAAAAACAGGAAACATTTTAACCAGTTTTAAATTCTTCATGAAGATATAGGGCCATATTACAAGTGGAGCGTTATTTAACGCTCCTGCTCACGCATCAACTAAGCTAGAAGTAAGCTTTTTGAGGGCATCGGGTTGCACTTGTATTAGGGTCGCGATAACCCGACGTGCGTAAAAAGCCAAACTTAAAATATTGATAGCGTGATAACTTTTTCCCTCATAGAAGTCAATGGAGCAAAAAAATTGAAAAAAGCCAGACATGAAAATATGAATATTTTGCATTCCATTGTTCTTCACATAGCAGAATATGTTCTATTTATTCATAAATACTGTACATATTTCTATATATATCTGATGGTATCTTGGTACAATATATATCTATACCTATATATATATATATATATATATATATATATATACATATACACACATGATTATATATAGGTATAGATATATACAGATATATATAGGAATAAATATGTTTTTTCAAGGTTTCATCTACTTTGTATAGGGCCCCAATGCACTTATATATGTCTATATATGTATTTATCTGTTTATATGTGTATATATGTCTGTAAATACATATATACACATATAAATACATATTTAGCAGCGCAATACATATGCTCTGGCATGCCTTGTGAACATGTCATGAAAGTCAAATTTCACTCTTGTAATGAACTGGAATGGCTGAGAAAGAAAACAAAAAAAAAATCACACAGGACTGCATACAAAGGTTTTGTTCTGCCATTTAAATTGTTTTGAATGGGGCCACAGTAGGAAAAGGCAATTTGTTTAAAAATAAAATGCCTTAATGAAATAGAGCATATTATTTTTTTACAGTAGCATATCCCTTTAAGATATAAATTTGGCATATGAAATATATAGGAGCCCACAGACAATTTCCTGGAGGTGCGTGCAAAAAAATAATAATAATAAAAAAAAGTCCTAAAATAACATTAAGGGCAAGATTACAAGTGGAGCACTAAATATTGCTTAAACGATAATGTGCGCTGGTATTACAAGTTAAGCCCAATGCGAATGCGAGCTCGCTTTCGTATTGCTAGAAAGCATTGCGCTCAGGAGAGTGTGATTCAATAGGCTCCTATAGGAGCCTCGTTCTGATGTCGTCAGAGACTGCATCAGAACCTTGCGCAGTGAAGGGGGTAAGTAGCACAGCAATGGGCAGTATTTTTAAATATATATGGATATGGATATATACATATATATTTATGTGTTAATATGTGTATATACACATATTAACACATAAATATATATGTATATAAGCATATACATATATAGTTACATTGCGGTCTATGGGAACACACAGTTCCCATAGACCACAATGAAAAGGCACTTTCTTTTACAAGATATGACGAGTCCACGGATTTCATCCTTACTTGTGGGATTTATCCTCCTGCTAACAAGAAGTGGCAAAGAGCACCACAGCAGATCTTTATATATATAGCTCCTCCCTTCCCTCCACCCCCAGTCATTCTCTTTGCCTGTGTTAGTAATAGGAAGAGGTAAAGTGAGGTGTTAGTTTAGAGTCTTCAATCAAGAAGTTTTTTTTATTTTAAAATAGTGCCAGTGAGTACTATTTTCCTCAGGGAGAAATCATCAGTCTGGATTCCCAAGTGGAATGGAGACATTAATTTTTTCTGCCCTGATGTTGATGATCTTAGCAAATGTTATCTAAGATCCATTTTGGTTCACACAGAGCTTCTGAAGGTAGTGTAAGGAAAATCTTCAGTGTGGAGAACGGTGTCATGCTACAAGCAGCATTGAGGTATGTTCAGTCCTTTACTTCTGGGGAGACTTGTTATATCAGAACAGGCTGACATTATTCCCTGCCGGGGAAGGGGTAATCAGTAGGCACTATATGCTTTATGGTGGAACTGGAATTACCGTGTTTTATATTGATACTATAATGTTATATGTGAGTCAATATGGGCTAGACACTGGGAGATGCAGTTGAGAGACTGTCCTATTATGTGTTTATAATTGGCCTGACAAAGATGGCTGTTTATTGCTTTTGTTACGCTTTTACTACTCTCATAATTAGGGGACCACATGGCTTCACTGATTTTTTCTTCCAATGCGGTTGTTGGACGGCTAGTGCGACGCCCATGGTGGGCGGGGCCTAATTCACTTGCTCAGACGCGCAGTTTCTCTTCAGTATAAGGCAGCAAAGCCCTAGCTCCGGTGGGGCCCAAGTTAGATTTACAATGAACAGACCGTTATTGTCACAGAATTGAGTACCCTGGGGGCAGGTAGGCGCCACAGCAGAGCTGTGGTGAGGTGCAGGGGCTGATATTGTTTTGAAAATTTGTTATATCTAATAAAGATGCTATAAAATGTTACTTGGCATTTTCTAACAAATCGTGCAATGTTATTTAGCTAATTTGAGCTTATTAGGATATTTTTTATTGCTGAAAAAAATCGTTTTTGTGAGATACAGAAAAATTGTTGCACTTTTATTATTTAAAGGCGCAGTACACTTTTCTTGAAAAAAATTTTGAGCTTGTTTTTTTACTTCAGAGGTCAATAAATAAGGTTAAAAACGACTATTGTTGCTATTACTAGTCTGTTTAACATGTCTGAACTTGAGGAAACTCCTTGTTCTATGTGTTTAGATGCCATTGTGGAACCCCCCCTTACTTTGTGTCCCTCTTGTACTGAAAGGGCCTTACAATGTAAAAAGCATATTTTGTGTAAAGAAAGTGTGCCTAAGGATGATTCTCAGTCTGAGGAAAATCAGGATATGCCGCCAATTTCTCCCCAAGTGTCACAACCTTTAACGCCCACCCAAGCGACACCGAGTTCCTCAACCGTGTCTAATTCATTTACTCTGCAGGATATGGCTGCAGTGATGTCAACTACCCTTACAGAAGTATTATCTAAGTTGCCAGTGTTACAGGGCAAACGCAGTAGGACAGGAATCAATGTGAATGCTGAGTCCTCTGATGCTTTATTGGCTATTTCCGATGTACCCTCACAGGGATCTGATTTGGGGGTCAGGGAACTTCTGTCTGAGGGAGAACTTTCCGAATCGGGAAGTGTGTTACCTCAGACAGACTCGGACGTCATGTCCTTTAGATTTAAGCTGGAACACCTCGGCCTGTTACTTTGTGATGTTTTAGTGACTCTGGATGACTGTGATTCTATTGTGGTACCACCAGAGAAATTGTGTAAAATGGACAAATACTTAGAGGTACCTGCTTACGCTGATGTTTTTTCTGGTTCCTAAGAGAATTTCGGAGATTATCAAGAGAGAATGGGACAGACCGGGTATACCGTTCTCACCTTCTCCTAATTTTAAGAAAATGTATCCCATATCTGACACTGTTCGGGACTCTTGGCAGACAGTCCCTAAGGTGGAGGGAGCTATATCTACCCTGGCTAAGCGTAGAACTATTCCTATTGAGGACAGCTGTGCTTTCAAAGACCCTATAGATAAGAAATTGGAGGGTCTTCTAAAAAAGTTATTTATTCATCAGGGTTTCCTTTTACAACCGACAGCCTGCATTTTACCAGTTACCACTGCGGCGGCTTTCTGGTTTGATGCCTTAGAAGAGTCTCTTAAGACTGAGACTCCTTTAGAGGATATTTTAGATAGAATTAAGGCTCTCAAGCTGGCTAATTCTTTTATCACAGATGCCGCCTTTCAAATTGCTAAATTGCTAAGTTGGCGGCAAAGAATGCCGGATTTGCCATTTTAGCGCGTAGAGCGTTATGGTTAAAATCTTGGTCTGCTGATGTGTCATCTAAGTCAAAGCTTATGGCTATTCCTTTCAAGGGTAAAACCCTATTCGGGCCTGACTTGAAGGAAATAATATCTGACATTACTGGAGGTAAGGGTCATCTCCTACCTCAGGATAAGACTGCTAAATTGAGGGGTAAACAAAATAATTTTTGTTCCTTTTCGGAACTTTAAAGGAGTACCCTTTTCTTCCACGAAACAGGAAGGGAATTTTGCTCAGGCCAAGTCCATCTGGAGACCAACCAGGCTTGGAACAAGGGTAAACAACCCAAGAAGCCCACTGCTACTACCAAGACAGCATGAAGGGGCGGCCCCCGATCCGGGACCGGATCTAGTAGGGGGCAGACTTTCTCTCTTTGCCCAGGCTTGGGCAAGAGATGTTCAGGACCCCTGGGCACTGGAAATCGTGACCCACGGGTATCAACTGGAATTCAAAAAATTTCTCCCAAGGGGGAGATTTCTTCTTTCACGATTGTCTGTAGACCAGATAAAAAGAGAGGCGTTCTTACGTTGTGTAAAAGACCTCTCTACTATGGGAGTAATTCGTCCCGTTCCAAGACTGGAATAGGGACAGGGGTTTTACTCAAATCTTTTCGTGGTTCCCAAAAAAGAGGGAACGTTCAGACCCATTTTAGATCTCAAGAGTCTAAACAAGTTTCTCACAGTCCCATCTTTCAAGATGGAGACTATTCGAACAATTTTGCCAATGATCCAGGAGGGTCAATATATGACTACTGTGGACTTGAAGGATGCATACCTTCATATTCCTATCCACAAGGATCATCATCAGTATCTAAGGTTTGCCTTCCTGGACAAACATTTTCAGTTCGTGGCTCTTCCCTTCGGGTTGGCCACAGCACCCAGGATCTTCACGAAGGTTCTGGGGTCCCTTCTGGCGGTTCTCAGGCCGCGGGGCATTGCAGTAGCGCCTTATCTGGATGATATTCTGATCCAGGTGTCGACTTATCATCTGACAAAATCTCATACAGACACGGTGTTGTCCTTTCTGAGAACTCACGGATGGAAGGGGAATCTAGAAAAAAAGTTCACTAATTCCACAGACAAAGGTTCCCTTCTTGGGAACTCTGATAGATTCTATATCCATGAAGATTTTTCTGACGGAGGTCAGAAAGTCGAAGATTCTAAATACATGCCGAGCCCTTCAGTTCCCATAGACCACAATGAAAAGGCACTTTCTTTTACAAGATATGACGAGTCCACGGATTTCATCCTTACTTGTGGGATTTATCCTCCTGCTAACAAGAAGTGGCAAAGAGCACCACAGCAGATCTTTATATATAGCTCCTCCCTTCCCTCCACCCCCAGTCATTCTCTTTGCCTGTGTTAGTAATAGGAAGAGGTAAAGTGAGGTGTTAGTTTAGAGTCTTCAATCAAGAAGTTTTTTTTATTTTAAAATAGTGCCAGTGAGTACTATTTTCCTCAGGGAGAAATCATCAGTCTGGATTCCCAAGTGGAATGGAGACATTAATTTTTTCTGCCCTGATGTTGATGATCTTAGCAAATGTTATCTAAGATCCATTTTGGTTCACACAGAGCTTCTGAAGGTAGTGTAAGAAAAATCTTCAGTGTGGAGAACGGTGTCATGCTACAAGCAGCATTGAGGTATGTTCAGTCCTTTACTTCTGGGGAGACTTGTTATATCAGAACAGGCTGACATTATTCCCTGCCGGGGAAGGGGTAATCAGTAGGCACTATATGCTTTATGGTGGAACTGGAATTACCGTGTTTTATATTGATACTATAATGTTATATGTGAGTCAATATGGGCTAGACACTGGGAGATGCAGTTGAGAGACTGTCCTATTATGTGTTTATAATTGGCCTGACAAAGATGGCTGTTTATTGCTTTTGTTACGCTTTTACTACTCTCATAATTAGGGGACCACATGGCTTCACTGATTTTTTCTTCCAATGCGGTTGTTGGACGGCTAGTGCGACGCCCATGGTGGGCGGGGCCTAATTCACACGCTCAGACGCGCAGTTTCTCTTCAGTATAAGGCAGCAAAGCCCTAGCTCCGGTGGGGCCCAAGTTAGATTTACAATGAACAGACCGTTATTGTCACAGAATTGAGTACCCTGGGGGCAGGTAGGCGCCACAGCAGAGCTGTGGTGAGGTGCAGGGGCTGATATTGTTTTGAAAATTTGTTATATCTAATAAAGATGCTATAAAATGTTACTTGGCATTTTCTAACAAATCGTGCAATGTTATTTAGCTAATTTGAGCTTATTATGATATTTTTTATTGCTGAAAAAAATCGTTTTTGTGAGATACAGAAAAATTGTTGCACTTTTATTATTTAAAGGCGCAGTACACTTTTCTTGAAAAAAATTTTGAGCTTGTTTTTTTACTTCAGAGGTCAATAAATAAGGTTAAAAACGACTATTGTTGCTATTACTAGTCTGTTTAACATGTCTGAACTTGAGGAAACTCCTTGTTCTATGTGTTTAGATGCCATTGTGGAACCCCCCCTTACTTTGTGTCTCTCTTGTACTGAAAGGGCCTTACAATGTAAAAAGCATATTTTGTGTAAAGAAAGTGTGCCTAAGGATGATTCTCAGTCTGAGGAAAATCAGGATATGCCGCCAATTTCTCCCCAAGTGTCACAACCTTTAACGCCCACCCAAGCGACACCGAGTTCCTCAACCGTGTCTAATTCATTTACTCTGCAGGATATGGCTGCAGTGATGTCAACTACCCTTACAGAAGTATTATCTAAGTTGCCAGTGTTACAGGGCAAACGCAGTAGGACAGGAATCAATGTGAATGCTGAGTCCTCTGATGCTTTATTGGCTATTTCCGATGTACCCTCACAGGGATCTGATTTGGGGGTCAGGGAACTTCTGTCTGAGGGAGAACTTTCCGAATCGGGAAGTGTGTTACCTCAGACAGACTCGGACGTCATGTCCTTTAGATTTAAGCTGGAACACCTCGGCCTGTTACTTTGTGATGTTTTAGCGACTCTGGATGACTGTGATTCTATTGTGGTACCACCAGAGAAATTGTGTAAAATGGACAAATACTTAGAGGTACCTGCTTACGCTGATGTTTTTTCCGGTTCCTACGAGAATTTCGGAGATTATCAAGAGAGAATGGGACAGACCGGGTATACCGTTCTCACCTTCTCCTAATTTTAAGAAAATGTATCCCATATCTGACACTGTTCGGGACTCTTGGCAGACAGTCCCTAAGGTGGAGGGAGCTATATCTACCCTGGCTAAGCGTAGAACTATTCCTATTGAGGACAGCTGTGCTTTCAAAGACCCTATAGATAAGAAATTGGAGGGTCTTCTAAAAAAGTTATTTATTCATCAGGGTTTCCTTTTACAACCGACAGCCTGCATTTTACCAGTTACCACTGCGGCGGCTTTCTGGTTTGATGCCTTAGAAGAGTCTCTTAAGACTGAGACTCCTTTAGAGGATATTTTAGATAGAATTAAGGCTCTCAAGCTGGCTAATTCTTTTATCACAGATGCCGCCTTTCAAATTGCTAAGTTGGCGGCAAAGAATGCCGGATTTGCCATTTTAGCGCGTAGAGCGTTATGGTTAAAATCTTGGTCTGCTGATGTGTCATCTAAGTCAAAGCTTATGGCTATTCCTTTCAAGGGTAAAACCCTATTCGGGCCTGACTTGAAGGAAATAATATCTGACATTACTGGAGGTAAGGGTCATCTCCTACCTCAGGATAAGACTGCTAAATTGAGGGGTAAACAAAATAATTTTTGTTCCTTTTCGGAACTTTAAAGGAGTACCCTTTTCTTCCACGAAACAGGAAGGGAATTTTGCTCAGGCCAAGTCCATCTGGAGACCAACCAGGCTTGGAACAAGGGTAAACAACCCAAGAAGCCCACTGCTACTACCAAGACAGCATGAAGGGGCGGCCCCCGATCCGGGACCGGATCTAGTAGGGGGCAGACTTTCTCTCTTTGCCCAGGCTTGGGCAAGAGATGTTCAGGACCCCTGGGCACTGGAAATCGTGACCCACGGGTATCAACTGGAATTCAAAAAATTTCTCCCAAGGGGGAGATTTCTTCTTTCACGATTGTCTGTAGACCAGATAAAAAGAGAGGCGTTCTTACGTTGTGTAAAAGACCTCTCTACTATGGGAGTAATTTGTCCCGTTCCAAGACTGGAATAGGGACAGGGGTTTTACTCAAATCTTTTCGTGGTTCCCAAAAAAGAGGGAACGTTCAGACCCATTTTAGATCTCAAGAGTCTAAACAAGTTTCTCACAGTCCCATCTTTCAAGATGGAGACTATTCGAACAATTTTGCCAATGATCCAGGAGGGTCAATATATGACTACTGTGGACTTGAAGGATGCATACCTTCATATTCCTATCCACAAGGATCATCATCAGTATCTAAGGTTTGCCTTCCTGGACAAACATTTTCAGTTCGTGGCTCTTCCCTTCGGGTTGGCCACAGCACCCAGGATCTTCACGAAGGTTCTGGGGTCCCTTCTGGCGGTTCTCAGGCCGCGGGGCATTGCAGTAGCGCCTTATCTGGATGATATTCTGATCCAGGCGTCGACTTATCATCTGACAAAATCTCATACAGACACGGTGTTGTCCTTTCTGAGAACTCACGGATGGAAGGGGAATCTAGAAAAAAAGTTCACTAATTCCACAGACAAAGGTTCCCTTCTTGGGAACTCTGATAGATTCTATATCCATGAAGATTTTTCTGACGGAGGTCAGAAAGTCAAAGATTCTAAATACATGCCGAGCCCTTCAGTCCAATATTCGGCCATCAGTGGCTCAGTGCATGGAGGTAATTGGATTGATGGTGGCGGCAATGGACATCATTCCGTTTGCTCGATTTCATCTCAGACCACTGCAACTGTGCATGCTCGGACAGTGGAATGGGGATTATGCAAATTTATCTCCTCAGATAAATCTGGACCAGGAGACCAGATACTCTTTTCTTTGGTGGTTGTCACCGGATCATCTGTCCCAAGGGACATGTTTCCGCAGACCCTCGTGGGTGATAGTGACAACGGACGCCAGTCTACTAGGCTGGGGTGCAGTCTGGGATTCCCTGAAGGCTCATGATGTGTGGACTCAGGTGGAGTCTCTACTTCCAATCAATATTCTGGAATTGAGAGCAATATTCAGTGCTCTTCAGGTGTGGCCTCAGTTGGCTTCGGCCAAATTCATCCATTTTCAGTTGGACAACATCACGACTGTGGCTTACATCAATCATCAGGGAGGAACGGGGAGTTCCTTAGCGATGACAGAAGTATCCAAGATAATTCGATGGGCGGAGGCTCACTCTTGTTATATGTCAGCAATCTACATCCCAGGAGTCGACAACTGGGAAGCGGACTTTTTAAGCCGACAGGCGTTTCATCCGGGGGAGTGGGAACTCCATCCGGAGGTCTTTGCCTCCCTGATTCTCCGATGGGGCAGACCGAAATTGGATCTGATGACGTCTTGACAGAATGCCAAGCTTCCAAGATATGGATCCAGGTTGAGGGATCTTCAGGCCGAACTGATAGATGCCTTGGCAGTGCCTTGGTCGTTCAACCTAGCTTATGTGTTTCCACTGTTTCCTCTCCTTCCCAGGGTGATTGCTCAGATCAGACAGGAGAGAGCTTCAGTAATTCTAATCGCGCCTGCGTGGCCACGCAGGACTTGGTATGCAGAGCTATTGGACATGTCCTCTCTGCCTCGGTGGAAACTTCCATTGAGACAGGACCTTCTCATTCAAGGTCCTTTCCAACATCCAAATCTAATTTCTCTGCAGCTGACTGCTTGGAGATTGAACGCTTCATTTTATCTAAGCGGGGGTTTTCTGATTCGGTCATTGATACTCTGATTCAGGCACGTAAACCTGTTACTAGAAGATTTACCATAAGCTATGGCATAAATATCTTTATTGGTGCGAATCCAAGGGCTACTCATGGAGTAGAGTTAGGATTCCCAGGATTCTGTCTTTTCTCCAAGAAGTATTGGAGAAAGGGTTGTCAGCAAGTTCCTTAAAGGGACAAATCTCTGCTTTGTCGATTTTACTTCACAAACATTTGGCAGATGTTCCAGACGTTCAGTCTTTTTGTCAGGCTTTGACTAGGATCAAGCCTGTGTTTAGACAAATTGCTCCACCCTGGAGTTTGAATTTAGTTCTGAATGTGCTTCAAGGGGTTCCGTTTGAACCCATGCATTCCATAGATATTAAGTTGTTATCTTGGAAAGTTTTGTTTTTGGTTGCTATTTCTTCTGCTCGTAGAGTTTCTGAGCTTTCAGCGTTACAATGTGATTCGCCTTATCTTATCTTTATTCTGATAAGGTGGTTTTACGTACCAAACCTGGTTTCCTTCCTAAGGTTGTTTCTAATAAGAATATTAATCAGGAAATTGTTGTTCCTTCATTATGTCCTAACCCTTCTTCAAAGAAGGAGCGTATGTTGCATAACTTGGACGTGGTCCGTGCCCTGAAGTTTTACTTACAGACGACTAAGGATTTCCGTCAATCATCTTCATTATTCATTGTTTTTTCTGGAAAGCGTAGGGGTCAGAAAGCTACGGCTACCTCTCTTTCCTTTTGGTTGAAGAGTATCATCCGTCTGGCGTATGAGACTGCTGGACAGCAGCCTCCTGAAAGAATTACGGCTCATTCCACTAGGGCTGTGGCTTCCTCATAGGCATTTAAAAACAATGCTTCTGTTGAACAGATTTGCAAGGCTGCAACTTGGTCGTCTCTTAACACTTTTTCCAAATTTTTAAAATTTGATACTTTTGCTTCTTCTGAGGCTGTTTTTGGGAGAAAGGTTCTTCAAGCAGTGGTGCCTTCCGTTTAGGTTCCTGTCTTGTCCCTCCCTTTCATCCGTGCTTTGGTATTGTATCCCACAAGTAAGGATGAAATCCGTGGACTCGTCATATCTTGTAAAAGAAAAGGAAATTAATGCTTACCTGATAAATTTATTTCTTTTACGATATGACGAGTCCACGGCCCACCCTGTCATTTCTAAGACAGGTATGTACTTATTTTCATAAACTTCAGTCACCTCTGCACCTTTGGCTTTTCCTTTCTCTTCCTAACTTTGGTCGAATGACTGGAGGTGGAGAGAAGGGAGGAGCTATATATACAGCTCTGCTGTGGTGCTCTTTGCCACTTCCTGTTAGCAGGAGGATAAATCCCACAAGTAAGGATGAAATCCGTGGACTCGTCATATCGTAAAAGAAATAAATTTATCAGGTAAGCATACATTTCCTTTTTCAGTGCATTTCTTTTTTCTAACACCCTCCTCCCACTAACTTTAAAGCCCAATTACTGCCCAGAGCATTTTTTTTATTAAAAAAAAAAGATAGTTTTTTTTAATTAAAAACCTATAATGCCCTCTATTTTGAGGGCATTTATGGCACCTTTAAAAAATTAACTGAAGGTCTGACCTCTGATTAATTTTCGGAGAGCTAATTGCTCCCGCGAGCTTGTGGCAGCAATAACTAGCCATTTGTAATGGCTGGTTAATTATCACATTCCCGCAAACTGACAAATTTTCCTATTTACGAGAGCGAGATAATTTAGCGCTCCACTTGTAATATAGCCAAAAATCAGTAGCAACATAAAGAGTTGCTTGCTGCGCAAATGAGCGAATGATAATTTTAAAAATGGTGGCTCATTGCCTAAAACAGTGAATCAAGTGGCTGCTTATGCTTAGATATATGGAGCAAAATGTCAGTGGGGCAGTTGCCCCCTCTTCTCCCCCTCTGGATGCCAATGATGAGATAAAGGATGTGTCTCCTGTGAACAGGTGATCTCACATATAAACAGAGGTATTAAGGCTACTGACATTAAAATACTCAACCTAGATTATAAGTAGACTGTAACTGATAACATGCAGCATGTTACTTTGTGCTCAGCCCTGTGCAACCAATAATGCTTGATTGGTATTCAAAAAAGTCCAAAATATGCCAGAAAAATACTAAAAAACAAAGTTTATTAATCAATCTATAAAAATCACAGAGTGATACATAAAGGAACAAGAGTGTTACATAGGTTGACCAGTTTCGGTCATTTGACCATAATCCTGTGTCATATTATTCAATATTGAGATGCAGCAGTGCAGGCCTGATTTATTGTATGTTTTTTTGTGCAAGATTTATTATACAAAATTTCAACGCAATTCAGCTGGGGAGTTATTGTTTTTTTGCTTTTTTTTTTAGTTAAAATGTTTAACCAAATCATTTTAATGCAGCTAATACATATATAGTGTACCATATACTTTAAATGGATAAGGCAATTATTCTATTACAAGTCGTCGGATAGTTTTTGTGTTTGCATGCTATCTGTATTAACTTTAATAGCTTACTATTTGTGCATTCAAATATACCTTAAAATGCAATAGAAATAAATGAAAAGCTCTACTACCTAAACTGATTTTTTTTGCGCTTGACTTGCTTTGCGCATTTACATTATCTGACATGAATAATTTTAGTGTAGTCTCTCATAGAAATGTATTACCTGAGGGAAATTACAAACATGAATACTGTATCGTTCACAATATCGCTAAATATTAACCATAACCTTTTGTAATAGCACAGCCAAAGTGCATTTTTGTACTCCAATTTTAATCTAGGCCAAAGTTTGCTAACCACAATGGGGACCAAGACAAAGGCAGACAACAGGTATTCAGTCAAAGGAATGGAATTTTAAAAAAGCCTACAGAGAAAAAGAACAGAACCAAATGAAGAAAAAATAGTTGATAAATATTAATTAGTTAATCATTTGTGTGGAGGATTATTTACAATAAAATGAATTCTTCTTAGAGTTTCCAGATACTATTAAATATGAAATATTGAATATTTAACCTAACAATTAGGTTTATGCTCAGCATTGCCAATACACATTTTGCATTGAGACCTCCCAGGGAAAGAGAGGAAATGTTCCCCAATAGAAAACATTTTCATTCCATCAATGTCCAACGGTCTATTATGTTCCACTATGCATAATAAGGGTCCATGCTGTTTTTCCTGGATCTTATCACAATTACTACATTCTTCAACAGTTTGGGCTTTACATGAAGTTTAAGAATAATGAGATGGCAGAAGAATGGCCACAGGGAAAGTTTATTATCAGAGTTGAATTTCGGTGTAAACTACAAAGGAAACTAATTAGTAAAGTCTATTATAGTTAGTTAGTGGTACACATTACACTGCATGCTGGTACAACTTGTGAGAATGTTACCTTCTCTATGGGCTAGATTTATCAAGCAGCAGTCACCAGACTGCTGCTTCCCTAAGCTCTTCGCCACCTCAAAGGTGGTGAAATTCAATCTCCTCGGTCGAGTCTGACCAAGGAGATTGACAGCACCTGCCCGCGTGTGATTGGCTGTGCGCGGGCAGGGGGCGGGATTGCACGCAAGCGCAAAATTGCACTCATGTGCAATCTTAATTACCTGCGGGCAATTTCGCCCCGCCACAGGCGAGCTGAGGCGTACAGGGGCGCGTATACGTGCCCCTGTACGCCTCAGCTGTGATAAATCTAGCCCTATATCACATGAGCACAAAAAAACCACCTTCAACAACAGAGACAGATTTATAGATTTAATTATCCGTGTCTAGACTGGCTTCTAATTTATTAATGATCTGCCAGGCTGTACCTCAGGGTACTCAAAGTGACACAGACATTTTCACAAAGGTTCACTTCAAATTTTTGAAACTTTAATAAATGGACCTCATTGACTTTATCAAAGCGTATACGATTGTTAGTAAAAAGTAAATATGTATTTTCTTAATTTTTGCAAAAGCTTAGAGGTACATTAAAAGCAAAATGTTTTCTTGATGATCACATATTCTCAAGTATGCTAACCTAACATAAAAATATGAATATTTCACATTCCAATGTTCTTCACATAGCAGAATATGTTCTATCTATTCATAAATACATATTTCTACATATATCTGATGGCATTTTGGTAAAATAGTTATCTACAACTGTATACCTCTATCTATACCTATATACCTATACCTATAAAGATGATTATAATAAATAGGTATAGAGATATACAGATATATACAGATATATATCTATTTATAAATATTTAGAACATATTCTGCTATGTGCAGAACATTGGAATGTATAATATTTACAGTAAATACACAGTATAACACTTTATTAAATATGAATATTGCATAAATATGCTTTTTCATGTTTTCATCTACTTAACTGCAAAGGGCTCCAAAGCACTTATATATATGTCTACATATGTATTTATGTGTTTATATGTGTATACATATACATCTTTAGACATGCATATGTATGTATCTCAGTGTTAAAGCCCTTTTGACCTCATATCTTTGAGCCCTTATAACTTTTTTTTGTAATATTTTTTTAGAAATAATTTTAATTAGATGGTGTTATTTTTTATTATGAGTGTAACTGTACTTTGTAATGTATTTTTGATGTGTTTTGTGAGACTTATTTGTTTCGAAAAACACTTAACCACAGCTTTGAGGACGCACTAACCCGACAAGCGTTAACTTGAATTGTGCTCAATCGGGTTTTCGATTTACTTTTAACTTGTAGTGCCCGCACAATTTAACCTGTGCGCAAATGAATCTGAAAACCCGATATCGCTCACTCTCAAATGTTTGCAGTCCAGTTGTAATCTGCACTAATTAGCATTAAACTTTGCTGTATTGTAGACAATAATACTTATCACCAGGTTTAAACGTCAATTCTTGTGACCTAGATGTCATGATTTGTGTCTCTTCCTTAGTAATACTTCCTTTTGTTGCTATGGTGACATTTTTGTGCGTGCTTGGATTTGCATTATTTTTTAAGTGTTTGCGTCACTTTTGCAGACACACCACCTTTTTGCTACATCATTAATTGCGTTTTTTCCCACGTCAGCGCCTATTTATTGACGCTTGTTGCATCCATCTTTGCTCATCTATTGAAATTTGTTTCTGGGTGCGATATTGAACTCCTGTCATTTTGAAGTTTTGTCCTTGGCTTTTGTTTCACCTTGCTCTTGGATTATCCTCTGGCTGTGTTGCTGCTTCTACTGTATTAATTTTTCCAATTCTGTCTTGCCTTCTGACTATTTTTCTGGTTCCATATCTGGTTGTGATTCTGCCCGACTCCTGCTGACCTTTAGCCTTCCTGACTTCTCTCTGGATTTCGAATAGGCTTTTGATCCTCAGGTAAGGTTTGACCCTGGCTATCTGACTATTCTATTGGAACTGTTCTAAGACTTTCTTTGACCACTCCATTCCAGCTCTACTCAAGTTTTAGTGGTCATGCTCTGGGTCTTATCCAGTGTGTGGAGACAGTGTTTGTTTCACCACTTATATAAGAAATGTAAGAAAGCATGCAAAAAAGCAATAAAAATAGCCAAAATGTAAAATGAAAGGTTAATTGCAAAGGATTCTAAGCCAAACCCTAAAAGTTTTTTAAGTACATAAATGGCAAAAAAATCTAAGAAGGACAATATAGGTACATTAAAATGTGTGAAGGGTAGCATGCTTAACAATGACAGGGAGAAGGCTTATGTACTAAACCAGTTCTTTTCTTCAGTCACACAAAAGAGGAACCAATGAGAAATACTTTGAAACAAACTAGAACATACAAGCCCATACCATGAATGTATTATCTCTAGAGGAAATCAGGAAAAATGGGATAATATTAAGTTAAATAAAACTCCAGGCCCAGATGGGATACACCCAAGGGTTTTATGAGAACTGTTATAGCCAAACCTCTACTCTTAATTTTTCAAGACTCATTATCCTCACCGATATTCAAGGCACGATTGCTTGAGCACAATTGAATTTAACATGAGTTGGGAAAGTGCAACTTTAGAGCTCTGGTTAACTGTTATGCCCGAATAAAAAGCGTCACAAAACAAATCACAAATACATGTAAAAGTATAGGTACACTCATAATAACACTATATAATAAAATATATTAAAAAAATATTGCATAAAAAGGGCTCAATGATATGAGGTCTCGGGTGTAAATAAAAAAGGGACTGCAAAGGGCTTTAACATAGAGAAACATACATAAACATGTCTAAATATATGTGTATATATAAATATACAGTATCTCAAAAAAGTGAGTACACCCCTTACATTTTTGTAAATATTTGATATCTTTTTATGTGGCAACACTGAAGAAATGACACTTTGCTACAATGTAAAGTAGTGAGTGTACAGCCTATATAATAGCGTAAATGCGCTGTCCCCTCAAAATAACTCAACACACAACCATTAATGTCTAAACCGTTGGCAACAAAAGTGAGTACACCCCTAAGTGGAAATATCCAAATTGGGCCCAATTAGTTATTTTCCCTTCCCGGTGTCATGTGACTTATTAGTCTAACAAGGTCTCAGGTGTGAATGGGTAGCAGGTGTGTTAAATTTGGTGTTATCACTCTCACACTCTCTCATACTGGTCACTGGAAGTTCAACATGGCACCTCATGGCAAAGAACTCTCTGAGGATCTGATCTGTTGCTTTACATAAAGATGGCCTAAGCTATTAGAAGATTGCCAAGACCCTGAAACTGAGCTGCAACCCGGTGGGCAAGCCCATACAGCGGTTTCACAGGACAGGTTTCACTCAAAACAGGCATTGTCATTTTCGACCAAAGAAGTTGAGTGCACGTGCTCAGCATCATATCCAGAGGTTGTCTTTGGAAAATAGATGTATGAATGCTGCCAGCATTGCTGCAGAGGTTGAAGGCATGGGGGGTCAGCCTGTCAGTGCTTAAATCATACACTGCACACTGCATCAAATTGGTCTGCATGGCTGTCGTCCCAGAAGGAAGCCTCTTCTAAAGATGATGCACAAGAAAGCCCGCAAACAGTTTGCTGAAGACAAGCAGACTAAGGACATAATTTACTTGAACCATGTCCTGTGATCAGATGAGACCAAGATAAACTTATTTGGTTCAGATGGTGTCAAGCGTGTGTGGCGACAACCAGGTGAGGAGTACAAAGACAAGTGTGTCTTGCCTACAGTCAAGCATGATTGGGGGAGTGTCATGGTCTGGGCCTGCATGAGTGCTGCCGGCACTGGGGAGCTACAGTTCATTGAGGGAACCATGAATGCCAACATGTACTGTGACATACGGAAGCAGAGCCTGATCCCCTCCCTTCGGAGACTGGGTCGCAGGGCAGTATTCTAACATGATAATGACACCTCCAAGATGACCACTGCCTTGCTAAATAAGCTGAGGGTAAAGGTGATGGACTGGCCAAGCATGTCTCCAGACCTAAACCCTATTGAGCATCTGTGGGGCATCCTCAAACAGAAGGTGAAGGAGCGCAAGGTCTCTAACATCCACCAGCTCTGTGATATCGTCATGGAGGAGTGGAAGAGGACTCCAGTGGCAACCTGTGAAGCTCTGGTGAACTCCATGCCCAAGAAGGTTAAGGCAGTGCTGGAAAATAATGGTGGCCACACAAAATATTGACACTTTTGGCCCAATTTGGACATTGCCACTTAGGGGTGTACTCACTTTTGTTGCCAAAGGTTTAGACATTAATGGCTGTGTGTTGAGTTATTTTGAGGGGACAGCACATTTACACTGTTATACAGGCTGTACACTCCCTACTTTACATGTGTCATTTCTTTAGTGTTGTCACATGAAAAGATATAATAAAATATTTACAAAAATGTGAGGGGTGTACTCACTTTTGTGAGATACTTTATATATATATGTATATATATTACAAAAAAACATCAGATACATGTAGAAACATGAATTTATGAATGAATAGAACAAAATATTCTATGTGAAGAACATTGGAATGTGAAATATTAATATTTTCATGTTATGGTTAGTGCACTTGAGAAAATGCGATCGGGTTTGCGTGCAAGTAGGATGTTATTTTTTTTTCCACTTTCCTTGCTTCGTTGACTTCTATTCAAAGTTCAGCTTTTTGAGCGTCAGGTTAGCAAACGAGCAAAACCTTTTTACTTTCAACTTGTAATACGAGTGCTACCCGACGCGCGAAAACAGCTTACTTCTAGCGGAGACCTTTATTAGTGTAGTGTTAGTTTGCAATCGTAGTTTATTACGTTTAGGGGTATTAGGATTAGTGGTTAGGCATGGCAGTTTTATTGCAAAGGATCCTTTACTATTCATCGCCAATATGGGCGGCGATGCTGGGTGTTATCTATAGCCAGCATTGCAGACCAATGGCATATAAAGTAAACGCCTCTCAGAGATGCTGCCATGTCGGGAGTTTGGAATATTTTGACAGGCTCGCTCAACAAAGCAGCGGATCCTTTGGAATATCTTACCGCCTCGTAGCACTTTTGATCATCGGGGCCCCAGGGCTTTTTTAAACATTATAAAAACTAGCTGAATAAAATGATTACAGAGTAAGGAAGGGCGCCAGGAGCCAGAACCTATATAGACTGTGGAAAAGCATTAAGTAGACTTGGTCTGGGGAAAAGTGCATGCATATGTGGATGAATCCAGTTGTTCAACAAGATGATAAGTGTTTTGCTCCAGGGTAGAAAGCAGACAACTCCTTTGCAGCAGTCACGAAATGTCCTGCTTGCTCTTTAGTGTTTTATCACTGCCTCTACTGCTCTGCCTCACTTCTGCTTTTATAGCTGCACATTTAAGCCAACCAAGCAGAATCAGTACATTGAGCTGGGAACTGGATTGGGAAAAATAAAATAAACACTCAGCAGTCTGGTTTTATTATTTTCTTTTCACATTAAAAGACACATCTTAAATAAATTGGTTACCAGTGAATGTTGTTTTCCTGTATGACAGTCAAAGGGTTAATCATCAAAAATCGTTTTATTTGGTATTATTTACAAGTAATGTTCTTAAGTGGGACTCCCTGCTTTATTGTTGTCAGGTTATGATACAGAGTTCAGAAAATCATCCTAGAAGAGATGTAATAAATAATGAGACAGTGGAATTTGTAATATGTATTGTTTACTCTCTACTCATTTCTCTCTACACAATTCTTTCTCACACTCTGTCTCTCTCATATGTTTGTTTCTCAGTCCTTTCAAATCTCTTTCCTTCTCTTTTGGTTTCTCTCTTGTTTTCTGTGTCTTTTTTTACATATATCTTTATGCTTTCCAGTCTTTCCTGTCCTCTTTCTCTTGTCTCTCATTCTTGCTTCTTACACCATTTCTCTCCCTCTCTCCTCCCCCCATCACCCCCTCCCTATATAACATGGGAGCTTCCCCTCACGATCCCCGGGAAGGACCAGGCTGGTTGCTGTGGTAATGACGGATGCTGCAGCTGTGACGATCTGAACGAAAACTCCTATTGGATGAGAGGAAAAAGAAACATGAAGAGTTCCCCAATTTACATAATTTTTATGTGTAAATGTGTGTGTATTTTTTTCTATTTTTTTTTAAATATGTGCAAATGGAGTCTTAAATATTACACATATTGCTATTTATATCATATCTTGCTTTAAGTGACATAGCAACATACATAAAACATTACATCAAATTGCCAATCTTTGAATATAATACAGATTTTAAAGTATTTTATACCTTGTAATTTAGGTAACATCAATTACTTAATATAATGCTATAAATAGCACACAATAGTAAATTGTATGACAAAATGTCTTTATTACCCATAATGCACATCAAGATAATGTTTATCTTTTTATATATTAATTATTATTGTAAATAACACTTTACAGTGTTTTCCATGTGTAACATTACTATTACTATGCAGTTCTTAATAGTATTGCTGTTTATTTGTTAAGTCAACCATCATGTTGCAATTATTATTAACCAAGGCACAGATTACTGTAGCAGCTATAAACATGAGCTTTTATTGATACATTTTTGAATCCCCTTCTTTCTTACAACAGCAGCATATTTGCACCCACTGCTTTACAACTGGAAGTTGTTTTTTATGAATCTGTGAATATAACTCCTTCCTGCAATGTTATTGTTCCTTCTGGACATGGTGACCACCCATAAGATCAATAAATATCAGCTATAAATAAAAAACAAACAAATTTGCATTGAAATGGCATATACTGTAGGTATCAATGTTATACCTATATGGTATCCTAAAATCCCATATGTGCACCCACTGCTACAGTAACCCCTAAGTGTGACTCACACCTCATTAACACAGCCACATCAAAGCCCACCTCCTATACCCCACCTAAAGAATTAGCTCTTTCTGTGACCAAGCTCCTTCACATTAATCCTTCGTGTACTGCCCCTAATTTTTCCACCTCTCCTCATATTCTCCTAGCATCTTAAGTACCCCCTGCATTACACCTAGCACCTGACAGCCATCCTGCAAGGACCCCCCAAGGCAATCACTCATCAGCCATGGGAATCCCATGCAGTTGAGGGTCCCTCCATCCATACAGAAGATTACTAGTAAAAAAAGAAAATTAACAGCCTCTAAAATAAAAACCAAACTGTGCACCTCATTTATTTTTTTTACTACATTAATACTCTGCAGCAACGTCCATCTTCAGACTCTTCTAGCCACAGCAGACAAGATCCATTACATTCATTTTCACCCTCCTAGGATGGGTACTTCTAGAATCTGGCATGCACAAGGTTAGGTCTGTTTGGTGGCAGTACCATAACAGTTTAAGGAACAGTCTAGTCAAAAATAAACTTTCATGATTCAGAGAGAGTATGTAATTTTAAACAACTTTCCAATTTACTTCTATCTTGGTATTCTTAGTTGAAAGCTAAACCTAGTTAGGCTCATATGCTTATTTCTTAGCCCTTGAAGGCCGCCTCTTATCTGAATGCATTTTGACATTTTTTTCACAACTAGAGGACGTTAGTTTATGTGTTCCATATAGATAACATTGTGCTCATGTCCATGGAGTTACCAAGGAGTCAGCAATGATTGGCTAACAGAACTGAAATAAGGGGGAGGTCTGCAGAGGCTTAGATACAATGTAATCAGAAAGGTAAAAAGTATATTAATATAACTGTGTTGGTTATGCAAAACTGGGAAATGATTAATAAAGGGATTATCTAGCTTTTTAAACAATAAAATGTTGGTGTAGACTGTCCCTTTAATGCTGTTTAGGTAAGGGTTAATCTGCTGGGAGTCCTTGGATGTAGGTGGTTGCAGTAAAGGACAGGCCAGTGCTGTATTAACACTGTGGGGGATTTTGGAGGATGGAGTTAATGCAGTGGGTTAACAGTGCAGCAATTTTAATGCAGTGGAGGAAGGTTCCAGTTTAAAGAACCATTAAATACGGTTGAATTGCATAATCAGGAAGTGCATAATAAAAATACAATTAAATAGCCCTTACTCTGAATTGTAAATGAGCAGTAGTTTTCTTTCTGACAAATTCAAAATTTACTTTAATTTGCCGGCAGCCATGAGCCAATAACAGACTCATATACTTATAGCCGGTGAACTTTTGTACATGCTCATTAGTCGCTATTGCCTTAGAAAGTGTGCATGTAAAAAGATTGCACATTTTGATTATCAAAGTAATTAGCAAAATCTCATAAAATTGTTTTCTTTATCTGAATTTGTTAAATTTGACTTTAGTGTCCCTTTAAGGTTTATTATTTTATGTGTTTTATGGAGGTTTTTATGACTTAAAAAAAGGTATTACAAATAGTAACAGCGCTAAAAAAATTGTGAAGGGGCGTGACCAAGAAATGCGTAGTGAGTATATTGTTTAAGTTGTCTGGCCAGACCAGTAGGTTGCGACTTGCTGTTAAATTTTACTCAATTCATTGTTTAATCAATATATTTTTATTTGTGCATGTATGTTCTTATTGATATAATTGTAAACAATTTCTATTGTACTTTATTGTTTGTAGGTATCGATGAATTAAGATACAATTATTTTGCAACACATCTAAAGTGTACAAGCAATTACCATCTAGCTCTATTAAAGCTGGGATTGTCCACTCTGTATAGAGGTTGCAACAATGTTTGTATATGTTGTATATATTTAAGAATTTAAAATTGTGTTTTTTACACTTGAAATAAATACCAATATTTTTAGCACTGTTACTATTTGTAATTAATTTTTTCCTTTTCTATGACAGCTGCGTATACACATTTTTACACATTTATCATATATTTTTCATATATTTTTAGTGGCGCTCTCCACTTCTTTCACATCAATTAAAAAATGTATGCTTACCTGATAAAGGGCTAGATTACGAGTGCTGCACTAACTGTTGTGCACGAACGATAATGGGTTTATATGTGTATATGTGTGTACATATGTATTTATATGTGATATGTATTTATAGACACATATACACATATAAACCCCATAGGAATGCGCAGTCTATTGCATTAGGGTGTGCCCCTAAAAGCACACACACACACACATATATATATATATATATATATATATATATATATATATATATATATATATATATATAATTATTTATACAGTACTGTGCAAAAGTCTTAGGCCACCATTAGATTTGTTGTTTTAGGAATGGTATAATGACCATATATAATTATTTCTTAGGCTGTTTATTAGAATACAACCAGAAAATACAGGATATTTGTATGCAGTATTAAAAAAACAGAACCCCCCCAGAAAAAACTGCTTCTATAGGCTAAAGTGGCAAGTATTTCATTTGACCAACCCTTACACTTGAGCAATAGCAGGAACCTGGCACTAGTAAACCTAAATGGTATAAAACCCTAATAAATGTCATTGCTAACGCCTGTATTTACCCTACTATTTCATGTCAAAATGACTGATGTGAAAAAGGTCTATTGCACCAGGTTAGTGCAAGACATGCTTGAGCATTACCTACACATGTGGTATGAGTTTAATTCATTGGAAGCTTGCTAATAAGACCAACTTTTAATCACAACATTCCATTCAAAATGTCAAAGATAACAGAATTTGACAGACATAAAATCATACTTTTGCCTCAGTTAGGCCACTCTCAAAGGGAAATCAGCAAACAAACTGAATATTCAAGATGTAGTATTCAAGCTGTTATAAAGAAATTTGAAGAATCAGGAGAGGTCAAGGACAAAAAAAAGGACTGGAAGGCCAAGAAAACTTTCAAAATCTGATGAGAATTTTTTCAGAATTTTTTCTTTGAGGAACCAGAAGTCCAGCAAAAACCTGGCTCAGCATCTGGCAGCTTCATCGGGATGCCAAGGTGACCCTTCTACAGTCCGAAGAAGCTTGATCAGGAATGGTCTTTGTGGAAGGGTGGCAGCCAAGAAACCGCTTTTTTGGAAGAAGAAAACGGTGAAAAGGCCAAGATATGCTAAAGCTCACAAAGATTGGAATGAAGATCAGTGGAAACGAGTATTAGGGAGTGACTAATCCAAGTTTGAAATTTTTTAGTCCAATCGTCAACAATATGTGAGAAGAAGAGTTGGAGAGAGATGGAAGAATGAGTGCGTGTGCCCTTCAGTGAAACATGGTTGAGGGTCTTCCTGGTTTCGGGCTGCATTTCTACCAGTGGTGTTGGCAATATTGTCCGAATTGATGGGGTCATGAATGCTGAAAAGTACAGACAGGATTTAATTCATCATGCCATTCCTTCTGGAAAGTGCCTGATTGGGAATGGTTTAATTTTTCTGCATGATAACGATCCCAAGCACACTGCTAATGCAGTGGAATCATATTTGGGGAGAAAAACATCTGATAAAACACTGACAGTCATGTATTGGCCTCCACAGAGTCCAGACCTGAATATTTTAGAGGCAGTATGAAATCACCTGGACACAGAAAGAAATAAGACAACCTAAATCTAAAGAAGAACAATGGGAAGTGCTGAAAGAAGCCTGTTATAATATACCAGAAGATTACTTCAGAAAACTTCAGGACAAAAGAGTTCAAGATGTGCTTAGTGCCAAGGGAGATCACACTAAATACTGACTTTTGCCTGAAAACATTGTATTCTGAAAATTGTGTTTTTTTATATTTTGTGTACATATTTCTTATATTTTCTGTTTGTATCTTAATAAAGAGATCGAAAAATAAATATGGATGGTCATTAAAACTTTGCTAAAACAACAAAGCTGGTGGTTGCCTAAGGCTTTTTGCACAGTACTGTGTGCGTGTGTGTGTGTATATATATATATATATATATATATATATATATAAATATACACTCACCAGCCACTTTATTAGGTACACCTGTTAAATAGCTTAGTAACACAAATTGCTAATCAGCCAATCACATGGCAGCAACTCAATGCATTTAGGCATCTAGACATGGTGAAGACGATGTGCTGAAGTTCAAATCGAGCATTAGAATGGGGAAAAAAGGGGATTTAAGTGACTTTGAACGTAGCATGGTTGTTGGTGCCAGACAGGCTGGTCTGAGTATTTAAAAAACTGATCTGCTGGGATTTTCACGCACAACCATCTCTAGGGTTTACAGAGAATGGTCCGAAAAAGAGAAAATATCCAGTGAGCGGCAGTTGTGTGGACAACAATGCCTTGTTTGATGTCAGAGGAGAATGGACAGACTGTTTCAAAATTATAGAAAGGCAACAGTAACAAAAAAAAACCACTCTTACAACCAAAGTATGCAGAATACCATCTTTGAGCGCACAACACGTCGAACCTTGAAGCAGATGGGCTACAGCAGCAGAAGACCACACAGGGTGCCACTCCTGTCAGCTAAGAACAGGAAACTGAGGCTACAATTCCCACAGGCTCAACAAAAATGGACAATAGAAGATTGGAAAAATGTTCCCTGGTCTGATGAGTCTCGATTTCAGCTGCGACATTCAGATGGTAGCGTCAGAATTTGGTATAAATAACATGAAAGCATGGATCCATCCTGCCTTGTATCAATGGTTTAGGCTGGTGGTGGTGATGTAATGGTGTGGAGGTATTTTCTTGGTACATTTTGGACCCCTTAATACCAATTGAGTATTGTTTAACCACCACGGCCTACCTTAGTATTGTTGCTGACCATGTCCATCCCTTTATGACTACAGTGTACCCATCTTCTGATGGCTACTTCCAGCAGGATAATGCACCATGTCACAAAGATGAAATCATCTGAAACTGGTTTCTTGAACATGACAATGAGTTCAATGTACTCCAATGGCCTCCACAGTCACCAGATCTCAATCCAATAGAGCACCTTTGGGATGTGGTGGAACGGGAGATTCGCATCATGGATGTGCAGCCGACAAACCTGCAGCAACTGCATGATGCTATCATGTCAATATGGACCAAAATATCTAAGGAATGTTTCCAACACCTTGTTGAAGCTATGTCACGAAGAATAAAGGCAGTTCTGAAGGCAAAAGGGGTTCCAACCCGGTGCTAGCAAGGTGTACCTAATAAAGTGGCCAGTGAGTGTATATATATATATATTTATATATACATATATATATATATATATATATATACACGGTGAAGGAAGGCACTCACTGGTCTTTAATTCAAAAGAAAACTTTTAATGAGCGTGACGTTTCGGGGACACACTCCCCTTCCTCAGACAACGAGAAGGGGAGTGTGTCCCCGAAACGTCACGCTCATTAAAAGTTTTCTTTTGAATTAAAGACCAGTGAGTGCCTTCCTTCACCGTGTATATTTAACTGCTGGCACCCTGGCATCAAGATTCGTAAGTGAGAGTGCTCTCTATCTACCTATATATATATATATATATATATATATATATATATATACACACACAGAGGTATAAAACTCTGAATATGCTGCATTAACAAGAATGCTTTCCTTTGGGACATCACTACGGTGGTGTTTACTACTGCTATGCTGCAGTCCCTGAAAAAGATTGCATCAAGATCCGTGCATACTATAAGTCACACACTCCAAAACACTATTACAGCCATCCCCCGCCTTGGAGTACACTGATGATCCCAGACTCTCGTCTGTCAAACATGCCCCCTCCATAAGGACAACAGCCAATAGGGCAAACTTCACAAACTACGTAACAAGATTAACCAAGTGCACAACCCGATACACTTACAATAAAATTATATATACAAAGTCACATAAATCTCAGATAGCAGCATGTGGCAGTGTAATAGCAAAAACACCATCACATTGAAATAAATATAACCAAAATAGTGAAGCCCAAAATGTATCCATGTATCCACTCTGTGGGATCAAAATCACAAAATTAAAAATTAAACATATATCGAGTGAGATCATAGCTAAATATAGCTTATCAGCCATGTGTCTTATATGCTATCTGATCTTGACAAAGTGTATTCTATATCTCCAACTGGTCAATCCATCTACATCAATTGTGCAGAGAGTGACCGCATACATCTAGTAACCTTATCTCACCCATAACTCAGGACATCCTAAAGTTATCGTTCATCAAATCTAGAGATATCAGGACTGGACCAATGAGTATACATATCCCAATTGTTACAAACTATCCTACGGGAGGCAGACATCATTCAACAAAAAAATCATTCAACTGAGGGGAATACCATCACATCAGTGTCGTGTAAATGTAATAAAATCAGTGGAAACACATATAAACAAATATAGACAAAACATGAATAAAACCTCATATCACATATCTCACATAATGTAAACATATCTAAAAATGCCACCATTAGTATACAGACGTCTAGCATAACTATATTGCATAAAACCAATGTACAGTTGAACAAAATCAATGCCAATACAAATGCATGTAAAGAAATCATGAGGAACATAGCTGTTGTGAAAATCATATATATCTCAATAGTCAGATATTCAAAAATACTACATCGATAAATCAATGGACCCACATTGTACCTATATGATAAGATGAGTTAGCATGTTGAATATTAAATAATATGGAGAGATAGACTCTCAGAAAAAATAGACTCTCAGAAAAAATTGGAAAGATAGACTCTCAGAAAAAAAATAGAAAAAAATTGGAAAGATGGACTCTCGAACACAGTTTGAACCAGTGTAGGTGTTCCATCTATGTTCATAAGAAACACTGCCAACCAGTTTGGACATTGAGACCCCTTGGAACAAGGGTACACAGTTCATGTATCCATCTAGCCTCTTTTTGTAGGAGCATTTTGGCTCTATTGCCTCCCCTCTTGGGATCGGTACATGATCGATAATCCTAAAGCGTAAATCACTCACAGTATGCCCAGCCTCCAAGAAGTGGCGGGCCACTGGTTGTTCGGATTTGCCCATCTTCAGGGCTGTCCTAATGCTGAATCAATAGTTTGCCATCCTTATTTTGGCATCATCATTCGTCTTGCCTGTGTAGAACTTGCCACATGGGCAATTAAGCAGATAAATTATATACTGTGTCGTGCAGGTCAGGAAGAATTTAATTTGATTTTTCTTCTTACGGTCAGGATGTTGAAAACTCATCCCCGTATGCATACTGTTACACGTTACGCAACTAGTGCATTTAAAGCATCCAATTTTCTTCTTCAGCCAAGATTCTTTTTCACTCTTAGGGGTTATATATGTCTTCATTAACATATCCCTCAGGCTCCTCCCTCTGCGGTATGCCAGCCTGGGTGCGATCCATTGGTTGAAAAGTAATGTTGTATCTGTCTGTAGCAACTTCCATTCCTCTTTTACTGCTTTTGCTATATGATGTTGGTCTGGGCTATAGGAGGTAATGAACGTGAGCTGTGGGACCTTCGTAGGATTTGGATATTCTGTACCTCTTGTAGCTGTAATACTTGCTCCTGCTTTTCCCGTAGTTCTTTCTTCTGATATCTACATTGTATGAATCTTTGTGTCATCTCAGATAGCTGTATCTTACATTTATTTTCATCCGTATTATTCCTAATCACACGCTGGAATTGCGCTTTTGGAATATTTCGAATCAAGGCTGGTTGGTGACAGCTTCTTGCATCTAAGATCGAGTTACAATCAGTGTTTTTCCTGAATAGGGTAGAGCATCTATCTTGTATCTTAAACACCCTTACATGCAGATAGTCCATTAAATCAGAATTAACCGTATACTGAAATCTAATGGTGCTTTCCATCCCATTCAGTGTATCAATCCATACGTGTAACGCTGTTTCACCATCTTGCCAGATTAAGAACAGGTCATCTATGTATCGACAATAGAATTTAATGGATTGTAATTCATGAACCTTCATCTGTGTAGACTCATACTCAGCCATAAAGAGATTGGCCAGCGATGGGGCCATATTCGACCCCATCGCTGTCCCAACTATTTGCAGATAAAAAGTATTCTCAAAACGAAAAAAATTATTCTCGAGGCATATGGTAAGAAGATCTATCAGTACATCTACGGGTGGACCCACATAGGGCACCTGTCTAAGGTGATTAGTAACTGCTGCTATTCCAAGCTTATGTGGTATCACGGTATACAAACTGCATACGTCCAAAGTCACCAACAGATTGGTAGATTTAATGTCTGTTAATTGGGTGATCAATTGAATAAAGGCCGTAGAATCCTGGATATAAGATTTCATTCGTTTCACCAAAGGCTGTAGGTGATAATCCAGAAATTCAGCCAATGGCTGTAATAATTATCCCCTGGCTGAGACTATTGGTCTTCCTGGGGGCTGAACTCCGTCCTTGTGAATCTTGGGTAATGTATTTAGTATAGGTGTTATAGGAAAGTCTCTTTTCAAAAAGCAATATTCCTGCTAAGTGATCACCACAGTTTCCATCCACCCCAGTAGTTTCTGGTCAATACATTTCTTTAACTGGTGAGTAGGGTCACTTTGTAGAATTGTGTACGTAGTTGGGTCTGATACTTGTCTAAGAATCTCCATTCTATATTGGCTTAAATCCATCACCACGATGGCTCCGTCTTTGTCAGCTGAACGTATCACTATGGACGTATCATCTCTCAATGTCTTAAGTGCTCGTCTTTCCTCCTTTGTTAAATTGTCACTAAACCTCTCAGGTATGATGTCCTGTGACAACTGTGTCAAATAATTTGTGAATGTAGTGATTGATGGATTCTGGGACTTAGGATCAAACTTTCCTGTGGTCCTAAATCTGGTGTGATCCTCTGACTCTGATTTAAAATACTCTTTTAGGCGTAAATTTCTCTCAAACCTCTGGATGTCAATGTACGTATTGAACTGGTTCATTCTTGTGGTGGGTACATAGGATAACCCTTTATTCAATAAAGACATCTCTGATTCGGTGAGGGATCTTGAACTGATGTTGAATACATTACATTCTACCTTCTCTGGATCGGGGGGCGGCAGGACATGCCCCCCCTTCTCGTATGTGGCCTGTGCCCCGACCTAAAAAATGATTAGAGGTAGTATATGTCGCCACTGATGGTGCAACTATCGCTCCCCCTCTTCTATCATCCCAATTGTGTCCCCTCTCGGCACCTCTGGATCTCGTGGTGATACCCCTGTAGGTGGATACCCCACCTTGGGTCAGAGAACTGGTGTCAATGGTATTTATACTTTTCTTGGTGAATTTTCTCTCTCTCCTTGGTCTGAAATTCTTTCTTTTATCCTGGGATAGCATCCAACGATAGACACTTTTATATGTGTAATCTTGGCTGACTGTTTGGAGTTTACGATTTTTAAAGGAGATCAGTTCTTGCTTGTATACTTTAACTTGTTTGAATAGCTTATCTATCCAATCGCATGTGTTATCCAATCTTAACTTATTTAATTGTTCCTCTTCAAAACTCTGAATCTCGCTCCTCACTTCCTTAAGCAGGCGCCCAGCTTCTCTGATGACCAAAAGCATAAGGTCAAATGAATATTTATTTAGAATTTTACACCAATTGGCGCAGAATTCTATGTTTGACCTTCCAATTGTGGGGATGTACTTAACTCTAAACCCTCTCGGTATCATCCTTCTCTTATGATAGTCTGAAAGATATGTGCCAAGTAGATTTAAATCTATCTCAAGTTGCTTTAAAGAATTGTATAAGGACTGACTAGACTCCTCAGTCTGTGTTCTTCAATCGAACCAAACCGAATTGCATCAGCATCCTCATCTGTAAACATGAAAATGTCCTCATATTTTTCATCTGTGCTGCCACTAAGGGCTATACTCGATGCCCCAGCTGCTTCAGTGTCCAATTCTGTCATAATGGTAATAAATGAGGTAAAGATAAAATGGAGAGTAAAACAGGCTAAGACAGCCTCAGTATGGGTGCACTGTACTGCTGTATAATAGATCCAAGGTGTATAGTATATGCACTCTCATCAGCTAATACCAACTTGCCAGGGTGCTTTGATCAAGTATATAGAATGAAGGTGAAAATTAAGCACTCTCTGGACTTCGGACATCAGTGACAAACCAAAAATTTATTGTGATGTTTCGGGACAAACAGCGTCCCTTCCTCTGACAAACATCAAGTGCAAAAGTGAAACATTTATAGGCCTGAAGAACCCTCCCATTCTTGGCTACCAATCAATGGAAGCCGTGTGCAAAAGAATCAGCAGCTGTGTGCACAATATAGTGTGCTGCTTTATTTATATTTATATGATATAGCAAAAATTGAGTGAATGTATACATGTGAAATGTTTTAAAAATATTTTAAAAATAAATGTATATTCCCCTGAGTTGAAGGCGTGAATCAACCATTGTGCAAACAATACCGATCGTCATAACAATAATTTAACAGCACTTGTTGCTTTCTACTTGCGTGGTAATCATAACAAACGTTCTCATAGGTTCATAGGTGCATAACAAACGTTCTCATAGGTTCAGACTCATTCCTCCCATTCTTGGGATTGGCCAGGCGGAATCCCTTAATCACGCCCTAGTTCAGAAGTTTGGGAGAAATTTACGCCTAAAAGAGTATTTTAAATCAGAGTCAGAGGATCACACCAGATTTAGGACCACAGGAACGTTTGATCCTAAGTCCCAGAATCCATCAATCACTACATTCACAAATTATTTGACACAGTTGTCACAGGACATCACACCTGAGAGGTTTAGTGACAATTTAACAAAGGAGGAAAGACGAGCACTTAAGACATTGAGAGATGATACGTCCATAGTGATATGTCCATCTGACAAAGGCGGAGCCGTTGTGGTGATGGATTTAAGCCAATATAGAATGGAGATTCTTAGACAAGTATCAGACCCGACTACGTACACAATTCTACAAAGTGACCCTACTCACCAGTTAAAGAGATTTATTGACCAGAAACTACTGGGGTGGATGGAAACTGCGGTGATCACTCAGCAGGAATATTGCTTTTTGAAAAGAGACTTTCCTATAACACCTATACTATATACATTACCCAAGATTCACAAGGACGCAGTTCAGCCCCCAGGAAGACCAATAGTCTCAGCCAGGGGATAATTATTACAGCCATTGGTTGAATTTCTGGATTATCACCTACAGCCTTTGGTGAAACGAATGAAATCTTATATCCAGGATTCTACGGCCTTTATTCAATTGATCACCCAATTAACAGACATTAAATCTACCAATCTGTTGGTGACTTTGGACGTATGCAGTTTGTATTATACCGTGATACCACATAAGTTTGGAATAGCAGCAGTTACTAATCACCTTAGACAGGTGCCCTATGTGGTTCCACCCGAAGATGTACTGATAGATCTTCTTACCATATGCCTCGAGAATAATTTTTTCCGTTTTGAGAATACTTTTTATCTGCAAATAGCTGGGACAGCGATGGGGTAGAATATGGCCCCTTCGCTGGCCAATCTCTTTATGGCTGAGTATGAGTCTACACAGATGAAGTTTCATGAATTACAATCTATTAAATTCTATTGTCAATACATAGAGTAGATGACCAGTCCTTAATCTGGCAAGATGTTGAAACAGCGTTACACGTATGGATTGATACGCTGAATGGGATAGAAAGCACCAATAGATTTCAGTATACGGTTAATTCTGATTCACTGGACTATCTGGATTTAAGGGTGTTTAAGATACAAGATAGATTGGGCACTACCCTATTCAGGAAAAACACTGATCGTAACTCGATCTTACATGCAAGAAGCTGTCACCAACCAGCCTTGATTCGAAATATTCAAAAAGCGCAATTCCAGCGCGTGATTAGGAATAATACGGATGAAAATAAATGTAAGATACAGCTATCTGAGATGACACAAAGATTCATACAACGTGGATATCAGAAGAAAGAACTACGGGAAAAGCAGGAGCAAGTATTACAGCTACAAGAGGTACAGAATATCCAAAAACCTAGGAAGGCCCCACAGCTCACGTTCATTACCTCCTATAGCCCAGACCAACATCATATCGCAAAAGCAGTAAAAGAGGAATGGAAGTTGCTACAGACAGATCCAACATTACCTTTCAACCAATGTATCGCGCCCAGGCTGGCATACCGCAGAGGGAGGAGCCTGAGGGATATGTTGATGAAGACAGATATAACCCCTAAGAGTGAAAAAGAATCTTGGCTCAAGAAGAAAATTGGATGCTTTAAATGCACTAGTTGCGTAATGTGTAACAGTATGCATACGGGGACGAGTTTTCAACATCCTGACCGTAAGAAGTAATATCAAATTAAAGTGAAGGTAAAGTTTTCATGTTTTCAAGACATTAATGCATCATTGGCTAACATAATAAGCTATTCGCTAAATTTATTCCATTTTATATCACTTATTTCTATTTTTTTTTACTATAGTAAGCTGCCTACCGTTAGCGTGTAAACTCCACCCCACCTCAGCTTCTGTATTTTTTAGGCTGTTACGTATAGAGCGGTCCCACCCGCTTTATGCGCATCTCCAAAGCTCGTACACGACGATCGAAAGCATTGCGCATGCGCAAACCTCCGATTTCTATGACCAATGCGCATGGCTGTTCTGAGACTGCGTTTGGTGCGAGCCGTTCAGTGTCCCTGGGGGTGTGTTTGCGATGTCCAATCAGCTTGCTGGAATTGCTGACAGGCTAAGCGAGTGATGTGCAGGATAGCCTGAGACAGAGTCAGCTGAGAGCGGAGTTAACGTTATCGGATGTGGCAACTTGTATTTGACTGGTCTCTTGGACGTATTTGAGCAATGCCTTCCTAGCGAGGTGAGTGCTGCAGTGGTACCTCTGGAGCCGGTATGAGACCGGGTGAGTCCTTGGATGATCGCCAGGAAACAGTTATCGTGAGCTGTGCACACAGACGTTAGTTTGTAGAAGTCCGTGTAAGAATTAGTTAGTAAGGCTTCAATCTGAAGGTCTTGTGAGTAGCACAATTTCAGGATAAGTAAAGTGAAATTAAAGTACAGCACCCAACCCTGACAGCAACATAGCGCTGAAGGAACAACTATACAGTGTTCATTCAGTGCTATGTTGTGCGATTGAGAGATCAGCATATTTTTTTTTGACCGGACACGTTTGTAACAATATTTGCTGTAGGTGGTCTGAATTAAAGCTACTGCGCATGCGCGAACGGGAGCGCGCGCTGGAGTACAAGATGTTGAATAGGACAGTAGCGCATGCGCTTTTTGAATAGTAGGCGGGTGACGTAGATCCACGGCCACCTAACGGCCAGAATTTCAGTTGGTAGTTTGAAGAACGTGATCAAGAGGGAAAAAAAAAAAAAAGGGTTGATTGTTATCAGCTTAAAATATAGCTTTTATACGGCTATAACTTTATTTCTAAGATCATTTCATACAGGTTGATGAATGAAACTCATATTTATTTGTGACATATAATTGAATTCTATTTCAGTATATAGGTAAGTTTACCTTCACTTTAAGTTCTTCCTGACCTGCAGGACACAGTATATCATTTATCTGCTTAATTGCCTGTGTGGCAAGTTCTGCACGGTATGATTTAAAAATAGGTTTCTAGCGCTGGACTTAAAATACTTAGGCCTCTTTTTATTATAACCTCTTCCTGGTTATATACAATGAAATAAATAATAAACTTTTAAAAAGTGGCGCTTGATTAGCTTTAAGTATTAAAAAACTATGGGTGATATCAACTTAAACTGTTAAATAACAAATGAAATGGAATGAAAGGCGGCATTATTTATTTATTTATTTTTTTATTTTTTGGGTTTTACCGGGCTCTCTCTCATTGCTCTGCCTATGTTTTTATAATGTATTTTTTATATTGAGTTTTGTAATATATATAAATTGTTTTATTCATATGTTTTATTAGTTGATCAACTATACTTTAGAAGATAATCTATTTGAACTCAATCTTCATTTTATGTGCCATTATTGTATGTTTATGAGATATTATTAAATTAAGCTTTATTAATTAAAACCACTGTTCCGTATTTGTTGCCTTAGCTAGTAATAGCTGATATTTGTTTATAAACAAAACTACATCAAATTCAAGTTGGGATATTATAGGAAGTTATTATGAATTAAATTTTAAAACATTCACATTGACATAATTTTTGAAGATACAAAAGTTTGTTATTTAACAGTTTAAGTTGATATCACCCATAGTTTTTTAATACTTAAAGCTAATCAAGCGCCACTTTTTAAAAGTTCTGCACAGACAAGGCGAATGATGATGCCAGAATAAGGATGGCAAACCATCGATCCAGCATTAGGACAGCCCTGAAGACGGGCAAATCCGAACAACCAGTGGCCCGCCACTTCTTGGAGGCTGGGCATACTGTGAGTGATTTACGCTTTAGGATTATCGATCATGTTCAGATCTTAAGAAGGGGAGGCAATAGAGCCAAAATCCTACAAAAAGAGGCTAGATGGATACATGAACTGTGTACCCTTGTTCCAAGGGGTCTCAATGTTCAAACTGGTTGGCAGTGCTTCTTATGAACATAGATGGAACACCTACACTGGTTCAAACTGTGTTCGAGAGTCCATCTTTCCAATTTTTTCTATTTTTTTCTAATTTTTTCTGAGAGTCTATCTTTCCAATTTTTTCTGAGAGTCTATTTTTTTCTGAGAGTCTATCTCTCCATATTATTTAATATTTAACATGCTAACTCATCTTTTCATATAGGTACAATGTGGGTCCATTGATTTATCGATGTAGTTTTTTTGAATATCTGAATATTGAGATATATATGATTTTCACAAGTTATGGGTGAGATAAGGTATGCGGTCACTCTCTGCACAATTGATGTAGATGGATTGACCGGTTGAAGATATAGAAGACACTTTGTCAAGATCAGATAGCATATAAGACACATGACTGATAAGCTATATTTAGCTATGATCTCACTCGATATATAAGTTTAATTTTTAATTTTGTGATTTTGATCCCACAGAGTGGATACATGGATATATTTTGGGCTTCACTATTTTGGCTATATTTATTTCAATGTGATGGTGTTTTTGCTATTACACTGCCACATGCTGCTATCTGAGATTTATGTGACTTTGTATATATAATTTTATTGTAAGTGTATCGGGTTGTGCACTTGGTTAATCTTGTTACGTAGTTTGTGAAGTTTGCCCTATTGGCTGTTGTCCTTATGGAGGGGGCATGTTTGACAGACGAGAGTCTGGGATCATCAGTGTACTCCAAGGCGGGGGATGGCTGTAATAGTGTTTTGGAGTGTGTGACTTATAGTATGCACGGATTTTGATGCAATCTTTTTCAGGGACTGCAGCATAGCAATGTAGGTATGCGCGTAGCGGTTGCCATGGATAAGCACCTTGCGATCCTTTGTTCCAGTTGTTTCTGGCATTGAGAGAGAATGTGATCGCCACATGTTGGTAAGTTGCTTAGATAGATTTTTGTGACACTGCACATGTGTGATGATGGGGAGCCCATGGGGTCTGATATGCGATCAGGGTATATGACCTTAAAATGCTATGACAGGTTTATAGGTAATCATGTTGGGAATTATTGAACTAGGGCGTGATTAAGGGATTCCGCCTGGCCAATCCCGAGAATGGGAGGAATGAGTCTGAACCTATGAGAACGTTTGTTATGCACCTATGAACCTATGAGAACATTTGTTATGATTACCACGCGAGTAGAAAGCAACAAGTGCTGTTAAATTATGGTTATAACGATCGGTATTGTTTGCACAATGGTTGATTCACGCCTTCAACTCAGGGGAATATACATTTATTTTTAAAATATTTTTAAAACATTTCACATGTATACATTCACTCAATTTTTGCTATATCATATATCAATATAAATAAAGCAGCACACTATATTGTGCACACGGCTGCTGATTCTTTTGCACACGGCTTCCATTGATTGGTAGCCCAGAATAGAAGGGTTCTTCAGGCCTATAAATGTTTCACTTTTGCACTTGATGTTTGTCAGAGGAAGGGATGCTGTTTGTCCCGAAACATCACAATAAATTTTAGGTTTGTCACTGATGTCCGAAGCCCAGAGAGTGCTTAATTTTCTCCTTCATTCTATATACTTGATCAAAGCACCCTGGCAAGTTGGTATTAGCTGATGAGAGTGCATATACTATACACCTTGGATCTATATATATATATATATATATATATATATATATATATATATATATATATACAGTATATATATATATATAAATATATATATATACACACTATATATATATATATATATATATATATATACATACATATATGTGTGTATGTATGTACACTCTTGAGCCCTTTCCACTCAAATAGCTTGAAACATGAAAAATATTTTTTATTAAATTTTAACATTTGTATTGTGTTTTACTGTGTATTTAATGTAAATATTTCACATTTCAATGTTCTTCAATTAGAACAAAATGTTCTTTATAACCTGCTACATAGGGATGCATAATAACGATCTCTGTACAAGCCTCCACATAACAAATTGGATAGTGGCAGACGGTGCACAGAGGTTCAAGAAAAACATTAATTTAAAAAAAAAGAAAAGAATAACTCTTGCTTAATATGTGGATGCTAGTTAAGGTTCACTTTATTCTCATATATATATATATATATGTGTGTGTGTGTGTGTGTATGTTCCATCTAAGGCCAGTTTTGTGTGCGGCCCAGCAGTGAAACAGTTATTAAGAGAACCATACCTTGCAGTCTGCATTGTGCAGTGTTTGCTAATTGCTGGGTTTGCTTACCTAATTAACGGCTAGATTACAAGTAGAGTGCTATTTAATGCTCCCGCTTGAGCTATGATTCCGCTAGAAGTAAGCTTTTTGAGCATGTCGGGTAGCGCTCATATTATGAATTGTTAGTAAACTGTTTTCACTCACGCGCTAACCCCTAACATCTGTATTCCAAGTTGGACCAAGTTATTGCTATGTTTCAGAATCTATCTCAGACCCTCACTTCAGCTGGAGTTCCTACTTCTGTACTTGTACCTCCAGAGAGAGAGTCTGTCTCTGCTACTGAGTCTACTTCTCTGAAACTTCCTTTGCCAGAGAAATTCAATGGGCATCCAGAGAACTGCAGAAGTTTCCTCAATCAATGTCTGCTACACTTCAAATGCAATCCTTCAGTGTTTTCATCCTCTTCAACTAAAGTCTCTTTCATAATCTCTCTTCTGAAAGGCAAGGCTCTGACCTGGGTATCACCTCTTATTGAGAAAGACGATCTGGTACTTAAACACTTTGAGACTTTTCTTTCTACCATAAAGAGTGTCTTTAAAATACCTGGAAGAACAGTCACTGCTGAATTATCTATACTGGATCTTCAACAGGGTAACCGTCCAGTTTCCCAATATGCTATTGACTTCCGGACCCTTGCTGCTGAGACAGGTTGGGATAACAAAGCACTAAAATCTGCATTTCGGAAGGGGTTTGCTGACCATCTGAAAGATGAATCGGTCTAAAGAGAGATTCCCGAATCGCTTAACTCTTTCATCGAGATTAGATAATCGGCATCTAGAAAGGATTCAAGAATGCGAGAGATCTCAAAGGCCCAGCAGCAACCCAATAGAACCTTGTTCCTTCAACCACCTACATACCCCAGCTCATCTGGTGAAAAGACTGAAGAACCTATGGAAGTCGGCTCTCTTCACCTCTCAAACTCTGAGTGACTTAGAAAGCGTAGCTTGGGGTTATGCTTATATTGTGGACAAAAAGGTCACCTTTTACATAATTGTCCAACCCGTCCAGTAAAAGACAAAGCTTTCTTCAGGTGGGAGGAGCTGAATTAAGTCATACCAAATCTTCTATCTCTTCCCAAATGATGTTTTCTGTTCCAGTAACCCTGCACTTTAATGCTACTATCCTTCACTTACAAGCCATGATTGATTTCTGTAGGATCCTTTCAGATATTTCGCTATCAAACCAATCCTGGCCGGTAGTCTTGTTATCCCGGCGTCAAGTGGAGTGATAACGAGAAATCTATTAGGATAGTAGCGATAGGACCCAGGAGGAAGATGACTATTGAATAGGAGAATAATAAGGAGCTGAATGCAAGGAAGAGACCGGGAAGGTCAAAGCGGAGTCGACAAGCCAAACAGTCACAGGAAGCAGAATCAGAATCCAAAAGAGTAGTCAGGGAAATCCAAGGTCAGAACCAATCGGGCAAAAAATAAGGGGAAATCAGCAGGCAGAAGAATAGTCAAAGGAGGTCCAGGTCACAAGCCAAAGTTCGATATCCAAATATATAACACAAAATATACCCAGAGATAAACTCAATAGAAGGGCAAAACCAGAGTGAGACGTCACAGGTGACGTGAGACGGAGTCCCCCGGAATCAAAATAGTGTCATGGAAACCTGGAGTCATAACAACATCTTTAGACATGTATATGTATGTATCTATGTTTAAGGGACACTGAACCCAAATTTTTTCTTTCGTGATTCAGATAGAGCATGACATTTTAAGCAACTTTCTTATTTACTCCTATTATCAAATGTTCTTCATTCTCTTGGTATCTTTATTTGAAATGAAGGAATCTAAGTTTAGATGCCGGCCCATTTTTGGTGAACAACCTGGGTTGTCCTTGCTGATTGGTGGATAAATTCATCCACCAATAAAAAAGTGCTATCCAGAGTTCTAAACCCAAAAAATTCTTAGATGCCTTCTTTTTCAAATAAAGATAGCAAGAGAACGAAGAAAAAATGATAATAGGAGTAAATTAGAAAGTTGCTTAAAATTGCATGCTCTATCTGAATCACGAAAGAAAATTTTTGGGTTCAGTGTCCCTTTAAAGCTCTTTGCAGCCTCATATCTTTGAGCCCTTATAACTTTTTTGTTCAATATTTTTTTAGAATAATGTTTATTAGATTGTGGTATTATGAGTATAAGTAAACTTTTAAATGTATTTTTGATGTGTTTTATGACCCTTTTTTTCGCACAAAAGTTAGCCGGAGCTCTAAGGACACAGTAATCATTCCATTGTAAATCAGGATTGCGCTTAAGCGACCGCATTTACGAAAAACACCTTATCGCTTGCTTATAACTGTTTAACGCGCCACTCATAATCTGGCCCTAACTGTTTCACTGCTGGGCCGCACACGAAATTGGCCTTAGAGAGAACACCGATATGTAGGTAGATAGATAGATATATATATATACAGTGGATATAAAAAGTCTACACACCCCTGTTAAAATGTCAGGTTTCTGTGATTTAAAAAAATGAGACAAAGATAAATAATTTCAGAACTTTTTCCACCTTTAATGTGACCTATAAACTGTACAACTCAATTGAAAAACAAACTGAAATCTTTTAGGTAAAGGGAAATAAAAATAAAAAAATAAAATAATATTGTTGCATAAGTTTGAACACCCTTTTATAACTGGGTATGTAGCTGTGTTCAGAATTAAGCAATCACATTCAAAATCATGTTAAATAGGAGTCAGTACACACCTGTCATCATTTAAAGTGCCTTTGATTAACCCCAAATAAAGTTCAGCTGTTCTAGTAGGTCTTTCCTGACATTTTGCTAGTCGCATCCTACAGCAAAAGCCATGGTGCGCAGAGAGCTTCTAAAACATCAGAGGGATCTCATTGTTAAAAGGTATCAGCCAGGAGAAGGGTACAAAAGAATTTCCAGGACATTAGATATACCATGGAAACAGTGAAGACAGTCATCATCAAGTGAAGAAAATATGGTGCAACAGTGACTTTACCAAGAACTGGATGTCCCTCCAAAATTGATGAAAAGACGAGAAGAAAACTGGTATGGGAGGCTGCCAAGAGGCCTACAGCAACATTAAAGGAGCTGCAGGAATATCTGGCAAGTACTGGCTGTTTGGTACATGTGACAAAAATTGCCCGTATTCTTCATATGTCTGGGCTATGGGGTAGAGTGGCAAGACGGAAGCCTTTTCTTACAAAAAAAAAACATCCAAGCCCGGCTAAATTTTGCAAAAACACTTCTGAAGTTTCCCAAAAGCATGTTGCAAAAGGTGTTATGGTCTGATGAAATGAAAGTTGAACTTTTTGGCCATAATTCCAAAAGATATGTTTGGCGTAAAAACAACATTGCATATCACCAAAAGAACACCATACCCACAGTGAAGCATGGTGGTGTCAGCATCATGCTTTGGGGCTGTTTTTCTTCAGCTGGAACTGGGGCCTTAGTCAAGGTAGAGGGAATAATGAACAGTTCCAAATACCAGACAATATTGGCACAAAACCTTCAGGCTTCTGCTAGAAAGCTGAACATGAAGAGGAACTTCATCTTTCAGCATGACAACGACCCAAAGCATACATCCAAATCAACAAAGGAATGGCTTCACCAGAAGAAGATTAAAGTTTTGGGATGGCCCAGCCAGAGCCCAGACCTGAATCCAATTCAAAATCTATGGGGTGATCTGAAGAGGGCTGTGCACAGGAGATGCCCTCGCATTCTGACAGATTTAGAGTGTTTTTGCAAAGAAGAGTGGTCAAATCTTGCCAAGTCAAGATGTGCCATGCTGAAAAACTCATACCCAAAAAGACTGAGTGCGGTAATAAAATCAAAAGGTGCTTCAATAAAGTATTAGTTTAAGGGTGTTCACACTTATGCAACCATATTATTTTATTTTTTTATTTTTATTTCCCTTTACCTAAAAGATTTCAGTTTGTTTTTAAATTGAGTTGTACAGTTTATAGGTCACATTAAAGGGGGAAAAAGTTCTGAAATGATTTATCTTTGTCTCATTTTTTTACATCACAGAAACCTGACATTTTAACAGGGGTGTGTAGACTTTTTATATCCACTGTATATACAGTATATATATATATATATATATATATATATATATTGTATATATTTAGATATGTGTGTATTATATATATATATATATATATATATATATATATATATATATATATATATATATTGTGGTATTGTGAGCTTTGTAATTCAGAAAACAAGTATTTATGGCAATAGTTATGAAGGTTAGCCCTAAAATTAGAGCTTGTTGCTCTTTTTTGTACTAATCAGAAAACAACTTCTATGTAGCCTGATTAAACAATATGAGACATTTAATATATGATGAATTTTAGTATTAACTACAAACTTAGGTGTTAATAAAGATAAGGATATAATAATGAGATACATATCATATGTTCAATATATATCTAAAGGAAGCCACAGAAGGAGTAGATATACTGACATGGTCTGAATCAGTAATGATAGTAACAAAATAGAACTCCTTTACTTCACGCAATCACACACATCCTAAAATATTTACAAGTTCAGACACTCCGCAGACACACATTGTTTGTTTGTAATGGATATTGCAGATAATAGGATTTGCCCAATAATTCAGAATGGTGACAACAAAATGCAGCTTAAAGGCTTTAGTTTGGTTCGTGTACGTTACCACCTTAAGGACCGTGAGTGTTCCGTTACCGCATTGGGAGATCCGTGTCTGGGACAGGCAGCGTGTGTGAATGCGGCTTACTTCCGGGTAGCGGTAAAAAAGTAGATCCGGCCGTTCAGTGATCCAGACTCGGTAATAACAAAGTTGCGACAAAAACATATGAGATTCAAAAAGGTAACAAAAGTAAATATTGGAACAATACTTTGCACAGGATACAAGTGATAGGAGACCTGAATTAGGAATAGCTACATCAGAGTAGGTATGACTTCAATAATCAGGCAGTAAATGAATGCAACAGGTAGTCCTTAAATAGGAAGGAGATCACATAGGAGGAGTTAGAGTTAAAGGTATATCACATATATATATATATATATATACATATATATTCATTTATATACAGTCATGGCCGAAAATATTGGCACCCCTGCATTTCTGTCAGATAATGCACCACTTAACCCAGAAAATTCTTGCAATTTCAAATGTTAAGGCATTCCCATGTTTATTTCTTTTGTTTGTATTGGTATGACACAAAAAAGTGAAGAAAAAGAAGCCAAATTTGACACATTCCACCCAAAACTCTAAAAATTAACTGGACAAAATTATTGGCACCTTCTCAAAATTGTAAGAAATAATTGCATTCCAAGTTTGTGATGCTCCTGTAATTTGTAATTAAACTCATCTGTATCATTTAACAGGTGCTGACAATATAGAAATCACACCGGCAACCAGTTAAAATGGTGACAAATTGACTCAACCTTTGTGTTGTGTGTCTCTGTGTGCCACACTGACCATGGAGAAGAGAAAGAGCAGCAAAGAATTGTCTGAGGATTTGAGAACAAAAATTGTGGAAAAGAGATCTTAATGTTCCTGTGTCCACTGTGCACAACATTGTCAAGATGTTTACAGTCCAGGACACTGTAGCAAATCCCTCTAGACATGGATGAAAGAAGAGCAAGTCCAAAATTCCAGTAGAGAGGTGTAAGAAACTCATTGATGGTTTGGAAGTGATTGTTTTTAGTTATTTTTTCCAAGGGATGTGCTACCAAATATTAACTTGAGGCTGCCAATAATTTTGTCCAGTCCATTTTTAGAGTTTTGTGTGGAATTGGTCAGATTTGGCTTTTTACTCTCCACTTTTTTGTGTCATGCCAATTTTCTAGGCGAAGTGGTGCCTTATCTGACAGAAAAGCAGGGGTGCCAATATTTTGGCCATGACTGTATATATATTCGTATAGATATATATTTTTCAAACAAAAAAATCATAAATATATACAGTATATAATATGACTTTTTCAATAGCACGGTCTCGCCATCAGCGGTGAGACCACGCTATTTGAGCAAGCCTACAGGAGGGAGGGAGGTAGGGTCTAATAGTGTGCTATTATAACCAGACAATCCCTTAAAGGGACAGTCAAGTCCAAAAAAAACTTTCATGATTCAAATAGGGCATGTAAATTTAAACATCTTCCAATTTACTTTTATCACCAATTTTGCTTTGTTCTCTTGGTATTCATAGTTGAAAGCTAAACCTAGGAGGTTCATATGCTAATTTCTTAGACCTTGAAGGCCACCTCTAAGCTGAATGCATTTTGACCACTAGAGTGCGATAGTTCATGTGTTTCATATAGATAACATTGAGCTTATGCACGTGAATTTACCGAGGAGTGAGCACTGATTGGTTAAAATGCAAGTCTGTCAAAACAACTGAAAAAAAGATGCTTAGATACAAGGTATATACAGAGGTAAAACGTGTATTATTATATTTGTGTTGGTTATGCAAAACTGGGGAATGGGTAATTGAGGGATTATCTATCTTTTAAAACAACAAAAATTCTGGTGTTGACTGTCCCTTTATTGACCAGCGATGTACAGGGTACGTTTTGGTCATAAAGGTTTTTTTAAAAAAAAGAAAAGTTTCTTCTTTGTTAAGAACATTGTAATGTGAAATATGAATAATATATAATAATTAATATGAGTGCACTTCATCTTACGCGGTGTTGGGTTAGCACGCAAGCGATAAGTGTTAGGTTTTTTCTTTTTATTAACGAAGAAAGAAGTTAGTACAGACGTGATATCCGAAGTCCTGAAGTTAGTGTGCATTGGGTTTTGTTAGTGCGCAAACATTTTAACTTTAAATTGTAATACACACGCTAACTCGCCAGCATGAAAAGTTTACTTCCAGTAGTGTTTGTGCACTAGCAAAAGCTCTAAATAGTACTCCTCTTGTGATCTAGCCCAGAGTCAGTAAATATAGCTCTAAAACAAGAATAGATTGTACTCCTGGGTTAAAGATTCTATAACACGTATCCGTATCAAAAAGTGAGCAGGTCTTTGTCATCGCACACATAATGCTGCAATCTGTTTAACACCTATCCAAATATATTGTATGAAATCTTGGGTTGTTTTGGCTACATTTTTGCAGTCATTTCAACTCATTTGAATAGTTAACAATTCAATTTGAAAAACAAATCCAAGTTATATACACAATATTTCTGGGTCATCAACACTTTTAGATTAAAAATAGGTAAAAATGGTTTACATTTGGGAAGGCTTTTCACAGTAATTCACTGATATAAATTTCTGCATAATCAAGCAAATGATCAATATTTATATCCTATGGGGTACATTTATGAAGCTACAAATGCATGAGCAAGCCTGCAGCCAAAAATGTAAGCAGCAGAAACTGCCTCTTGCCTCTCAGCCACCTCAGAGGTGACAAGATCAAACAGTTTGACAGTTGCTCATTTGGGGTGGCTCACACAGGAGGAAAACGGGGCAGAATAGCTTAAGAAACCTCTTGTGCAATGTTAAATTTCACCATGCGATACAGTATTGCAAATGGTAATTGCAGGCAGAAAGGTTCACTACTTGTGAACTTCTCCATCTGCAATGATGATTAATTTTGCCTAAGTACCCTTAAATTAGGTGAATTTTAGATGCATAATTGGAATTTTCCATAGATGCACAGGCAGGTTAGCCCTACAAAAATGTGTATTTTTCCTCATGCACTTATATTTACACACAGAAGACACATAAAAACACATTATTGTAATAACACATACAGTGTTATCTAATGAAACAACTGGTCACATGTCAGCTTCAATACAACACCACCGTGCAGGACAATTAGTTGAAGAAGACTGTGACTTAATGTCATCAATTAACACTGAACCTGAAACTGCTGAAAGGCAAAATAATGTATCAAAACAGTTGACTATTTTTTTAATGTTCACATATAAGCCTGGAGGACTCACTCTTATCTGGCTCAGTATATGATCTTCATGTAGATTTAACTTAAGAGAATGTAACACATAATGAAGCTAACAACCAGGAAGGCAATGTACACTCTTAAAAAATAGCTGTTAGGTACCTTCAGAATATGAGCACCTGAAAAACTGAGATTAGGAGGTCACACAAACAATTATTGGCAACATTAGACATATAAAAAGGACATAAGTGGTAAAGGTAAAGGTAAATGCTGCAAGTGAACAAAACAAAAACAAAAATCAACCAAGGTGTAAAAGATTGCCCTGGACTACAGTAAAGTTTATTAAAGGGACAGTCTACACTAGAATTGTTATTGTTTTAAAAGATAGCTAATTCCTTGTTTACCCATTCCCTAGTTTTGCATAACCAACACAGTTATATTTATATATTTTTTACCTCTGTGATTATCTTGTATCTAAGCCTCTGCAGACTGCCCCTTTATTTCAGTTATTTTGACAGACTTGCAGTTTAGCCAATCAGTGATGGCTCCCAGGTAACTTCACGTGCACGAGCACAGTGTTAGCTATATGAAAAACATGAACTAACACCCTCTAGTGGTGAAAAACCTGTTAAAATGCATTCTTAAGGCCTTCAAGGTCTAAGAAATTAGCATATGAACCTCCTAGGTTAAGCTTTCAAATAAGAATACCAAGAGAACAAAGAAAAATTGGTGATAAAAGTAAATTGGAAAATTGTTTAAAATTACATGCTCTATCTGAATCATGAAAGTTTATTTTTGGACTAGACTGTCCCTTTAAGTATAGATAAAAAAATGGCAGCTATTGGATAAAACAAACAATAATTCCTACACAGGGCAATTGGGCAAATGCTGCTGTGGTCTCCACTAGATATTTAAAAGTCAGTTCTCACAGCTTTTCTAGAGAAAAATATAGCTCAAGTGCTGATTCTGTTTATAAACAAAAAGGTTGCAATTCCAGAATCAGTGTATACATTGTGAATATCTTGTAAAATAAACAAACAATGTATAGTTATTTCTCCAAGAGGGAAGTGGCGTTTTATTTCTGTTTGGGGCTGTTAAAACGCAGCATCTGGTAATCACATGACACAAATGATGTGTTAATGTATAGATTATCATAAGTGCAACTTGGATTTAACCTATTATAGTCATATCTTCTTGCCTATGCAATGCCATCAGTTTTGTGTTCATATAAACCCTATACAAGAACTCTTCATCTACCCAGCAATGGCACAAGATAAAAGCTTAACAACCATCCTTGAGGGAATTTTCCTACAAGAAAAGAGAGAGAAAAAGAATACTTTGAGGGAATGCTTATGATATACAGGGAGTGCAGAATTATTAGGCAAGTTGTATTTTTGAGGATTAATTTTATTATTGAACAACAACCATGTTCTCAATGAACCCAAAAAACTCATTAATATCAAAGCTGAATAGTTTTGGAAGTAGTTTTTAGTTTGTTTTTAGTTATAGCTATTTTAGGGGGATATCTGTGTGTGCAGGTGACTATTACTGTGCATAATTATTAGGCAACTTAACAAAAAACAAATATATACCCATTTCAATTATTTATTTTTACCAGTGAAACCAATATAACATCTCAACATTCACAAATATACATTTCTGACATTCAAAAACAAAACATAAACAAATCAGTGACCAATATAGCCACCTTTCTTTGCAAGGACACTCAAAAGCCTGCCATCCATGGATTCTGTCAGTGTTTTGATCTGTTCACCATCAACATTGCGTGCAGCAGCAACCACAGCCTCCCAGACACTGTTCAGAGAGGTGTACTGTTTTCCCTCCTTGTAAATCTCACATTTGATGATGGACCACAGGTTCTCAATGGGGTTCAGATCAGGTGAACAAGGAGGCCATGTCATTAGATTTTCTTCTTTTATACTCTTTCTTGCCAGCCACGCTGTGGAGTACTTGGACGCGTGTGATGGAGCATTGTCCTGCATGAAAATCATGTTTTTCTTGAAGGATGCAGACTTCTTCCTGTACCACTGCTTGAAGAAGGTGTCTTCCAGAAACTGGCAGTAGGACTGGGAGTTGAGCTTGACTCCATCCTCAACCCGAAAAGGCCCCACAAGCTCATCTTTGATGATACCAGCCCAAGCCAGTACTCCACCTCCACCTTGCTGGCGTCTGAGTCGGACTGGAGCTCTCTGCCCTTTACCAATCCAGCCACGGGCCCATCCATCTGGCCCATCAAGACTCACTCTCATTTCATCAGTCCATAAAACCTTAGAAAAATCAGTCTTGAGATATATCTTGGCCCAGTCTTGACGTTTCAGCTTGTGTGTCTTGTTCAGTGGTGGTCATCTTTCAGCCTTTCTTACCTTGGCCATGTCTCTGAGTATTGCACACCTTGTGCTTTTGGGCACTCCAGTGATGTTGCAGCTCTGAAATATGGCCAAACTGGTGGCAAGTGGCATCTTGGCAGCTGCACGCTTGACTTTTCTCAGTTCATGGGCAGTTATTTTGCGCCTTGGTTTTTCCACACGCTTCTTGCGACCCTGTTGACTATTTTGAATGAAACACTTGATTGTTAGATGATCACGCTTCAGAAGCTTTGCAATTTTAAGAGTGCTGCATCCATCTGCAAGATATCTCACTATTTTTGACTTTTCTGAGCCTGTCAAGTCCTTCTTTTGACCCATTTTGCCAAAGGAAAGGAAGTTGCCTAATAATTATGTACACCTGATATAGGGTGTTGATGTCATTAGACCACACCCCTTCTCATTACAGAGATGCACATCACCTAATATGCTTAATTGGTAGTAGGCTTTGGAGCCTATACAGCTTGGAGTAAGACAACATGCATAAAGAGGATGATGTGGTCAAAATACTCATTTGCCTAATAATTCTGCACTCCCTGTAGTTTCAGTGATGCACATGGTAGCATTTTTTTTATTTTGCATGAAATTCATTATTACTGTAATATGGTTCATACAAAATTAATTTAACAAAATGTTATTGTTTTTTTTTTCAAATGGGAATTTTTTTTACTTCTATTTAAGTTATATAACTAATATATTTTTATGTCAAATTCATTCATTAGTGAACATTTTCTTATTATGGCAAGTGAATTCTGTACATTTATATTTTCCTAGTATTAAAAAGATATGAAGCCCCAAATTTTTCATTGATGATTCAGATAGAGCAGGCGATTTTAAACTTTCTAATTTACATCTATTATCAATTTTTTTGTTCTCTTGGTATTTTTTTAAAAGCAGGGACATATGCTTTGTAGCTGGCCCATTTCTAGAGCACTATATGGCAGCAAATTCGCAAGAATATTATCCATTTACAAGAACACTAGATGGCAGCACTATTTCCTGCCACGTAATGATCACAATCCCTACCTAGGTATCACATCAACACAGAATATCATTGGAACTAAGCAAATTTGATAATATAAATAAATTGGAAACCTTTTAAAATGTTATGCTGTGTCTGAATCACAAAATAATTGTTTGGGTTTCATATCCCTTTAATAATATATGTTAGTTACTGTACAGATTATGAATGGTGTGTAAACTGTTGCACAAGCAAAAACAAAATGTATGCTTACCTGATAAATTTCTTTCTTTCCAGGTATGGAGATTCCACGACGTCATTCCAATTACTAGTGGGGATATTCAACTCCTGGCCAGCAGTAGGAGGCAAAAAACACCCCAGCAAAGCTGTTAAATGTAACTTCCTTTACCCATAATCCCCAGTCATTCATCCGAAGGAAAATGGAAAGAGAAGAAACACAAGGGTGAAAAAATTGCCTGGGGTTTACTCAAAAAAAATGCAGAATTATAATTAAAACAGAAGGCAGGGTCATGGACTCCATGCCCGGAAAGAAATAAATTTATCAGGTAAGCATACATTTTATTTTCTTTCCTATGGCATGGAGAGTCCATGACGTCATTCCAATTACTAGTGGGAACCAATACCCAAGCTAGAGGGCACGGAATGAATAGGGAGGGAGAACAAGGCAGGAGGACCTAAACAGAAAGCACCACCACTTGAAGAACCTTTCTCCAAAAAGAAGCCTCAGCTGAGGCAAAAGTATCAAATTTGTGTAATTTGGAAAAAGTATGCAATAAAGAGGACCATGTTGCTGCCTTGCAAATCTGTTCCACAGAAGCTTAATTTTTGAAAGCCCAAGAAGAGGAGACAGCCTTAGTGGAATGAGCTGTAATTCTCTCAGGAGGCTGCTGTCCAGCAGTCTCATTAGCAAAACGAATCACACTTCTTATTCAGAGAGAAAGAGAAGTAGAAGTGGCCTTCTGAACCTTACGTTTGCCAGAGAAAACAACAAACAGGGCAGAAGATTGCCAAAATCCTTAGCAGCTTGTAAGTAAAATTTTAGAGCACGTACAACATCCAAGTTATGTAAATGTGGTATTGTGAGCTTTGTAAATCAGGAAACAAGTATTTATGGCAATAGTTATGAAGGTTAGCCCTAAAATTAGAGCTTGTTGCTTGTTGTTAATCAGAAAACAACTTCTATGTAGCCTGATTAAACAATATGAGACATTTAATATATGATGAATTTTAGTATTAACTACAAACTTATGTGTTAATAAAGATAAGGATATAATAATGAGATACATATCATATGTTCAATATATATCGAAAGGAAGCCACGGAAGGAGTAGATATACTGACATGGTCTGAATCAGTAATGATAGTAACAAAAATAGAACTCCTTTACTTCACGCAATCACACACATCCTAAAATATTTACAGGTTCAGACACTCCGCAGACACACATTGTTTGTTTGTAATGGATATTGCAGATAATAGGATTTGCCCAATAATTCAGAATGGTGACAACAATATGCAGGTAAGAAGCTTAAAGGCTTTAGTTTGGTTCGTGTACGTTACCACCTTAAGGACCGTGAGTGTTCCATTACCGCATTGGGAGATCCGTGTCTGGGACAGGCAGCGTGTGTGAATGCGGCTTACTTCCGGGTAGCGGTAAAAAAGTAGATCCGGCCGTTCAGTGATCCAGACTCGGTAATAACAAAGTTGCACAAAAACATATGAGATTCAAAAAGGTAACAAAAGTAAATATTGGAACGATACTTAGCACAGAATACGAGTGATAGGAGACCTGAAATAGGAATAGCTACATCAGAGTAGGTATGACTTCAATAATCAGGCAGTAAATGAATGCAACAGGTAGTCCTTAAATAGGAAGGAGATCACATAGGAGGAGTTAGAGTTAAAGGTATACCACATCTCCCCCCCTTCAAGGAAGCACCCCAGGGGATTCCAAACTAGGTTTCTCAGGATAGCGGCGATGAAAGTTCCGCAGAAGACGGGGAGTGCGAAGATCAGAATGAAGTTGCCAAGAGTTATCCTCCGAACCATAACCCTTCCATTTCACAAGGTACTCCAACCTCCGTCTATGGATCCTAGAATCCAACACAGCTTCAACCTCATACTCCTCTCGATCATCAATGACTATCGGAGGTGGTCTAGACAAGGAGAGGGACTGAGGTGAAGGAAGATATGGCTTCAGCAAAGAGACGTGGAAAGAGGGGTGAATTTTAAAATCCTGAGGAAGCTCCAATCTCAAAGCATTCGGGTTGATTATTTTAGACACCTTAAAAGGACCCAAATATTGATTAGCTAGCTTTTTGCTAGGAACGGAAAGTTTAAGATTCTTTGTTGATAGCAGAACTAAATCTCCAATTTGATAGGTAGGACCTGCTGTATGATGGGTATCATACAACCTTTTCTGATATTCTTTGGCTTCTGAAAGATGTTTTTTCAGGATGTCCAGCCTTTCATGTAAGTTAGTCGCAAAATCCAATGCAGATGGTGAGTTCACTTGTTGAGAACTCAAAGAGATGGTGGTATGATGATATCCGTAAGTAACAAAGAATGGGGATAATTTAGTTGATGAAGAAGTGGTATTATTATAACAGAACTCTGCCAAAGGTAGATAAGATGACCAATCATCCTGAAGATGAGATATGTAGCAGCGAAGATATTGCTCAAGGGTTTGGTTAAGTCGTTCCGTGAGACCATTTGTCTGGGGGTGAAATGCAGTCGAGTATCGTGAATCAATCTGGATTAGCTTGCATAAAGATTTCCAAAAATTAGAGGTAAATTGAGTACCACGGTCAGTTATAATAACTTTAGGCAATCCATGCAAGCGAACTATATTGTCTAAGAAAACATGAGCTGTTGTGAAAGCTGTAGGAAGACCTTTTAATGGAATGTAATGAGCCAGTCTTGTTAAATGGTCAATGACAACTAAGATAGTATTGTATTGATGGGATTCAGGTAATTCAACAATAAAGTCCATTGATATGGTACTCCAGGGTTTGTCAGGAATAGGCAATGGAGACAAAAGACCTGATGGTCTTTTGTGAACTAACTTATTTCTGGCGCAGGTATCACAATGTTTTACATAATTTGTTATATAAGCATCCATGAGTGGCCACCAATAATTTCTCCTAGTTAGGTCAATAGTTTTAGAAATACCTGGATGACCCGCAAGAGTCCCATCATGGGTTTGTTTAAGGATGGAAGATCTCATTTGTTGGGGGATGTAAAGTTTAGATTTATGGTAAAAAAGACCAGTATTGGAATCTTTCTGACAGTCTATTCCATGTGGTGGTTCATGCTTTAATTCTTTTAATATATCTTCTTCCAAAGGTGTAAGTAAACCTATAATCTTTTCTTTTGGAATGATTTGGTTGATTTGATCTTGAGTGTCTTGATCATGTTGTCTAGAGAGAGCATCGGCTTTGGTATTCAAGTGTCCCGGTCTGTATGTTAGAAGAAAATTAAAACGATCAAAAAATATCGACCATCTTGCTTGTCGTGCAGACAAAGTCTTACTTGTCTTTAAGAATTCAAGATTTTTATGGTCGGTAAAAATCTTAAAAGGCAGTTTGGAACCTTCTAATAAATGTCTCCAGTGTTCTAGGGCACGTTTTATAGCTAGAAGTTCTTTATCTCCTATGCTATAGTTTTTCTCAGCGCTAGTCAACATCTTCGAATAAAAAGCAATAGGATGAATATCAGTCATGTTTTTATCCTGTTGTGATAATACTGCACCGATACCTGAGTCAGATGCATCTACTTCAAGAATAAATTCTAAATCAAAGTCTGGCATAGCTAAGATGGGTGCTGTGGTAAAATATTCTTTCAACTTGTTGAAAGCTTGACTTGCAGATTCTGTCCATTTAAATCTTTGTTTTTCACTAGTAAGTGCTGTTAATGGTTTAACGATTGAAGAAATTTTTTTAATAAACTTTCTATAAAAGTTCGCAAAACCAATGAATCGTTGTACAGATTTTGTTGAAGTGGGAGTAGGCCAATTCAAAATTGCTGATACCTTCTCCGGATCCATTTGTATTTTGTTGGGACTGATGATGTAACCCAAGAATTTTATTTCTGTAACATGAAAAGAACATTTTTCCAATTTAGCATATAATTTGTGTTCTTTTAAACGAGTTAATACCCAGCGTACATGTTTTTCATGTTCCTGTGGTGTTCTAGAATAAATTAGGATGTCATCAAGGTATATTATGACACAAACGTCAATCAGGTCTCGGAATATCTCGTTTATAAAAAACTGAAAAGTTGCTGGGGCATTACTCAGACCGAAAGGCATTACATTATACTGAAAAAGGCCATATCTAGTCCGGAATGCCATCTTCCATTCGTGACCCTCTTTGATTCTAATCAAATTATAAGCCCCCTTTAAATCTAGTTTGCTGTAAATAGTGGCACCAGTTAGACGCTCCAAAAGTTCTGGTATTAAAGGTAAAGGGTATCTGTTTTTTATTGTGATGTTATTCAATGCCCTATAATCAATAATAGGTCTTATGGTACCATCCTTGTTTCTTACTAGAAACATTCCTGCAGCTGCAGGGGATGTGGAGTGTGAAATAAATCCCTTACGTAAATTTTCGTCTAGGTAATTTCTAATATATTGAAGTTCCTCTTGAGAGAGAGGATAGATCTTACCATGAGGGATTTTAGAACCAGGTATTATATTGATAGGGCAGTCAAAATCCCTATGGGGTGGAAGGTTTTCTGCCTCTTTTAAATTGAATACTTCTGCCAAATCCTGATAACACGAGGGTAAACCATTATCAAGTGACGCTATGGTTTGATGTGGGTAACAAGTCTTTGAACAAAAGGCAGAATCTAATGTTACCTTACTTGAAACCCAATTTATGTTTGGGTTGTGTTTCTTCAACCAAGGATACCCTAAGATGAGAGTATGCTGATGTATGGATATGAGATCAAAGGATAAATATTCAGTGTGTCCTTGGAATGATGTTACAAGCAGGGGAACAGTATGATGTGTGATAGGTCCTTGTTCTATGAATGAACCATCTATTAACTTAATGGAGACAGGGTTTTGTTTGCATATAACTGGTATTTTATTTTTATATACATAGGTGGAATCAATGTAATTGCCAGATGCTCCTGAATCAATTAATGCCTTGGTTTGGAAATTTTTCTGGTCCCACTGTAAAGAAATGGACAAAGTCATATGGGTATCATTTGTAATGCTATAAATAAAGTCACTGGTTATTGTCTTACCATTCTTTTGTTTTTTTAACATAGGACAAGTGGATACTGAATGTTCCTTGTGAGCACAGTATAAACAGAGGTTTTCCAACCTCCTTCTAATTTTTTCCTCTGGTGGCAGAGGTCCTCTAAGAACTCCAATCTCCATGGGGGTAGCACTGCCATGAGCTCTGTCATGGCTTGTGGTGACTTGGTAAGGTTTCCTGGATGGGGTATCATAAGAGGCCCTCTCTGCTCTCCTTTCTCTCAAACGTCGATCCAAAGAGGTGCTTAATTTGATAAGCCCCTCAAGAGTATCAGGGATCTCCAGACGTGAAAGTTCATCTTTGAGTGATTCAGACAACCCCAGACGATATTGATTCTTTAAACTGATTTCATTCCACTGAGAGTCCTCTGCCCACATCTGAAACTCAGTGGTATAATCCTCCACATTTCTCTTACCCTGTTTTAAAGACCTTAATCTCGTTTCAGCATTTATTTGAGTATTTGAGTCTTGATATAGACTAGTCAAAGCAGAAAAAAAATCCTGTAATGAATCTAGGATAGGGTTATTGTTTTCAAAAACCTATTAGCCCAAGTCCTAGGTTCACCTTGTAAAAAAGATATTGTGGTACATACTTTAATGCGCTCAGTGTGATAAGTCTTAGGTCTAAGGGAGAATAATAAGTTACAGGCATTCTTAAATTCCCTGAACTCAGAACGTTTCCCTGAGAAAGGTTGTGGATAATTAATATGAGGTTCAGGTGGATCATGAGGTTTTTGTGAAACATAATCTTTAACTATAGTTTTAAGTGCAGCATTTTCAGTTTGCACTTCAGTTACTGCTCTTGCCAAATAATCAAGTTTGAGATAGACATTATTAAACTCCTTCTTTATTTCATTAGGATCCATAATAGTAAATATTCCAATCAAAAAAAGATTTTGATTGTCTTTTGGGCCTGATTATTATGTGGTATTGTGAGCTTTGTAAATCAGGAAACAAGTATTTATGGCAATAGTTATGAAGGTTAGCCCTAAAATTAGAGCTTGTTGCTCTTTTTTGTATTAATCAGAAAACAACTTCTATGTAGCCTGATTAAACAATATGAGACATTTAATATATGATGAATTTTAGTATTAACTACAAACTTATGTGTTAATAAAGATAAGGATATAATAATGAGATACATATCATATGTTCAATATATATCGAAAGGAAGCCACGGAAGGAGTAGATATACTGACATGGTCTGAATCAGTAATGATAGTAACAAAAATAGAACTCCTTTACTTCACGCAATCACACACATCCTAAAATATTTACAGGTTCAGACACTCCGCAGACACACATTGTTTGTTTGTAATGGATATTGCAGATAATAGGATTTGCCCAATAATTCAGAATGGTGACAACAATATGCAGGTAAGAAGCTTAAAGGCTTTAGTTTGGTTCGTGTACGTTACCACCTTAAGGACCGTGAGTGTTCCGTTACCGCATTGGGAGATCCGTGTCTGGGACAGGCAGCGTGTGTGAATGCGGCTTACTTCCGGGTAGTGGTAAAAAAGTAGATCCGGCCGTTCAGTGATCCAGACTCGGTAATAACAAAGTTGCACAAAAACATATGAGATTCAAAAAGGTAACAAAAGTAAATATTGGAACGATACTTAGCACAGAATACGAGTGATAGGAGACCTGAAATAGGAATAGCTACATCAGAGTAGGTATGACTTCAATAATCAGGCAGTAAATGAATGCAACAGGTAGTCCTTAAATAGGAAGGAGATCACATAGGAGGAGTTAGAGTTAAAGGTATACCACAGTAAAAGACGTTCCTTTTGAGAAGAAGGATTAGGACAGAAAGAAGGAACAACAATTTCCTGATCAATGTTTCGATCCGACACCACCTTAGTGAGAAACCCCATTTAGTACGAAGAACCGCCTTGTCTGCATGCAAAAATAAGGTACAGGGAGTCACACCGCAGAGCTGAAAGCTCAGAAACTCTGCGAGCGGAAGAAATAGCAAGGAGAAACAAAACCTTCCAAGTTAACAATTTTATTTCAACAGCATGCATCAGCTCAAACAGAGTCTGCGGCAAAACTTTAAGGAGGAGCAACAGGTTTAAACACGTCTGATTCTGACCATGGCCCGAACAAAAGCTTGAACATCTGGTAATTCTGCCAGACGTTTGTGCAAAAGGATAGACAGAGCAGAAATCTGACCTTTCAGAGTACTGACTGACAAACCCTTCTCTAGGCCATCCTGAAGAAAAACAGAATTTATGTTTACCTGATAAATTACTTTCTCCAACGGTGTGTCCGGTCCACGGCGTCATCCTTACTTGTGGGATATTCTCTTCCCCAACAGGAAATGGCAAAGAGCCCAGCAAAGCCGGTCACACGATCCCTCCCAGGCTCCGCCTTCCCCAGTCATTCGACCGACGTAAAGGAGGAATATTTGCATAGGAGAAATCATATGATACCGTGGTGACTGTAGTTAGAGAAAATAAATCATCAGACCTGATTAAAAAACCAGGGCGGGCCGTGGACCGGACACACCGTTGGAGAAAGTAATTTATCAGGTAAACATAAATTCTGTTTTCTCCAACATAGGTGTGTCCGGTCCACGGCGTCATCCTTACTTGTGGGAACCAATACCAAAGCTTTAGGACACGGATGATGGGAGGGAGCAAATCAGGTCACCTAGATGGAAGGCACCACGGCTTGCAAAACCTTTCTCCCAAAAATAGCCTCAGAAGAAGCAAAAGTATCAAATTTGTAAAATTTAGTAAAAGTGTGCAGTGAAGACCAAGTCGCTGCCTTACATATCTGATCAACAGAAGCCTCGTTCTTGAAGGCCCATGTGGAAGCCACGGCCCTAGTGGAATGAGCTGTGATTCTTTCAGGAGGCTGTCGTCCGGCAGTCTCATAAGCCAATCTGATGATGCTTTTAAGCCAAAAAGAGAGAGAGGTAGAAGTTGCTTTTTGACCTCTCCTTTTACCAGAATAAACAACAAACAAGGAAGATGTTTGTCTGAAATCCTTTGTAGCCTCTAAATAGAATTTTAGAGCACGAACTACATCCAAATTGTGCAACAAACGTCCCTTCTTTGAAACTGGATTCGGACACAAAGAAGGCACGACTATCTCCTGGTTAATATTTTTGTTAGAAACAACTTTCGGAAGAAAACCAGGTTTAGTACGCAAAACCACCTTATCTGCATGGAACACCAGATAAGGAGGAGAACACTGCAGAGCAGATAACTCTGAAACTCTTCTAGCAGAAGAAATTGCAACCAAAAACAAAACTTTCCAAGATAATAACTTGATATCAACGGAATGTAGGGGTTCAAACGGAACCCCCTGAAGAACTGAAAGAACTAAATTAAGACTCCAAGGAGGAGTCAAAGGTTTGTAAACAGGCTTGATTCTAACCAGAGCCTGAACAAAAGCTTGAACATCTGGCACAGCCGCCAGCTTTTTGTGAAGTAAAACAGATAAAGCAGAAATCTGTCCCTTCAAAGAACTTGCAGATAATCCTTTCTCCAAACCTTCTTGAAGAAAGGATAGAATCTTAGGAATTTTTATCTTGTTCCATGGGAATCCTTTAGATTCACACCAACAGATATATTTTTTCCATATTTTATGGTAGATTTTTCTAGTTACAGGCTTTCTGGCCTGAACAAGAGTATCAATGACAGAATCTGAGAACTCTCGCTTTGATAAAATCAAGCGTTCAATCTCCAAGCAGACAGTTGGAGTGAGGCCAGATTCGGATGTTCGAACGGACCTTGAACAAGAAGGTCCTGTCTCAAAGGTAGCCTCCATGGTGGAGCCGATGACATATTCACCAGATCTGCATACCAAGTCCTGCGTGGCCACGCAGGAGCTATCAAGATCACCGATACCCTCTCCTGTTTGATCCTGGCTACCAGCCTGGGAATGAGAGGAAACGGTGGGAACACATAAGCTAGGTTGAAGCTCCAAGGTGCTACTAGTGCATCCACTAGAGTCGCCTTGGGATCCCTGGATCTAGACCCGTAGCAAGGAACCTTGAAGTTCTGACGAGACGCCATCAGATCCATGTCTGGAATGCCCCACAATTGAATTATTTGGGCAAAGATGTCCGGATGGAGTTCCCACTCCCCCGGATGAAATGTCTGACGACTCAGAAAATCCGCTTCCCAATTTTCCACTCCTGGGATGTGGATTGCAGACAAGTGGCAGGAGTGAGTCTCCGCCCATTGAATTATTTTGGTCACTTCTTCCATCGCCAGGGAACTCCTTGTTCCCCCCTGATGGTTGATATACGCAACAGTCGTCATGTTGTCTGATTGAAACCGTATGAATTTGGCCTTTGCTAGCTGAGGCCAAGCCTTGAGAGCATTGAATATCGCTCTCAGTTCCAGAATATTTATCGGGAGAAGAGATTCTTCCCGAGACCAAAGACCCTGAGCTTTCAGGGGTTCCCAGACCGCGCCCCAGCCCACCAGACTGGCGTCGGTCGTGACAATGACCCACTCTGGTCTGCGGAAGCTCATCCCTTGTGACAGGTTGTCCAGGGTCAGCCACCAACTGAGTGAATCTCTGGTCCTCTGATCTACTTGTATCGTCGGAGACAAGTCTGTATAATCCCCATTCCACTGACTGAGCATGCACAGTTGTAATGGTCTTAGATGAATTCGCGCAAAAGGAACTATGTCCATTGCCGCGACCATCAAACCTATTACTTCCATGCACTGCGCTATGGAAGGAAGAAGAACAGAATGAAGTACTTGACAAGCGCTTAGGAGTTTTGATTTTCTGGCCTCTGTCAGAAAAATCCTCATTTCTAAGGAGTCTATTATTGTTCCCAAGAAGGGAACTCTTGTTGACGGAGATAGAGAACTTTTTTCTACGTTCACTTTCCACCCGTGAGATCTGAGAAAGGCCAGGACAATGTGAAAAAGTATGAAGGAATTGTTCAAAATTCACCAAAATTTCACCACAGTGTCTTAAAGCCTTAAAAGTATTGCACACCAAATTTGAAAGCTTTAACTCTTAAAATAACGGAACCGGAGCCGTTTTTATATTTAACCCCTATACAGTCCCTGGTATCTGCTTTGCTGAGACCCAACCAAGCCCAGAGGGGAATACGATACCAAATGACGCCTTCAGTAAGCTTTTTCTATGTATCTGAGCTCCTCACACATGCATCTGCATGCCTTGCTTCCCAAAAACAACTGCGCAATAGAGGCGCGAAAATGAGGCTCTGCCTATGATTAGAGAAGGCCCCCAGTGAAAAAGGTGTCCAATACAGTGCCTGCCGGTTATTTAACATAATTCCCAAGAATAAAATAACTCCTCAAAGCTATAAACTATTAAAAATGCTTATAAATCAATCGTTTTAGCCCAGAAAAATGTCTACCAGTCTTTAAGTCCTTGTGAAGCCCTTTATTCTTATTTAATAAAAATGGCTTACCGGATCCCATAGGGAAAATGACAGCTTCCAGCATTACCAAGTCTTGTTAGAAATGTGTCATACCTCAAGCAGCAAAAGTCTGCTCACTGTTTCCCTCAACTGAAGTTAATTCCTCTCAACAGTCCTGTGTGGAAACAGCCATCGATTTTAGTAACGGTTGCTAAAATCATTTTCCTCTTACAAACAGAAATCTTCATCTCCTTTCTGTTTCAGACTAAATAGTACATACCAGCACTATTTTAAAATAACAAACTCTTGATTGAAGAATAAAAACTACATTTAAACACCAAAAAACTCTAAGCCATCTCCGTGGAGATGTTGCCTATACAACGGCAAAGAGAATGACTGGGGAAGGCGGAGCCTGGGAGGGATCGTGTGACCGGCTTTGCTGGGCTCTTTGCCATTTCCTGTTGGGGAAGAGAATATCCCACAAGTAAGGATGACGCCGTGGACCGGACACACCTATGTTGGAGAAAGATAAAATTTGAGTGATCCTCACTTGACTCTAAGAAAAACATTTAGCTTCACACCAAAAAAGATATTTACGCCATATCTTATGGTAAATTTTACGAGTAACAGGTTTACGAGCCTGAATCATTGTATCAATGACTGCTTCCAAAAAAAAACGTCTAGACAGTACTAGGCATTCAGAGAATCTAGATTTGGATGGAGGAATGGACCGTGAATGAGAAGGTCCTTCCTCAGAGGTAATCTCCAAGGAGGAAGAGATGACATCTTCACCAGATCCGCAAACCAGATCCTGCGAGGCCAGGCAGGAGCTATTAGAATCACAGACACTCTCTCCTGCTTAATACGAGCAATGCTAGCCTGAAATCCCAAGGAACCGCCAGAGCATCTATCAAGGCGACTTGAGGATGTCTTGACCTTGAAACGTACTTTGGAAGCTTGGCGTTTTGATGAGACGCCATAAGATCCAACTCCGCAACCCCCCACCTGAGGGTTATCCTGGAGAACACTTCCGGATGGAGAGCCCACTCCCTGGGATGAAAAGTCTGTCTGCTCAGAAAATCCTCTTCCCAATTGTCCACTCCTGGAATGTGGATGGCAGATAGAAGACAATCATGAGCTTCCGCCCACTACAGAATGCGAGTCACCTCCTTCATGGCCAAGGAACTACCTGGTGGTTGATGGTAAGCCACTGAGGTGATGTTATCCGACTGGAATCTGATAAACTGGACTAAAGATAATTAAGGCCAGGCTGTCAAGGCATTGAAGATTGCTCTTAATTCCAAGATGTTTATGGGAAGAGAAGACTCTTCCCGAGACCACAGGCCCATAGCTACTAGAGAACCCCAAACAGCTCACCAGCCTGACAGGCTGGCATCCATAGTCATAATCACCCAGGAAGGTCTCAGGAAGCAAGTGCCCTGAGACAGATTTTCCTGAGAAATCCACCACGAGAGAGAGTTTCTTGTTAGGGGGTCCAGATTTATCCTCTGCGATAAATCTGAATGGTCTCTGTTCCATTGACGGAGTATGCAAAGCTGCAGCAGTCGCAGATGGAACCGAGCAAAAGGAATGATGTCCATGGAATCCACCATCAGACCAATCACCTCCATGCATTGAGCCACAGATGGATGAAAAGCAGACTGGAGGGAAAGGCATGAAGCAAGAAGTTTGGATTTTCCGACGTCTGTCAGGAAAATCTTCATGGACAGAGAATCTATGATTGTCCCTAGGAAAATAACTCTTGTAGTTGGAACTAGAGAACTCTTTTTCAGATTCACCTTCCACCCGTGGGAACATAGAAAAGACAACAACATCTCTATATGAGATTCATCTAGATATGGCACCACCTCAATTCCCTGGGATCTGATCACTGCCAATAGAACTTTTGTGAATATTCTGGGACTTGTGGCAAGACCAAACGGAAGTGCAATAAACTGGAAATGTTTGTCCAGAAAGGCAAACCTTAGAAACTGGTAATGATCCCGGTGAATAGGAAAGTGTACTTAAGCGTCTATGGTTGTCATGAACTGACCTTCCTGGACCAATAGAAGAATGGAACGAATAGTTTCCATCTTGAAGGACGGAACCTTGAGGAATTTGTTTAGACACTTTAGATCTAGGATAGGACGAAAAGTTCCCTCATTTTTTGGAACTACAAAAAGATTTGAATAGAATCCTAGACCCTGTTCTTCTAGAGGGACTGGTACAATAACTCCCAGGGAGGATAGGTCCTTTACGCAATTTAAGAAGGCTTCCAGGAGAAATCTGCCCCTTGGAGGGCAAGACTTGTCCTATCCTCCAAAGAAAGCATCCTTAACCAATAAGGATATCTATGTCCCATTTGTTATAATCTGTCCAGAATAAGTATCCTTTATTTTAAAAGGAAATCTATGTCCCAATTTGGATCCGTATGAGGATTAACCTCTTAAGTGCTGCTGTCCTTCAATACCTATAAGGTAAAGGCACTTACCTTAGATACAGCTGCAGGACAGATGCTGCTACATAGGTGTGACAGGAACTTCGCTCCCTGTCATGGACCTGCAGAAAAAGAAAGAACAGAGTAACCAATTCTGGCTTTCTGCAAAAAGGTAGCAAAATGTTAAAAGTAAAGCAAAGACTACCTCACGGCCTTTTAACTGCTAAAAGCCACCACTACTCTTACTAAAGAGATTGATATGGACCCAGCTAGACCCCAATCCTTGCTTGCAGGGAAAAGTATCCATAAAAGGCTTAAATATCTTCAGACACCAACTTTGCACATCCTCCATTGACAGAGACAAAGAGAATGACTGGGGGTTATGGGTAAGGGAAGTTACACTTAACAGCTTTGCTGGGGTGCTCTTTGCCTCCTCCTGCTGGCCAAGAGTTGAATATCCCCAGTAGTAATTGGAATGACATCATGCACTCTCCATGCCATAGGAAAGAAAAGGAGTTTATCAGAGCTCTTTGCACGCGTCTGAAGTAATGCGTGTATTACAGGTTGAAAGTAAACACGTTCGCTTGACTGCAATTGAATTTAATGCACGCTGGAATATTGCAATTTCAAAGCTCAGGTTAACTGTGACAAAAAAGTTGCACAACACAGATAGAAATACATTGAAAAGTACAGTTACACTCATAACACTGTCTTATTTGCATTAAAAATTGATGCCCTCTCAAAATCAAGTTCAACATATCCAAAAGTTAGATCCTTTCAACCACTACCCATACCCTCGATTGCTAATTACTGTTGACAAGACTCAAAAATTCAACCTCGTATGTCTTCTGGCCTGAGGGTGGTGGTTATATAATGTTTCCACATTTCTAGAAGAACAACATATAGCTGTACCTTTATGTGCATCCTCTGATAGGATACATGTTCCAACGATGTTTATGGTAGGCAAAAAAGTAAAGAAATAAGCAGTAAATATTAACAATAGGCAGCTCTTAGCACAGATAACAGAAGTACTACAATAGTACATCTGCCATATAATCCTTCCATATAAAAATTGCACTGATGGTGATGTTAATATCTCATTCCCTTCACAAAAAAATACATTAAAAAAAAAAGAAAACTTCTCGAGGTGAAAATATCAATAATGCAATTAGAACAGCTAAATGAATCAAGCACTATGAGCCTTTAAGTAAAGCCGCTAATCAGCTTTGGCACTTTTGGATGGATGATGAACTTTGCTGAAATTGGGCAGCTGTGTTTTTCAGACAAATTAATAGAAAATTTGAAAAAGTTTTATTTCCACTCAAGATTGGTTTTATCTTTTTTAGTATTAATGGTTGTGTATCAGAGCTCAGTGTGAAAAGAAAAAACAAAAGCAGCAACGATGACTTACACAGATCTTGATTGTGTACAGACTGAACCTGATTCTCTAAAGCTCTCCAGTCAGACAAGATTCTCTAAAAACGATTTATCAGGGCTATGAGGTAATTCAAGGGATTCTCTATTGGCAAATTTTACCCTAAACGAACATGAATCCCCAATTTTTTCTTCCAGATAGAGCATTCATTTTTAAACACCATTACAATTTACTTCAATTATCAAATTTGCTTCATTCTCTTGGTATTGTTTGTTGAAGGGAGCCAGTTGGATGCATCAGGTGAGTCAGTGACAAAAAGCATTAATGTGCAGCCACCAGTAAGCAGCTAGCTCACATTGATGCATTACCTGGCTATGGTTTTCATACTTAATCTTTAAAAATGACTAATCTTACATATAAATATATACACTATCAATAATACTTATGATGACACAGGAACACCACTTTCTATATACGGTTATGCATACTTGTGATATCAGGGGTAAACAATGTAATAGCACAGATATATAATATGCTAAAATTGTTCCCTAAAAGTCCCTGTTAAAATAAATGTACATATTCCACATGCAATGCATATATGCAAATGTGTTAAGATTTACAACCAGAATAAAGTTGTGTGAAAATTACAAATATGCATATTAATATACTTCCCATAGCCGTTTATTATCATGTGCAATAATAGAGCATGTGGTTTTAAACAGCTTTCTAATTTACTTCTATTATAATATGAATAAGAACATGATGACCCAAGACTATCAAAATCTATATAAATCAAAATCTATATTTAACCCATTTTGATGAATGGTATTAAATCAGATTTCAAAATTCCTGCCTCTGGCACAACATCTTATACAAATCCTGTCCCTAAGTAAATAAAAGGTATTCCTGAAACCAAGATACCTTTAACATAGCCATTATGAACCTATGTGAGCAAGCACATATATATATATATATATATATATATACACTGTATATTGTTTCTATGCAAACTATTGTTTAAATGTTCACTAAATCTAATTTTTATTTTATTTTAATTTGGCCTACATGTATTGAATAATATGAGCAACATACAGCATACATTCCAAATATTAGGAAACAAAATGTATGTGTGCCAGGATTTTATTTTAAAGGAGCCATTTTAAACCTTGTGTTCCATGTCATTCATTCAAATTAGTTAAAAATAGACTTAATTAGAATTGTAGTAATTTGAAATCAATGATTCTTTAAAATTAATGATATGCCTTCTTGTGAATTAAAATTTAAATAGTTTAATACATTTTAGGAAGACGGTTCTGATATTAAGCACATGATTTTGCTACAATTCTATGAATTCACCATGTTAAGTGATATCTTATCAATCTATCAATAATGTTGCAATAATCATAGACTCGCATAACATTTATAAAAAAAACAAAAAACAGAAGCGCTAAAAGTAAACTCAAACATATGACAAATAATATTTATATACACCACCAATAACGATACATATGATGACACACACACACACATATATATATATATATATATATACTGTATATACAATATTTCAAACACATAAAATAAATAATAAAAATAATAAATAAATAATAAAAAAACACACAATAGAAAACAATAATGAATGATACACAATCTTTAAAAAAAATGAAAGAATATCAAGTGAATGAAATTACATAATAGAAGTAAATTGTTATTTAAATCACATGCTCTTTCTAAATCATGAAAGAAAAAAATTGTGTTTCATGTCGCTTTAATGACAAATGCTAATTGTTCAATTAAAAACATTACAATTGCAGCAGAAATATCTTCCAAATGTCTGTGCAAATGCCAGTAGAGTAATAGTTGTCTTGCATTGTTGTAATTTGGATATGGATTACCTTTGAATAAAACATAAGTACTTTTTTAATAAATTGAAATACGACATTCCATGGAATCCCAGTTTGTTCTCTGGGATCTGTGGGGCTTTATCCCAACCATAGCGCTGCAGAATCTGTTGGCGCTCTACAAATAACTGATAATAATAATAATAACCAGCCTTCTAAGAGCTGAGTTATAGATCTTGTATGTGTGAGTACCTCCATTGCCACCTTACCTGTGTGTATTGTTTAAATAGACTTCACTATTGTTTTTTCTTTGCTTCAAGGTTCGTTTGTGAAGATCATTGTATTAGTTAGCAACCACATTTTCCTGGACTTTTTGGAGCATATCCTTATATACACCTATTTTGTTTGCAAAACACAATACTCTGCTTACTGGATTCATGAATATTCTCCCCCATAAGCACCACAGATAGACTTATCGATCTATCTACCTATCTATCTATCTATCTATCTATCTATCTATCTATCTATCTATCTATCTATCTAACTATCTATTTATATCATTATAGCCCTTTCCATTCAAATACCTTGTTCATATACCTTTTAACCCTTATATAAAAGTTTTTTAAAAAAATATTTATATGGTGCACTTTTTTAACTCTTACACTTTACACTATGGAGCCGATTTAAAAATGCCGGGCGGACATGATACACTGCAGCGTATCATGTCCGCCAGACATCGCTGAATGCGGACAAGAACTGCTTGTGAAATGCCGCCCCCTGCCTCAGAGGCAGCGTATGAGTTAAGGAGCAGCGGTCCATTCGGCCCTTGTTAAATCGACCTCTAGGTCTGCACTCGCGCAAACCCAATGCACGCTAAATTTGCGCTCTAGCAAATACGTTTAGTTTCAACTTGTAATATCTGTGAAAATTAGCTAACAATGGCAGGCTTCTTGTACTGGTTTTCTCTGCTTTGATCTGTTGTGGGACTCTGACCTTGACTAGCTCAAACCGGTTTTACCTGGTTTTAGACAAAGGATAGCCACTTCAGCTTCAGTACATGTTAGTTTTTGTGTTCTCTGTAGGATAAGTTTGTTCTTGAGCATGTGAATATGGACAATACAAAAAATATTGCTCTCAAAGATCATACATCTTTGACTGAGAGATATTGCTTCTGCTGTTGGTGTGGGAAAAGGAAGATGTGGAAGAAAGAGAAAAAACAACCCTAGAATTGATCAAATAAAATCCATCCATCAAAATCAAGCAAGGACCTTCAGAGAGATTGATTGGCTACTAGGGTTGACATTGATGCCTAAACTGTAATGCATAGGCTTCTTGAAGCTGGGTGGAAGGCAAGAAAGCCAATAAAAAAGCAATTTTTGACTTTAAGAAAAAATGGTTGGCACAGGCTAAAAAGTATAAGTCTTAGACTCATCATGATCACTTTTTGTTGTTCTGGGTTACAGAACAAGAGTTATCAGACAAAGCAATTTTGAAACAATAAGAGATTAACATCTTGAACAGACAAAAACAAGCATGGGGTACTGGGATCCTATTTTCAAATGATATATGATAAATTCATAAAAAATAAATTAAAATCCTAAAACAGAGAGCTGTGCCATTCCTGCAGACCTTTGCAGGGACATTTCAACACAACCTGGCCCCATGCCACAATTCAAAAGCTGTCAAGATTATTCATGATAGAAAACAAAGTCAATGTGCTTGATTGGCCTGGTAATTATTTAAACTTAAACCCAATAGAACATTGATGGAGCATTCTGAAGAAACACCTTAGTAAAATGGACTATTCAACAAAAGAAGGCTTTAGAAAAACATGGTTCCATGACAGTAAAAAATATTTGCTCTAAACTGGTAGAATCAATGCTAAAATGTATTCAGGAGGTAATTTCAGGTTAAGGAGAACACATTTCTTTCTAATATTAGGTAATATTAGTGCACATAAAATTATAGAAATTAAAGGCTAGATTTAGAGTTTGGCATTAGCCGTCAAAAGCAGCATTAAGGGGTCCTAATGCTGCTTTTAACCGCCCACTGGTATTTAGAGTCAGGCAGGAAAGGGTCTACCGCTCACTTTCTTTCCGCGACTCGAGGCTACCGCAGATCCCCTTACGTCAATTGCGTATCCTATCTTTTCAATGGGACTTGCCTAGCGCTGGTATTTCGAGTCTTGGAAGAAGTGAGCGGTAGACCCTCTATCGAAAAGACTCCAACCGCAAAAAAAAGTCAGTAGTTAAGAGTTTTATGGGCTAACGCGGGAACATAAAGCTCTTAACTACTGTGCTATAAAGTACACTAACACCCATAAACTACCTATGAACCCCTAAACTGAGGCCCCTCCACATCGCCAACCCTATAATAATTTTTTCTAACCACTAATCTGCCGCTCCGGACACCGCCGCAACCTACATTATACCTATGAACCCCTAATCTGCTGCCCCTAACATCGCTGACACCTACATTATATTTATTAACCCCTAATCTGCCCTCCCTAACATCGACGCCACCTACCTACAAATATTAACCCCTAATCTGCCGCCCCCAACGTCGCCACTACTATAATAAATTTATTAACCCCTAAACCTAAGTCTAACCCTAACCCTAACACCCCCCAGAAGTTAAATATAATTTAAATTAATCTAAATAAATGTACTATAATTAAATAAATTATTCCTTTTTAAAACTAAATACTTACCTATAAAATAAACCCTAATATAGCTACAATATAACTAATAGTTACATTGTAGCTATTTTAGGATTTATATTTATTTTACAGGCAACTTTGTATTTATTTTAACTAGGTACAATAGCTATTAAATAGTTAATAACTATTTAATAGCTACCTAGTTAAAATAATTACATTTCCTGTAAAATAAATCCTAACCTAAGTTACAAATACACCTAACACTACACTATCAATAAATTAATTAAATAAATTACCTACAATTAGCTAAACTAAAATACAATTAAATAAACTAATCTATAATACAAAAAAACAAACACTAAATTATAGAAAATAAAAAAATTACAAGAAGTTTAAACTAATTACACCTAATCTAAGCCCCCTAATAAAATAAAAAAGCCCCCAAAAATAATAAAATGCCCTAGCCTATTCTAAATTACAAAGTAATCAGCTCTTTTACCAGCCCTTAAAAGGGCTTTTTGCGGGGCATTGCCCCAAAGTAATCAGCTCTTTTACCTGTAAATAAAAATACAACCCCCCCAACATTAAAACCCACATACCCCTACTCTAACCCACCCAACCCCCCCTTAAATAAACACTAACCCACTGAAGATCTCCCTACCTTGAGTCGTCTTCACCCAGCCGAGCCGAATTCTTCATCCAAGCGGAGCAACAAGAGGTCCTCCATCCAGTAGAAGTCTTCATCCAAGCGGGACAAGAAGATGTCCTCCATCCGTTAGAAGTCTTCATCCAAGCGGGGTCTTCTATCTTCATCCATCCGGAGCGGAGCCATCTTCCATACAGCCGACGCGGAGCCATCCTCTTCAACCGACGGACTAACGACGAATGACGGTTCCTTTAAGGGACGTCACCAAAGATGGCGTCCCTCAAATTCCGATTGGCTGATAGGATTCTTTCATTCAATCGGAATTAAGGTAAGAAAAATCTGATTGGCTGATTGAATCAGCCAATCAGATTGAAGTTCAATCCGATTGGCTGATCCAATCAGCCAATCGGATTGACCTCGCATTCTATTGGCTGTTCCGATCAGCCAATCGGATTGACCTTGCATTCTATTGGCTGTTCCGATCAGCCAATAGAATGCGAGGTCAATACGATTGGCTGATTGGATCAGCCAATCGGATTGAACTTCAATCTGATTGGCTGATTCAATCAGCCAATCAGATTTTTCGTACCTTAATTCCGATTGGCTGATAGAATCCTATCAGCCAATTGGAATTGGAGGGACGCCATCTTGGATGACGTCCCTTAAAGGAAACGTCATTCGTCGTTAGTCGGTTGAAGAGGATGGCTCTGCGTCGGCTCTATGGAAGATGGCTCCGCTCCGGATGGATGAAGATAGAAGACCCAGCTTGGATGAAGACTTCTACTGGATGGAGGACGTCTTCTTGCCCTGCTTGGATGAAGACTTCTACCGGATGGAGGACCTCTTGTTGCTCCGCTTGGATGGCAAAAGGCCCTTTTAAGGGCTGGTAAAAGAGCTGACTACTTTGTAATTTAGAATAGGGTAGGGCATTTTATTATTTTGGGGGGCTTTTTTATTTTATTAGGGGGCTTAGATTAGGTGTAATTAGTTTAAACTTCTTGTAATTTTTTTTTTATTTTCTGTAATTTAGTGTTTGGTTTTTTTTTGCATTATAGATTAGTTTATTTAATTGTATTTTAGTTTAGCTAATTGTTGGTAATTTATTTAATTAATTTATTGATAGTGTAGTGTTAGGTGTAAATAAATATAAATAAATATAAATCCTAAAATAGCTACAATGTAACTATTAGTTATATTGTAGCTATATTAGGGTTTATTTTATAGGTAAGTATTTAGTTTTAAATAGGAATAATTTATTTAATTATAGTACATTTATTTAGATTAATTATATTTAACTTAGGGGGGTGTTAGGGTTAGGGTTAGATTTAGGTTTAGGGGTTAATAACTTTATTATAGTAGCGGCAGATTGGGGGTTAATAATTGTAGGTAGGTTGCGGCGATGTTAGGGAGGGCAAATTAGGGGTTAATAAAATGTATTATAGTGTTTGCGAGGCGGGAGTGCGGCGGTTTAGGGGTTAATACATTTATTATAGTGGCGGCGAGGTCCGGTCGGCAGATTAGGGGTTAATAAGTGTAGGTAGGTGGCAGCGATGTTGGGGGAGCAGATTAGGGGTTAATAAATATAATATAGGTGTCGGCGATGTTAGGGGCAGTAGATTAGGGGTTCATAGCTATAATGTAGGTTGCGGCGGTGTCCGGAGCGGCAGATTAGGGGTTAATAGTATAATGTAGGTGTCAGCGATAGCGGGGGCGGCAGATTAGGGGTTAATAAGTGTAAGGTTAAGGTGTTTAAACTCGGGGTTCATATATATATATCTTCTAGCCCTAACACCTTACTTCAGGTCAAGTTTTTCAGAGCTATTATATGTTGTGCTCAAGTGCAACACATAACTCACCACTTGTAATATAAGTGATGATAGAACAACCTGCACTTTTCATTCAAAGTATTGGGTGTGTTAAAAAAATGTCTGTCACGTCAAGATTCTATGTAATTCTTTTTTACCATTCACTTGTAATACCAGATTGTGCGCAGGGTCGCGTTATGGATAGTGCACCCTGCATACTCTAGGTCATTATGTTTTGTTTAATTATGCTATATAGAGAAAAGTTATTAGCTATACTAGGGATATAAAGCAGTATGTAAAGTGTGAGTGTAAAAAAATTGTATTTATAGATGCTCATAAAGGTTGGTAATAGGCATGGTCAAAATTCATTGCTTCACCTATGCATGTTCATGTTCTTTCCATTACCATCTATAGTTGGGTAAGGTGTCCAAATATGATATCTTTAATTACACCTGTGACACTTTAATTACACCTGCAACAGGAAACATGCTTGCAAAATGGTTTATGTAAATATTTGTGATTGTAAAATATGTGGACGTCTATTTTGCTATGGTATAAGTAGTCTCACTGGGTAGAATGAAAGGCGTCTCCAGGGGCTGTCTGTTAGTGTTCTGGGGCATTCTAGAGGTGTGATTGGGATTATACATTCTCTTTTCTATAAACAATTGGTGCAAACATATCTGAAATTAAACAAGTCTATACAGCATAATACACTATTGGCGTATACAGAACAATACACTATAGGAGTATACAGCACAATACACTATTGGAGTATACAGCACAACATACTATTGGAGTATACAGCACAATACACCATTGGAGTATACAGCACAATATACCATTGGAGTATACAGCACAATATACCATTGGAAAATACATAGGGTGACCATATTGCTGCTTTCAAAAGGGACACATATGAAAAATACATATACCAGGGCTGTTTTCGGGGCTGTTTAAAGAAATGTTTTGTATAAGAACCCTAACATATGTAATTTTCATATATGTCCCTTTTTAAAGCGGCAATATGATCACCCTAAGTATGCAGCACAATACACCATTGGAGTATACAGCACAATACACCTTTGGAGTATACAGCACAATACACTATTGGAGGATACAGCACAATACACCATTGGAGTATACAGCACAATATACTATTGAAGTATACAGCATAATATACTATTGGAGCATACAGCACAATATACTATTGGAGTATATAGCACAATATACTATTGGAGTATACAGCATAATATACTATTGGAGTATACAGCACAATATACTATTGGAGTATACAGCATAATATACTATCGAAGCATACAGCATAATAACATTTTGCATAACTTCCTCACAAATAAAACATATTTTGAACGAACTCTGCCTTTATTTTGTTAACCTGTTGCCATCCATGCTAATGGAGCAAATAAACTATTCAGACGTTAATACAGTTACTGCAGTTTACAATACAGATTATACAAGACCTGTTATAACAACTGATCTGCAGAGGTCTTAATTAACTATACAGATGCTAATACAGTTACTGCAGTTTACAATACACATTATAAAAGGCCTGTTATAGTCTGTTTTAATAAACTCCATTCCACACAATATTATTTCATATTTATATAACTCTAATAACATTTCTCATTAAAGGGCCATAATACCCAAATGTTTAAACACTTGAAAGTAATGCAGCATAGCTGTAAAAAGCTGACTAGAAAATATCACCCGAACATCTCTATGTAAAAAAGAAAGATATTTTACCTCAAAAGTTTCTCAGTAGCCACATCCCATTGTAAAGGACTTCTAAGCAACAAATTAGTATGTCTGTCCCGGGACAGCGGATGGAGCGAGCTTACGTGCACTCTCATCTTATTTCCCTATTCAGCTTAAGGAAGTTTACAATGAAATCTCATGAGAGTTAAGTCAAATCTCATGAGATCACAGTAAAAGAGTTCATGACCTCAGCACTGTTGATGCTGATTGGCTGCTGTTCATTTCTTCATTTTTTTTTTACCTGCAACTGAGCAGCAGTTGAGTATAACTTTTTACACATAACTTACTCTGCTGAGCTGAGGAAATTGTGAGGTAAAATATCTTCCTTTTTTACATAGAGATGCTCAGGTGATATTTTCCTGTCAGCTTTTTACAGTTATACTGCATCAGTTTCAAGGGATTTAGCATATGAGTATTATGTCCCTTTAACTGTGATATTTGGATGCTATTCTGCCTACCTGAAACAGATAAATAACTCTGCTTTACTCTGGTGCTATGTTTCTTAACTGCCTTTAGTGATTGCTTCAGGATTACTGAACCACTGAGGCGTTTCCATGGTAACAATTAGTTACTGTGGCTGAGAACATAGCTATCGCGACCTGCTGGTAGGAGGTTAAAATAGCAGCACAAGAACTATGGACAATACAGTAATGAATTTGTCAATAATAACAAACAAAACGTTTTAAAAAAACGGCTTAATACTCAATTCTGCATACTGTATTCTTTTGGGGTGCAATGAATACACAGAGTGCCACACTCTCCCCCACAAAATTAAAGGTCAACAGACATTTCCTCTTTTTGAAGACTAACACATTAGATCTGTGTATTATAAGAACTGGCTGTTTAGAAGTTGTCTGGCTGTTTAGAAGTTGTGCTCTTTAACAAAACACCAATATATATATATATATATATATATATATATATATATATATATATATATATACAGTATATATATATATATATATATATATATATATATATATATACAGTATATATATATATATATATATATATATAAATATATTCACAGGAATAAATCCTAAACATAGTAGTTGCACTTCCTACTGTTCTCCAGGGGTCATGGATAAAGCTCATGGTGCACTATAGCCTGGACCATAATACTTTTGCTATTGCAATTTTCAGTTCCCAGTAGAGAATTGAAGAAAATTGTTCACTTAAACCAGTTTCTTTTCATTACACTTTACTGTAATAAGACTCAATTTTATGACCTACAGTTACTCTTAGTCTGATACAACCATATTATCTCTTCTAAACATTTGACATAATACATCTTAAAGAATTTCAAAAAATAATTATTAAGCTTTCACAACAGTGTTACTGGTCAGTATACTCTAATGTCTATAACAGTAGTATTTTAACTTTCCATTCTCTAGATATCACTTTAATAAGCGTTGTGTTCCATGGTCTCCAGAAGCTTGAACTACAATGTGTTGTGTGAATGTCCTTCACCGGTACTTCTCTTTGTATCACAGAAGGTTGCCCTAAGGTTTCATAAGTCAACATTCTTGGTTGTCGTCTCTCTCTCTGTGGATGTGATCTAGGTGATTGTACAGGGTTTTCTTGTTCTTCATCAGAAGACTGTTTTGCTTCAAGTGCTAGCTCAGAAACTTAATCTTCACATTCACTGTGTTGATCAGCTTGTAAATCTTCATCAAACGGTATCAATACTTCATCTGGTGGTAAATATTAATTTGACTGTTGGGTGACTTGGGGTTGGAAAACTCTAGCTTTCAGGTTAGGATGGAGTCTCTATTTCTAGAATTCTTTTCTACGAGAGGCTTAAATCTGTATACTAGTTGGTAATCTTCCTCTGAGTCATTATCCAGGTTACATTGAGGCTGTGTCTTTTGTTTTACTTTCCTTTTCTTCTTAGGACAATCATTTTTCTTTGGTTTTGGCTGGTCTGCGGCCTTTTCAGGTTTTTCCAGTGGTAAGTGGTCACATGGCATTAACAAATTTCTGTGAATTACTCTATTTCCGCCTTCTCTATTTTCTGGTCTGATTTCATAGACAGGGCTTTCTTTGCTTTTTCTTTGCACAACTATGTGAACTTTCTCTTCCCAGTAGGATTGAATTTTCCCAGGTCCTCCTCTTTCAGTTAAATTGCAAACAAGCACTCGACCACCAGGTTGTAAATAATTCCCATGGATTCTTCTATCATAGTATACTTTTCCTCTTGTTGCTTCTTTGTTGGCTGCTTTGGATGCAATGTGGTATGCTTCACTCATTCTCTTTTGCCAGTCTGTTACGTAGTCTTGATACGTTTCTTGTTTTTCTCCAACAGGATGATTAAACAGAAGGTCAATAGAAAGTCTTGGGGATCTCCCAAGCAGTAGGTAATACGGTGAGTATCCAGTAGCCTCGCTACATGTGCAATTATAGGCGTGAACAACTTTTCCCAATGAGTTCTTACAGGCTGTCTTCTCTTTTTCTGTCAGAGTTCTCAACATGGATAGCAGTGTCTTGTTGAACTTTCAACTTGGCCATTTCCTTGAGGGTGATATGGTGTTGTATGAGAGCCAGAGAGTTCTTTCAGCCTTGTAAACATCTGATTTTCAAATCTCAAATTTACCATATCATGGTGGATCTTATTTGGGAACCCAAACTTGAGTGCAAAATCATTAAAGATCTTATCAGCTACAGTCTTGTTGACTTTGTTTCTGGTGGCATAAGCCTGTGCAAACCGGATGTAGTAATCCATGACTACTAGGGTATATTCATATCCTTGTTTACATGTCTCCAAATGCAAAAAGTCAATGGATACCATTTCAAATGGATTAGTTGTGGTAATGGTAGACAACGGTGCTCTAGTAGGCTTAGTGGGCTTCTTTTTCTTAAGACATTCACAGACTTACAGGTCACAAATTGTTCAACATCCTTTTGCATATGTTGCCAGTAGAATCTATCTCTAATTAAAGTGTCCTTTCAATACCAAGGTGTCCCATTTCTTGGTGTAATACTTTAAATACAAGTGGGTGGTATTCTTTGGGCAGGATCAGTTGGTCTCGTTCCAATGTTTTCCTGAGTAACACTCCATCTTTGTTCACATACAATTTTGTCCATTGTTTCAGTAATGACCGGACATCTGGGTGCTCTGTCTTCCGGACTTCATTTCCCAGACACTGATTCTTTGACTTGTACCTCAGAACTCTTCCAATAATGGGGTCTTTTTCTTAAGACTTTCAAATCTGCTCCATAGTCAGGGGGCTAGTAACTGTACTAGAGGGTGCATCTTGTACCAGTTCCAGTGCACTTGTGAAAACTGTTCCTATCCCCTGGGATGGTCCTTCCCACTCTACAGATATTCCCAGTATTGAAGAGCTAATGATATATTTAATTTCTTCGGTACATTGATTTATGTAGTCATTTATCTCTAGCAGCATTCGGGATAGATCATCTGCATCTGCATTTGACTTGCCTGGATGGTATCGAATAGTGAAGTTAAAATCTGCAAGCTGTGCTACCCACCAGTGACCTGTGGCATTCAATTTGGCTGTAGTGAGGATATAGGTCAGAGGTTTGTTAACCGTACAAATCACAAATGAGGCTGTGTGGTACAAATAGTCCCTGAATCATTCACAAATGGCCCATTTTAATTCCAGGAATTCTAATTTTCCAGAGTGCATGTGGTAATTCTTCTCTGGTGGGGTCAGTGTTCTGGACCATATGCAATCACTACCATCCTGCCTCCTTGCCTTTGGTATAATACTGCTCCAAGACCATCCTGTGATGCGTCACAATGTAACATGAAAGTGTCAGCCGCTTTGGAATCAGTCCGGGATGCAACCCAACTGCTAGCGTGAATAGAAAGCACACGCTAGCACACTGAGAAATATCCAGGACGTGACCCACTCAGGAAACAGATGAGAAAGATTACAAAAAATAATAGTTGCTCCAGAATGCAGGGAAACCACAAAGGAAAAAACGTCCCTTTAAGCAGGTCAAAGAATATAAAGGAAATGCTCTTATTTGCAGCTTAGAAAAAAGGTCCTCATTAGCAGGCTTGTAACAAAGTTCCCTTTTGCAGCTTTGAAAAAGTAAATGTCCCTTTAAGCAGGCTTATAACAAAACAGAAAGTCAAAGTTCTCCTTTGCAGTTTGTAAAAGAAAATGTCCCTTTAAGCAGGTTTATAACAAAACAGAAAGTCAAAGTTCTCCTTTGCAGTTTGTAAAAGAAAATGTCCCTTTAAGCAGGTTTTATTAATCAAAGAAATGATTGTGGAATAAGGCAAAAGCAAGGTCAGGCAGGCAGAAGTCGGCATCCAAACATAAGCAAAAAGGGTTAAGGCAAAAGGCTTGGTCAGACAGGCAGAAGTCGGTATCCAAATATCAGCAAAAGGGTTAAGGCAAAAGGCTTGGTCAGACAGGCAGAAGTCGGTATCCAAATATCAGCAAAAGGGTTAAGGCAAAAGGCTTGGTCAGGCAGGCAGAAGTCGGTATCAGGAAAACAGATTTTGACAAGGTACTCACAAACTCCAAGGGAAACAAACAAACGGGCCCCGATTCAGATCTCCCGCCGTGGTTTAAAGGCAGGAGCGGCAACGTCATCAGAGGGGTGTGTAGAGAAAGCGTCACGTTGCTAAGCAACGTGACGTCAGTCACACAGAGGAGATCCGGGAGCCGCGGCGACACGGCAATGAACGGACGAAATCATGACAGCACCCCCCTCCTCAAGGACCCCTCCGGGGGACAGGACCAGGCCTATCAGGATGAGTCTTGTGGAAGGTCTTGATCAAAGTAGGAGCATTTACTTGATGAGCCGGTTCCCAAGAACTTTCTGTGACTGGATAACCTTTCCAATGAATGAGATAATACAATTTCCTGCCACGCAACTTGGAATCTAGAATATGGCTGATCTCAAACTCAGGGTGTCCATGCACAAATAACGGTGGAGGTTTAGAAAAAAGCTTAGAATACCTGTTAGTCATCACAGGTTTTAAAAGAGAAACATGGAATACCGGATGGACTTTGAGAGTCTTGGGTAAAGCCACCCGATAAGCAGTAGAACACACCTGACCCAGTATTCGGAAAGGACCCACGTATCGTGGTCCCAATTTGTTAGAAGGTTGTTTCAGGCGAAGAAATCGAGAGGAAATCCAAACTTTATCACCAGGGCGATATTTGGGAGCTTTCTTCCGTCGAAGGTCTGAAAAGAACTTGTAACGTCTAGAAGTTACAGAAAGAATACGATGTATTTTCTGCCAATGTCGAGTTAATCTTCGGGCTGTAAGATCAGAAGCAGGATTCACTGTGGAGGAAGTATGCAAAGGAAATGTTCTGGGCTGATATCCGTATGCTGCATGAAAAGGAGAAGTCTGAAGGGAGGAATTGTACCGGGCATTATGAGCCAATTCAGCCAAAGGAAGGTAAGAAGTCCAGTTAGAGTGATAATGATCCACATAATGTCTAAGATATGTTTCAAGACACTGGTTTACTCTTTCAGTCTGGCCATTCGATTGTGGGTGGTGAGAAGTAGAGAGAGATATAGTAGTTCCAAAATGTTTACAAAGTGACCTCCAAAATCGAGAAACAAACTGTACCCCTCTATCTGAAACAATATCTAGAGGAAATTCATGGATTCTTACAATATGTGAAATAAAAAGTTCAGAGAGTCTTTTGGCAGATGGTAATCCTGGTAAGGGTACAAAATGGGCAGTCTTAGTGAACCTGTCGACCACCACCCAGATAGTATTGTTTCCAGCGGACAAGGGAAGGTCGGTAATGAAGTCCATGGATACATGAGTCCAAGGCTGGTGAGGTATAGGCAATGGTTGGAGCAATCCTGAAGGAAGTTGGCGTGGAGTTTTGTTCATGGCACATTGTGTGCATACTGAGACGTAATCCTTCACATCTTGAGAGAGAGTAGGCCACCAGACATGTTGTTTGAGGTTTCGAGTGGTAATACTGATGCCAGGATGTCCAGAAAGAGGACTATCATGAGCCCAAAATAAAATCTTGGAACGAAGGCGTTCAGGAACAAAGAGTAAACCATCGGGAGGTTTACAGGACAAAGGAAGATTCCCTTGAGCAGACTGTAATTCTTGTAACCAGGAAGTTGTTAACTGGGCTATGACTTCATGAGGTTGGAGAATGGTACCAGACTCAGGAACTGGGGAATCTTGAAATTGTCTGGAAAGGGCGTCTGCTTTAATATTTTTTGAACCAGGTATGTAAGACAAATTATAGTGAAACCGGGAGAAGAATAATGACCAGCGTGCTTGCCTGGAATTCAATCGTTTGGCTGTTTGGAGATACAGAAGGTTCTTATGATCAGTGAGTATAGTAAATGGCAAAGAAGTACCTTCCAGCCAATGTCTCCATTCATCCAATGCCATTTTGATGGCAAGCAACTCTTTATTCCCTACGTCATAGTTAAATTCAGAAGGAGTGAATTTTTTAGAGAAAAAAGCAACTGGATGAATCTTTCCAGTCTCTGGTATTCGTTGAGACAGAACAGCTCCAGCAGCAACAGAGGAAGCATCAACTTCCAGGATAAATTGAAACTCAGGATTTGGATGACGGAGAATAGGTGCAGAGGAAAAAGCTTCTTTGAGAGACTCAAAAGCTTCTATAGCCTCAGGAGGCCATTTTTTACAGTTTTGTCCTTTTCTAGTGAGAGCAGTAAGAGGAGAAGTAATAGTAGCAAAATTCTTGATGAACTTCCTGTAGTAGTTGGCGAAGCCTAGAAAACGTTGTAAAGCCTTCAAAGAATCAGGTCTAGGCCAATCCAAAATGGCAGAAAGTTTAGTAGGGTCCATTTCAAATCCAGATGCCGATATTACATAACCCAGAAAGGGTATGGATTTTTGATGGAAAGAACATTTCTCCAATTTAGCAAACAGATGGAATTCTCTTAAACGTTGAAGTACTTTCTTGACGTGGTGCACATGATCTTGGTGATTCTGAGAAAAAATTAAGATGTCGTCAAGGTATATGATGACATAAATATTCAAAAAATCACGAAAGATCTCGTTTACAAAATGTTGAAAAACCGCCGGAGCATTGCATAGCCCGAAGGGCATGACCAAATATTCATAATGCCCAAATCGAGTGTTAAAGGCAGTCTTCCACTCATCTCCTTTGCGTATACGGATCAGATTGTATGCACCACGTAGGTCGAGTTTGGTGAATATGGTGGCTCCCTGAAGATAAGTAAAAAGTTCAGGAATAAGGGGTAGAGGATAACTGTTCTTGATGGTAATCTGATTTAATCCTCGATAATCAATACAGGGTCTTAATCCGCCATCCTTTTTTCCTACAAAAAAGAAACCAGCCCCTACAGGGGAAGAGGAGGGTCGAATAAATCCTCTAGCCAGATTGTCTTTAATATATTCTTCCAAAGCCATGTTTTCTGGTTTAGAAAGTGGATATGTCTTGCCTCGAGGATAGGCAGCCCCGGGAAGGAGATCAATGGGACAATCAAAAGGGCGGTGAGGAGGAAGACGTTCAGCTTCTTTTTTGGAGAAAACATCCACAAAGTCATGATAAGGCATAGGTAAGGAGTCCGGAGTTTCAACTGTGAGAGCAATAGTGAGTGGTAACTTGATAATCTTTTGAAGACATTTAGTCTGGCATGTAGATCCCCAGGAAGTGAGTTCACCGAAAGTCCAAGAAAAAATGGGATTGTGAATTTGGAGCCAGGGTAATCCCAAGATAATAGGAAATTGTGGAGTGGGGATGACATCAAAACAAATTGTCTCGGAATGAAGTATTCCTACTGTGAGGAGTAAGGGTTGAGTAGAAAACTGAATATATCCAGAACCCAAAGGATCTCCACTGACCGTAGAGACTGAAATGGAATACTCCTTCTTTAGTAAGGGTATAGAGTGAGTAGAGACGAATGAAGAGTCAATGAACACTCCTCCAGCACCAGAATCAATTAGAGCTTGGGTATAAATCTTCTTATGTCCAATTAGAAGGGTTACTGGAACAAAGAGTTTCTTGTATAGGGAATGGCAACTGTTTTGGCTTAACTCAGTTCCCTGGACTAGAGTTAAGCCCTGGCTTTTACTGGCCTAGTAGGACAATCCCTTAATAAATGCCCTTTAAGGCCACAGTACAGACATAAGCCAAGAGTCCGTCTTCTCAAGCGTTCAGTCTCAGTTAATTTTATACTTCCCACTTCCATGGGTTCAGCCTGATCAGTAGTAGGAGAGACTGGAGTGACTGGATTAGAAAAACGAGGAGCCAAACGAAAAGGAGTTCGAGTTGAAGACCTCTGTGTTCTATCCTTTTCTTGTTGGCGTTCACGAAACCTGGCGTCGAGACTGATACAGAGATTTATTAAGGCTTCTAAGGACTCTGGAAGTTCACGATACACCAATTCATCCTTAAGACGCTCAGAAAGTCCTTTACGGAAAGCGGCTCTGAGTGCTCCCTGATTCCAAGTGGTTTCAGAGGCAAGGGTGCGGAACTCAATAGCATATTGAGAGACTGGTTGATTACCTTGACGTAAATCCAGGAGAGTGGCTTCAGCAGCGGATGACCTTCCAGGTTTATTGAATACATTTGAGAACATAGATAGAAATGTATCAACATCCAAAAGTATAGGATCATTCTTTTCTAGCAAAGGTGATACCCAAGCCAAGGCTTTTCCTTTCATTAAGGAAATAAGAAATGTGATTCTAGAAGAGGGAGTAGCAAAAAGAGTAGGGCTATTTCGGAAATGAAGACAGCATTGATTCAGAAAGCCTCTACATTCTTCAGGATTCCCATCATATTTATCCGGAAGAGGTATCCTGGGACTTAGTTGTACCTGAGACTGATTGTTAGGAATCGAAGGAGGTAATGCCTCAATAGGATTAGGATTGGGATTAGGATTGGGAGGTGCGGTAGCAACCAAATTTTGTAATAGAGCAGTTATTTGATCAAGTTTAGTGTCCAGAGACTGCAAGTGAGTGGCATGAGATCCCAAAAGCTGTCCCTGGTGAGCCACGGCCATGGATAATTCAGTGGGGTCCATTTTTATGGCCCGTTTGTAATGTCAGCCGCTTTGGAATCAGTCCGGGATGCAACCCAACTGCTAGCGTGAATAGAAAGCACACGCTAGCACACTGAGAAATATCCAGGACGTGACCCACTCAGGAAACAGATGAGAAAGATTACAAAAAATAATAGTTGCTCCAGAATGCAGGGAAACCACAAAGGAAAAAACGTCCCTTTAAGCAGGTCAAAGAATATAAAGGAAATGCTCTTATTTGCAGCTTAGAAAAAAGGTCCTCATTAGCAGGCTTGTAACAAAGTTCCCTTTTGCAGCTTTGAAAAAGTAAATGTCCCTTTAAGCAGGCTTATAACAAAACAGAAAGTCAAAGTTCTCCTTTGCAACTTGTAAAAGTAAATGTCCCTTTAAGCAGGTTTATAACAAAACAGAAAGTCAAAGTTCTCCTTTGCAGTTTGTAAAAGAAAATGTCCCTTTAAGCAGGTTTATAACAAAACAGAAAGTCAAAGTTCTCCTTTGCAGTTTGTAAAAGAAAATGTCCCTTTAAGCAGGTTTTATTAATCAAAGAAATGATTGTGGAATAAGGCAAAAGCAAGGTCAGGCAGGCAGAAGTCGGCATCCAAACATAAGCAAAAAGGGTTAAGGCAAAAGGCTTGGTCAGACAGGCAGAAGTCGGTATCCAAATATCAGCAAAAGGGTTAAGGCAAAAGGCTTGGTCAGACAGGCAGAAGTCGGTATCCAAATATCAGCAAAAGGGTTAAGGCAAAAGGCTTGGTCAGGCAGGCAGAAGTCGGTATCAGGAAAACAGATTTTGACAAGGTACTCACAAACTCCAAGGGAAACAAACAAACGGGCCCCGATTCAGATCTCCCGCCGTGGTTTAAAGGCAGGAGCGGCAACGTCATCAGAGGGGTGTGTAGAGAAAGCGTCACATTGCTAAGCAACGTGACGTCAGTCACACAGAGGAGATCCGGGAGCCGCGGCGACACGGCAATGAACGGACGAAATCATGACAGAAAGGCTGTGTGAAATTGGCATATCCCAGGGCAGGTGGTTTCAACAAATAGTCAATGAGCTGGTTAAGAATTTTCTGATGGCTATTTGTCCAGTTAATAGGTCTGCGATATGGTAGATGTCCTTGCTGCTTGGTTGTTCATCCATTCTTCTTTGCTTGGGGGGTTCCCTCTTGTACTGATGCTGTATCTTTCCCATTTAGCTCAGATGGGGCCAGAGATAGCAACTCATATAATATAAGAGCTTGGCAATTTTGAAGAAGTTTGGAATGTAGGACCGGTAGTACGAGAGAAATCCCAACATCTTACAAATCTCCTATTGTTTCAGACTTTTTTTCTTTTAATTTCTGTACTGGTGCAATCTCAGCTGGATCCATCATGTAACCTTCTCTTGAGACCATTTTTCCCAGAAATCTCACTTTTCTTTTGAATAATTTGCACTTCCAAGGAGTTAGCTTGACACCATGTTGCTGGTACACTTGTAAGACAGTCTGAACATGCTTCAAGTGATCTTCGAACTTACTGCTAAGAACAAGATTGTCATCAAAGTAAGGTTGGCAGATAACATCTCTCAGGCCCGAAAGACAATCTTCCATACTCCGTTGGAACTCGGCAGGAGCTACACTGAGCCCAAATGGGATACGGACCCACTGATAAAGTCCCCAGGGAGTAATGAAGGCAGTTAATGGGTGACTTTTGGTGTCTAGGAATCCCTGACAATAGGCCTTCCCTTGGTCAAGAACAGAGAACCACGAGCTGCCACTCACGGAGTCCAACATGTCCTGTATTCTTGGAACTGGAAAGCGATCAGGCACTGACTTTCTGTTCAATTCCCTGTAGTCACAGCAGAGCCTTAGACTTCCATCCTTCTTCCTGACACAGACAACAGGTGAAGAGTATGATGATCTTGACTGAGTAATCCATCCCTTGTTTAGCAGATCTTGGATATACTCCTTCACTTCTTGATGGAGGGGTTTTAGAACTGACATTTATGTCTTCTGGACAGGTGTGGTATCTTTAAGAGTGATGTGCATGTTGAAAGATGGGATGCAACTAATATCATCATCATCAAAGGTGAAAGCATAACATTCTTCCCTCAACACTTGTCTTACTGCTGTTGCTGCGTCTCACCTAAATGGTCCACATTAACCGGAGCATCCCACTTCTGGTTAGTTCTACCACTGCTGTTAACTCACATCTTTGCTTCAAACTCTGGTGGCTTCAGCACATTGTTAGAGTGGTGGCTTATTTGTTCACGTTGTAACTGCTGCTGGATACACTGTTTTTACAATTTGGAGCTTAGTCATTTTTGCAATAGGGATAGGTACATAAATTGGACCTCCCTTGCGAAACTACTACTACCACTTCACTGATGGCCAAACCATCTGGTAAAGGACACAGTTCAGATGGAACAAAGACCACCTCTTGGCCTTTGGTTATGACTCCAACATGGGCACAAGCATGGATAGAGGTAATCTGGTTTGCGGGTAGGAATATTTTTTTCCGCCCTGTTCTCACAATGCTTTAATCATAACTTGCAGCTGAAGTCTGCATGAGTTTTAGCATGGTTTCAGCTGTCTTTGCTGTTACTGAAAATGCGGTGCTCATCATCTGTATAATCCTGACTGATGTTCCTGCTATCCTCTTCTCTTGACTGACTAATTCTTCAATTACATTGAACCCAATAATTGGATCTTCAGCCACTTTAGGGTCACTTGTAACTAAAATAGGGACTGTCAGTGTCTCTGCTGAAGCTGATTCACAATCCAATTGAAATCTCACCTCAATCCATCCAAGAAATTGTATTTCTGTTTGGTTAGCTGCTAGTCCTGTCAGAGTTCCAGGTCCAAGCAGTTCTGCAATGGGTCAGATTGTGGTGTGTGGGAGATATTGTTTTCTCCAGATGTAATTCACAATGCTGGCTTGTGCCCCAGTGTCCCACAAAGCTTCAATGGTGACATTATCAAGTCGGCAACGGACAAAGCACCGTCTTCCAACCAGATTTTGCAGCTTGGCTTGATGTTGTGGTAAATAATGTACTGTGTTTATAGGAGAGGTTCCCAGAACTTTATTACTGGACATCGTATCCTACTGTCTTGAAGTATTATTAGGATGGTGGTGTCCTCACTATTTTGGAGTTCTGACGGGTGTGTGTTGATGTCGGTGGGACACATGGTAAGGAGCTACTGTGGGTCCCGTCTCAGCAGCCCATTCAAGTTTTCCGGCGGCTGTGTCTTTACTCTGCATCCCCATGACAAATGTCCTGTTTGATCACAGCGGAAACAGTGAGTACATGTGGCTCCTGCATTGACCTCCTGGCATTCCTTACAACCTCTCTGTCTTGCTTGTTTCTGGATCATTGGAAACTCTCTTGGTCATGGTCGACTGCTGGTCTCCATGGCTGTGAGGAACATTTTCTTCATTTCAAACACATCTGCCTTGATATCTTCAATCAACTTATCGGGATCTGGACTAGATTCTTTGAGTTTTGCTGGCATTTTCTTCAAGTCTCTAGCGGTTTTACCCCTTTCTGCTGCACATATCTCTTTTAACTCTGTTGATGCTCTAGACAAGGATTTGCTGTCATGGGAGTGTACTTCTGTGTGGAGTTCATTTAGTCGTGGACCTTTTCCATATGAAGTTTTATTTAACTTCTGTTGTCTTTCCACCTCTAAATTAGCTGCTTCATTCACTCTTTCAATCAGTACTTCATCTGTGACAGTGATATCATTAAGGTAAGGTTTTACCTGAAACTTTATGGCATCACTCAGAAGTCCAGTTTCAATAGAACGAAGAAACTTCCATTGAATAAGGTATGTACTGTACTGGTCTTCAGTTTCTTTGTCACTTGACTTCCACCATAGCTTTTCTTTCAACTCAATTGCTCTGAATAAGAAGTTCTGAGCTGACTCTCTGGGTTCTTAAGAGATATTCATCAGCTTATGAAACAGATCAAAGGAGCTATCTTCCTTAAAGTGTCCCTTTAGGATAGTCTTCAACATGCTGAGAGTAAGTCCACTCTTAATCTCCAACATATCTCTGAGATGAAGTCCAGGGCTGACTGCCTATATCACTGCCGCAACAATCTCCACTTCAGAATATCACTTCTGGATTCCTGCTTCAATCTGGTGGGCCAGGCTTGTGTAGGACAGTTTGTCTTTCTGTCCCCCTTCTCTAATGTGTCCACAGATTCTAAATTTCCACCGGAGGGTTATTTCTGGCACAGTGGCTGGCAACGGTACTGTCACTTTCCCTACTTTTCTCACACTTCTGCTGCTCACACTGATTCTATTCTCTAGTTTTCTCATCTCCTCTTCTAACGCTTTGCAAGCTCCCTCTTGAGATAGTTGTAGTTGTATTTATCTCTTAGATCTCTCAACTGAGTGAGCTCCATTACTATTAGTTCTGCATCTTCCACACCCTGCTTACTTTCTGCAATAAACGTCAGGAGGTCTTTTAAGTACTGGCAAACCTCATCTTCCTCTTGACTGCCTTCACTCTCCTCCAAAACGCTCTCTACCTTCCTGATAAGGGTTCATCTGGACTTGGTGAGGAAACCTGCCCCGCTTTCATCCGGGCACTTTAGAAATTGGCAAACTTCAATAAGACAAGCTTTCTCTAGCTGCAATAGCGCTGTGCTCACTTCGTCTTGCAATTGCTCCATTTTCTAACGTTATTCTCAAAGGATTTTCTAGAACTTTCTAATGACTTCTAGATTCGTCTCTGGTAAAAAGAGTAGTTTTTTCTTGCTTTAATTTACTCCTTCTGGCTCTGGCTCGCCAAAAAATGTTGCAGCTTTAGAATAAAGAGTGAATGATAGAAGGGAAAGAGCGCAGACTCAAGTGCAATATTTAAAGTTTTTATTCAAGCAACAGACGAATAACAAATTGAACACTCACAAGATAGTGCATAAATTTATGCATATAATAGCCGATTGCTAGGTCCCAAAAACCGATCCTTATGGCAGTGTTTCCAAGGATGTATCACAGGTCAGTTCACGTTGCCGGCTTTGCAAACGAACACACCCGCTCTGCAGTCGCGGGGCTGATGACGTTTCCTGTAGCCGTCTCAAGGAGTGCTGGATCACTGACAGTGACACTCCTTGAGACGGCTACAGGAAACGTCATCAGCCCCGCGACTGCAGAGCGGGTGTGTTCGTTTGCAAAGCCGGCAACGTGAACTGACCTGTGATACATCCTTGGAAACACTGCCATAAGGATCGGTTTTTGGGACCTAGCAATCGGCTATTATATGCATAAATTTATGCACTATCTTGTGAGTGTTCAATTTGTTATTCGTCTGTTGCTTGAATAAAAACTTTAAATATTGCACTTGAGTCTGCGCTCTTTCCCTTCTATCATTCACAGTTTATCTTGTTGGGGACCCTGGAGTTTACCCCTACTTTGGAGGAGCAGCGACCATTAACTTTATTTTACAATACATTATTCAATACTCCTGATATGCAAAGACTGTAAGTAATTTATCAAAACGGACTATATATATATGATCTTTTCCTGGACTGAAGTTTTTTAATTATTTATACTATTGTTATTTTTTTATGTACTAGGGTATGTATATTATGTCATTTAGTACTTTTGATATTCAGGCTTGATTTTTATCCTTATATTTTTTATTCTAAGTTAGCGCCCGGTTGTGTGTCACTCTGTTGCACACATATCCTGTTCTTGGTTTGTATTTAGAATAAAGAGGCAGAGCTTGTTCTGATGCAACACATTTATTTTGTGATTTTCATCTGAAACAGATAAATAACTCTGCTTTACTCTGGCGCTATGTTTCTTAACTGCCTTCAGTGATTGCTTCAGGATTACTGAACCACTGACTATATATAACATTATAATATAAATTATTATTATACATTCTCTTTTTTATAAACAATTGGTGCAAACATATCTGAAATTAAACAAGTCTATACAGCATAATACACTATTGGTATATACAGCACAATGCACTATAGAAATATATAGCACAAAACACAATTGGAGTATACAGCACAATATACTATTGGAGTATACAGCACAAAACACCATTGGAATATACAGCACAATATACCATTGGAGTATACAGCACAATACACCATTGGAGTATACAGCACAATACACCATTGGAGTATGCTGCACAATACACCATTGGAGTATACAGCACAATATACTATTGAAGTATACAGCATAATATACTATTGGATTATACAGCATAATATACTATTGGAGTATACAGCACAATATACTATTGGAGTATACAGCATAATATACCATTGGAGCATACAGCATAATATACTATTGAAGCATACAGCATAATAATAACATTCTGCATAACGTCCTCACAAATAAAACATATTTTGAATGGACTCTGCCTTTATTTGGTTAACCTGTCGCCATCCATGCTTATGGAGCAAATAAACTATACAGACGTTAATACAGTTACTGCAGTTTACAATACACATTATACAAGGCCTGTTATAGCAACTGATCTGCAGAGGTCTGTTTTAATAAACACCATTCCATACAATATTATTTCATATTTAAATAACTCTAATAACATTTCTCATTAACTGTTATATTTAGATGCTATTCTGCCTACCTGAAACAGATAAATAACTCTGCTTTACTCTGGTGCTATGTTTCTTAACTGCCTTCAGTGATTGCTTCAAGATTACTGAACCACTGAGGCATTTCCATGGTAACAATTAGTTACTGTGGCTGAGAATATAGCGATCTCCACCTGCTGGTAGGAGGTTAAAAAAGCAGCACAAGAACTATGGACAATACAGTAATGAATTTGTCAATAATAAAAAACAAAGAAAAAGTTTTTTAAAAAAATTCTTAATACTCAATTCTGCATACTGTGTTTTTTTTTAAAGCTAATAAGGTAGTCTTGTTTTTATTTGTATCTGTCATAAAACTGTTTTCTAGTTTTCTTTGGTGCCTGTGTTAGCTTGGGATGTTTTATAGAGTTAGATTGTTTTGTTGTTTTCATTTGTTTGTTTTAAAAGGTTTGAAGCTGTTTTTGTAATGTTGATATCCTATGCGCCGAGAAGTGAAGAGTTACGAGATAGATGCCTCTTACTGATTATAATGGAGCTTAACTAACAACTTGTGGCTGTGATGAAGTTATGATGTTGCAGCAAGTTTTTTTTCATCAGATATTAGTTTCACAAGCAGGTTTTATTGAACCTAGACTATTATCCTGGCTAAAATAACTGATAATAAAGAAAAAATACTCAAGAGGTTTAAAGGGATATTATACAGAATGAGATTCTAATATTAAATGTTTAATTATGTGTAGTTTTAAAAAATAATATAAAAAACTTTATTTATTTTGTTTCCTTTTCCTGTAATTTAACTCTGAAAATTGTTGGTTTTCTAGATCCCACTGTTTCTATAAAGTAATGGATGCAGCCATTATTGCCCTAAGTTGCCTCTTATCTGTTTCACCTGAGATCTAACACCTGAGATCTCATATATTTGAGCCCTTATAACTTTTTTGTGCAATATTTTTTAAAATAATTTTTATAAGATGGTGTTATTATGAGTGTAAGTACACTTTGTAATGTATTGTTCATGTGTTTTGTGAGACTTTTTTGTTTCACAAAACAGTTAACTAGAGCTCCAAAGATGCGGTAATTATTCTAGCGTAAATTGTGATTGCACTCAAGCAATAGCATTTACTTTCAACTTGTAATGCGAGCGGTAAACCCGACGAGCGCAAACAATCTCGATAAAGCCCTTATCACTTGCGCGTAACTGTTAGTGCTCCACTCGTATTCTGGCCCTGTGTCTGGCAAATATAAAACATTACATAAGAAAATGGACTCTTTAAATTTGCTTGCAGCTTACAGACAGATTTCATATAAACATAAACAGTATCATGGAATACAAAAAGAATAAAAGTTGACCCGACCCTGAGATACTTGTGAGATACTTCCCATGGTAAGTAATGGATTTATATAAAGCAACATGTCACAGTGGACAGGGAGGATTAAATGGTGATCGCTGATGTGCATAAACCTCATCTTTTGAATCAAAGACAAATAAAGATGCAGAGCAGCACATGTTTATATCCCTTTACTTGTAGTTTCTTATCAATTAATTATTTTAACATTATGGATATTTGGTCTCATATCATAAGGCTACTTCACAACCATATCCACTGTGATATGTGTTTGCAAGTCAAGTCAATCCACAGTGCAGGCTTGGAAGAGATTTATAAGAATAATTTGCTGCCCTCTTGTGGAATTATATATTTTTTCTACTTCCATGGCTCGTTTCTCCCAAATAACAGTGTCATATCTCTAAATTCATGTTTGTGGAACTATAAACATACACCTAGATTACGAGTTTTGTGTTAGAGGCTGTGCGGTGCTAACAAGCAGTTTATGCTCACCGCTCACTTACAGACAGCGCTGGTATTACAGGTTTTTACAAACCAGAGAAGAAGTGAGCGTTGAGCAAAATTTTGCTCATTACCACATCCAATACCAGCGCTGCTTACGTTAGCGGTGAGCTGGTTGTGCATGCTCATGCACGATTTCCCCATAGGAATCAATGGGGAGAGCCAGCTGAAAAAAAGTCTAACACCTGCAAAAAAGCAGTGTAAAACTCCTTAACGCAGCCACATTGATTCCTATGGGGAATTAAAATTTATGTTTACACCTAACACCCTAACATGAACCCCGAGTCTAAACCCCTAATCTTACACTTATTAACCCCTAATCTGCCGTCTCTGACATCGCCAACACCTACATTATATTATTAACCCCTAATCTGCCGCTCCGGACACCGCCACCACCTACATTATACTTATGAACCCCTAATCTACTGCCCTCAACATCGCCGCCACCTACATTATATTTTTTAACCCCTAATCTGCCGCCCCCAATGTCGCCACCACCTACCTACACTTATTAACCCCTAATCTGCCACCCCAACGTCTCTGCCACTATAATAAACATATTAACCCTTAAACCGCCGCACTCCCGCCTCACAAACATTAGTAAAATATTATTAACCCCTCATCTGCCAGGCTTAACATCACTGCCACCTACCTACATTTATTAACCCCTAATCTGCCGCCTCCAATGTCGCCGCCACTATGTTAAAGTTATTAACCCCTAAACCTAAGTCTAACCCTAACCCCCCCCTAACTAAAATATAATTTAAATAAATCTAAATAAAATTCCTATCATTAACTAAATTATTTCTATTTAAAACGAAATACTTACCTGTAAAATAAACCCTAAGATAGCTACAATATAACTAATAGTTACATTGTATCTAGCTTAGGATTTATTTTTATTTTACAGGCAAGTATTTATTTTAACTAGGTAGAATAGTTATTAAATAGTTATTAACTATTTAATAACTACCTAGCTCTAGCTAAAATAAAGACAAATTTACCTAACACCTAACACTACACTATAATTAAATTAATTCCCTAAATTAAATACAATTAAATAAAATTAGCTAAAGTACAAAAAACCCGCCACTAAATTCCAGAAAATAATAAACAAATTACAAGATTTTTAAACTAATTACACCTAATCTAATCCCCCTAACAAAATAAAAAAGCCCCCCAAAATAAAAAAAGCCCTACCCTACACTAAATTACAAATAGCCCTTAAAAGGGCCTTTTGTGGGGCATTGCCCCAAAGTAATCAGCTCTTTTACCTGTAATAAAAATTACAAATCCCCCCCAACATTAAAACCCACCACCCGCACAACTAACCCTACTCTAAACCCCACCCAATACCCCTTTAAAAAACCTAACACTAACCCCTTGAAGATCACCTTACCAGGAGAAGTCTTCATCCAACCGGGCCGAAGTCCTCAACGAAGCCGGGAGAAGTCTTCATCCAAGCCGGGCGAAGTGGTCCTCCAGACGGGCAGAAGTCTTCATCCAGACGTCATCTTCTATCTTCATCCATCCGGCGTGGAGCAGCTCCATCTTCAAGACATCGGACGCGGAGCATCCTCTTCCTTCCGACGGCTAACACTGAATGAAGGTTCCTTTAAATGACGTCATCCAAGATGGCGTCCCTTCAATTCCGATTGGCTGTTAGGTGTTAGTGTAACTTAGGTTAGGTTTTATTTTACAGGTAAATTTGTGTTTATTTTAGCTAGGTAGTTATTAAATAGTTAACAACTATTTAATAACTATTCTACCTAGTTAAAATAAATACAAACTTGCCTGTAAAATAAAAATAAACCCTAAGATAGCTACAATGTCACTATTAGTTATATTTTAGCTAGCTTAGGGTTTATTTTATAGGTAAGTATTTAGTTTTAAACAGGAATAATTTAGTTAATGATAGTAATTTTTATTTAGATTTCTTTTAATTATATTTAAGTAAGGGGGTGTTAGGGTTAGACTTAGATTTAGGGGTTAATAACTTTAGTATAGTGGCGGCGACGTTGGGGCAGCAGATTAGGGGTTAATAAATGTAGGTAGGTGTTGGCAATGTTAGGGATGGCAGATTAGGGGTTAATACTATTTAACTAATGTTTGTAAGGCAGGAGAGCGGCGGTTTAGTGGTTAATATATTTATTATAGTGGCAGCGATTTCCGGTTCAGTAGATTAAGGGTTAAAAAATTTATTTTAGGGGGCGGAGCCAGCTCTGAGACAGAAAGGTTGCATGTTAACACAGCTCTGGCTGTATACTATCTAAAAAATGCATATTTGACCTTTGTACTTACACTTAACACTAATAAGGTGCCTAATTGCTTACTGAGCATTGTTAAGACATTTGGAGACTGAAGGACAATGAGAAGTTAAGCTGCCCTGTCTGTTTTATCGGGGGAACTAGAGGTGGCCTTTTTGGAGCAGCCATCTTTAAACTACGCAAGGAGGGTAATCCACAAAACCCTATCTAAATTCATCATGGCATTCGCTTGCTGCATCTTGCAGGATATCGGAGCCCTTCTGAAACAGTATCAGCTCCGTTTTGCAGAAACTGTGCAATCGGTTATGAACCTACCTAACTCAGAAGCTACGACCCAGCTTACCGGTAAATTAGAGGACATACATTCTTGTGATCTACTGCAGTACAGCAGTACACAACCGAGCCAGATCCCACCTTTCACACAGGAGGCTGGAGGCTTCTGCTCGCGGTCTGACTTTTATGAGACACAGATTGCCGATCAGCAATTTCATGACCTGGAGCGTGCTTTGCTGAGATCCAAGCGGGTAACAGTGAGAAGGGATCATTCTGGGAGCGCTATTATTCCGGTTGAGTGCCCTAATGTCTGCTCTGCTGATTTAAGATGGAAGTCGGTAGTGGTGCAAATCTCCCCCCAGTATATACCGCTCTATTTGACCCATGTAACGTCCGTTCTATCACTCCACAAGCTGACTCTCTTTTTAGTGCTGATTGTCTGTGGGGTAACTTCGGCTCAGAAATTGACACTGCAGGGAAATCCATCATCTCTCCATAGGGCCGGTATCGGCTAGAACTCTCCCAGCTGGACCTCTGCAGCGGAAAAATTATTTTGGGACAGCCATGATTGCATTTTACCGGAATGTTTCACAGTTAAGCTTGTTATGGGACATGGTAATTCTTATATATAAACACAGCTCCTCTACCTTTGTATATTCACTGTTTATTCTACTAATACTATAGGGTCTCTTAGCATAATACCCAGAGTTAGTGTGTTGATGACTTATGTGCATCCTGTCTCCTGGACTACCTTGGACTAGAGCTGTCATGGCTGATAGTATTATTTTACGTCTATAATGTGTCCTTACAATTGCAGTTAAATAATGATGTTGCTGATTATCACTACTCTACCAGAAATTGTCTCAGATTAATATCTCTAATATACTATATTTTATATAGGAACTGATATCTTGTTTTCTCTGGGTATGTTCAACGTTTAGGTGGGACATTCATTACGCTGATATCCATGCATATATTTATCATGATCCAAATGGGGACATTACAATTTGAGTGCTAAGATCTATTTCCCTACAGCGCAGACGCAGCCAGCGGCCGAGGCTCTGCCTAAACATTCAGGCCTAGATTTGGAGTACGGCGGTAGCCGTCAAAACCAGCGTTAGAGGCTCCTAACGCTGGTTTTGGGCGCCCGCTGGTATTTGGAGTCAGTGATTAAAGGGTCTAACGCTCACTTTTCAGCCGCGACTTTTCCATACCGCAGATCCCCCTACGCCATTTGCGTAGCCTATCTTTTCAATGGGATCTTTCTAACGCTGGTATTTAGAGTCGTTTCTGAAGTGAGCGTTAGAGCTCTAACGACAAGATTCCAGCCGCCTGAAAATAGCAGGAGTTAAGAGCTTTCTGGCTAACGCCGGTTTATAAAGCTCTTAACTACTGTACCCTAAAGTACACTAACACCCATAAACTACCTATGTACCCCTAAACCGAGCTCCCCCCACATCGCCGCCACTCGATTAAAATTTTTAACCCCTAATCTGCCGACCGCCACCTACGTTATCCCTATGTACCCCTAATCTGCTACCCCTAACACCGCCGACCCCTATATTATATTTATTAACCCCTAATCTGCCCCCCACAACGTCGCCGACACCTGCCTACACTTATTAACTCCTAATCTGCCGAGCGGACCTGAGCGCTACTATAATAAAGTTATTAACCCCTAATCCGCCTCACTAACCCTATCATAAATAGTATTAACCCCTAATCTGCCCTCCCTAACATCGCCGACACCTACCTTCAATTATTAACCCCTAATCTTCCGATCGGAGCTCACCGCTATTCTAATAAATGTATTAACCCCTAAAGCTAAGTCTAACCCTAACACTAACACCCCCCTAAGTTAAATATAATTTTTATCTAACGAAATAAATTAACTCTTATTAAATAAATGATTCCTATTTAAAGCTAAATACTTACCTGTAAAATAAACCCTAATATAGCTACAATATAAATTATAATTATATTATAGCTATTTTAGGATTAATATTTATTTTACAGGCAACTTTGTAATTATTTTAACCAGGTACAATAGCTATTAAATAGTTAAGAACTATTTAATAGTTACCTAGTTAAAATAATAACAAATTTACCTGTAAAATAAATCCTAACCTAAGATATAATTAAACCTAACACTACCCTATCAATAAAATAATTAAATAAACTACCTACAATTACCTACAATTAACCTAACACTACACTATCAATAAATTAATTAAACACAATTCCTACAAATAAATACAATTAAATAAACTAGCTAAAGTACAAAAAATAAAAAAGAACTAAGTTACAGAAAATAAAAAAATATTTACAAACATAAGAAAAATATTACAACAATTTTAAACTAATTACACCTACTCTAAGCCCCCTAATAAAATAACAAAGCCCCCCAAAATAAAAAATTCCCTACCCTATTCTAAATTAAAAAAGTTACAAGCTCTTTTACCTTACCAGCCCTGAACAGGGCCCTTTGCGGGGCATGCCCCAAGAATTTCAGCTCTTTTGCCTGTAAAAAAAAACATACAATACCCCCCCCCCCAACATTACAACCCACCACCCACATACCCCTAATCTAACCCAAACCCCCCTTAAATAAACCTAACACTAATCCCCTGAAGATCTTCCTACCTTGTCTTCACCATCCAGGTATCACCGATCCGTCCTGGCTCCAAGATCTTCATCCAACCCAAGCGGGGGTTGGCGATCCATAATCCGGTGCTGAAGAGGTCCAGAAGAGGCTCCAAAGTCTTCCTCCTATCCGGCAAGAAGAGGACATCCGGACCGGCAAACATCTTCTCCAAGCGGCATCTTCGATCTTCTTCCATCCGGAGCGAAGTGGCAGGATCCTGAAGACCTCCAGCGCGGAACATCCATCCGGACCGACGACTGAACGACGAATGACTGTTCCTTTAAGGGACGTCATCCAAGATGGCGTCCCTCGAATTCCGATTGGCTGATAGGATTCTATCAGCCAATCGGAATTAAGGTAGGAATTTTCTGATTGGCTGATGGAATCAGCCAATCAGAATCTAGTTCAATCCGATTGGCCGATCCAATCAGCCAATCAGATTGAGCTCGCATTCTATTGGCTGATCGGAACAGCCAATAGAATGCGAGCTCAATCTGATTGGCTGATTGGATCAGCCAATCGGATTGAACTTGATTCTGATTGGCTGATTCCATCAGCCAATCAGAAAATTCCTACCTTAATTCCGATTGGCTGATAGAATCCTATCAGCCAATCGGAATTCGAGGGACGCCATCTTGGATGACGTCCCTTAAAGGAACAGTCATTCGTCGTTCAGTCGTCGGTCCGGATGGATGTTCCGCGCTGGAGGTCTTCAGGATCCTGCCACTTCGCTCCGGATGGAAGAAGATCGAAGATGCCGCTTGGAGAAGATGTTTGCCGGTCCGGATGTCCTCTTCTTGCCGGATAGGAGGAAGACTTTGGAGCCTCTTCTGGACCTCTTCAGCACCGGATTATGGATCGCCAACCCCCGCTTGGGTTGGATGAAGATCTTGGAGCCAGGACGGATCGGTGATACCTGGATGGTGAAGACAAGGTAGGAGGATCTTCAGGGGATTAGTGTTAGGTTTATTTAAGGGGGGTTTGGGTTAGATTAGGGGTATGTGGGTGGTGGGTTGTAATGTTGGGGGGGGGGTATTGTATGTTTTTTTTTACAGGCAAAAGAGCTGAAATTCTTGGGGCATGCCCCGCAAAGGGCCCTGTTCAGGGCTGGTAAGGTAAAAGAGCTTGTAACTTTTTTAATTTAGAATAGGGTAGGGAATTTTTTATTTTGGGGGGCTTTGTTATTTTATTAGGGGGCTTAGAGTAGGTGTAATTAGTTTAAAATTGTTGTAATATTTTTCTTATGTTTGTAAATATTTTTTTATTTTCTGTAACTTAGTTCTTTTTTATTTTTTGTACTTTAGCTAGTTTATTTAATTGTATTTATTTGTAGGAATTGTGTTTAATTAATTTATTGATAGTGTAGTGTTAGGTTAATTGTATGTAATTGTAGGTAGTTTATTTAATTATTTTATTGATAGGGTAGTGTTAGGTTTAATTATATCTTAGGTTAGGATTTATTTTACAGGTAAATTTGTTATTATTTTAACTAGGTAACTATTAAATAGTTCTTAACTATTTAATAGCTATTGTACCTGGTTAAAATAATTACAAAGTTGCCTGTAAAATAAATATTAATCCTAAAATAGCTATAATATAATTATAATTTATATTGTAGCTATATTAGGATTTATTTTACAGGTAAGTATTTAGCTTTAAATAGGAATCATTTATTTAATAAGAGTTAATTTATTTCGTTAGATAAAAATTATATTTAATTTAGGGGGGTGTTAGTGTTAGGGTTAGACTTAGCTTTAGGGGTTAATCCATTTATTAGAATAGCGGTGAGCTCCGATCGGAAGATTAGGGGTTAATAATTGAAGGTAGGTGTCGGCGATGTTAGGGAGGGCAGATTAGGGGTTAATACTATTTATGATAGGGTTAGTGAGGCGGATTAGGGGTTAATAACTTTATTATAGTAGCGCTCAGGTCCGCTCGGCAGATTAGGGGTTAATAAGTGTAGGCAGGTGTCGGCGACGTTGAGGGGGGCAGATTAGGGGTTAATAAATATAATATAGGGGTCGGCGATGTTAGGGCAGCAGATTAGGGGTACATAGGGATAACGTAGGTTGCGGCGGTTTACGGAGCGGCAGATTAGGGGTTTAAAAAAATATGCAGGGGTCAGCGATAGCGGGGGCAGCAGATTAGGGGTTAATAAGTGTAAGGTTAGGGGTCTTTAGACTCGGGGTACATGTTAGAGTGTTAGGTGCAGACGTAGGAAGTGTTTCCCCATAGGAAACAATGGGGCTGCGTTAGGAGCTGAACGCTGCTTTTTTGCAGGTGTTAGGTTTTTTTTCAGCTCAAACAGCCCCATTGTTTCCTATGGGGGAATCGTGCACGAGCACGTTTTTGAGGCCGGCCGCGTCCGTAAGCAACTCTGGTATCGAGAGTTGCATTTGCGGTAAAAATGCTCTACGCTCCTTTTTTGGAGCCTAACGCAGCATTTGTTTGAACTCTCGATACCAGAGTTAAATTTATGGTGCGGCCAGAAAAAAGCCCGCGGAGCGTTAACAGCCCTTTTACCGCCGAACTCCAAATCTAGGCCTCAGTAAGCACAGTGTAATAGTTGTCCTATATGATACAATTGTTTGTCCCCCTTCTTGCTCTTATCCTTATATTATTGTTCCCTCCATTGTTATTAGCTAATTTTTACTGAGAATACTGTTAGTTTCCATTCTAACCTGAGTCATAGGGTCCAGGAACCAACCAAAGTGTAGTCTTTTGTAGCTAGAAATATTTATACTTTAAAAATCCCATCCTGGCTCCCACATCTCACTTTTGTTTATACCTATGGTTCGCATGCTTAGGATAAGTATTTTAATATAAAAGGGCCACCTGATGCATGTATAACCTATCCAACGACACGGCAGTGGGTTTATAAACATAGCCACTTTGTTTGTATACCTTACTAAGGGTCTTGCTATCCTCCTATGAGATACAGTGTGCTAATTTATAACTTGCTAGGGAAGACATAGATATTTTAAGAAGCATAGCTCCATTTTGTGATACGGGCGGGACCGGTATTACTATACTTACTTATGATCTTATTTTGCGCAATATTTTGAATAAGCCTCTTAAGTTATACCATTCTTGTGAGTATTGAATTTGAGGCTCCCTAGCACTAGAAATAACATCAGCCTAGCATATAATTAGCCTATAAACTACCTACTATGCTTTTATAATCACCACCCCTCCCTCCCCCATAATAATAATGATAATATAATTAGGTGGCTCACCTAGTCTATGCTATGCCCTTTGCACTCCCCTATATTAGATAAGCTATTGGCCTCATACACCACTCACTCTTCTCTATCATTTTCCCAAGGTCCCATCTGCCCATGTGCCATTATATTCAGTAATATTGCTCATACATCCTACTACATACATATACTCACCTCCCCCCCCCCCCTCCCAATCTCTAATGTGTCTCCTTGTCAAGGAGAACTAACTACGCGGCTTTTCTTGCCTATGCCGCAACCCTTAGTATAACTTTCAATGCTACCTAGAAATTGTACAAGCTAAAAAAATTATTTTTTCCTACCTTGAGTTTATATTTCAGTTTGGCCCAACAGCGGCCTACTAAGTTACAGCTAAGTTTATTTGTTGTGCATGGCTTAAAACTTCCTTGATTACACCGTTCAATTGTAGTGCCTCAGAATTTAATGTAGTATACCAGCATATTTCACTACAGTAATTGCCTGCATATTTTATCATATTATTTTCACAGCAAAATTTGTACTCACTCTTGTTATTGTTTGCTTTACCAATTACTAACTATTATATATTTGCAGGTCTAAAAGTGACCACTCACTTCGCTAATTTCAGGTTATATCATCTCTCTTATCTCCTTTAACAATAAAGAGAAAAATACCAACAGTGTAGACTTTATGGGAAAAATGTTAATGGACTATGAGCATGGTCTAAAACAAGTTGTGAGTTTTGTACGTATAAAGCCTTATTGAATTCTCTGTTCATCCTAACCTGTATCTTGCCACATGTGTTTATGTTTATTCCTACCCTGTGTGGTGGAAAACCATGACTTGTGTATGTCTACATTGTTGGTTACAAATAAAAGTTTAAAAAAAAAAAAAAAAATGTATTTTATTGTTTGTGATGTGGGAGGGCCTCGGTTTAGGGGTTAATAGGTAGTTTATGGGTGTTAGTGTACTTTTTAGCACTTTAGTTAAGAGTTTTATGCTACGGCTTTGTAGTGTAAAACTCTTAACTACTGACTTTAAAATGTGGTACCAGTGTTGACAGGAGAGGGTGTACCGCTCACTTTTTGTCAGACTCGTAACACCAGCGCTATGCAAGTCCCATTGAAAAAGAGGATACGCAATTTATGTAAGTGGATCTGGCCAAAAAAGTGAGCGGTACACCTGTACCTGCAAGACTCGTAATACCAGCAGGCGTTAAAAAGCAGCATTAGGACCTCTTAACGCTGCTTTTTAAGCCTAACGCACAACTCGTAATCTAGCCGATTTATTTTTAAAATATGTTATTGTCTTACAATGCTGCTTCCAAAACCAAATTTATTAATTCAAATTGTGTTGTCATTACAAAATTCAGAAAATGAGTGGCCAAATAGATAATAGCAAAATCCTGTTGATAAGTATGGTTCTCTAGCTCCCCTTTGCTTTGCTCACGATATAGCAGGTGTGCATTGGGTACCCCAGAAATGTGTTTTTTTTAACTCCAGTTCTTGGGCAGGACAAGGGCCACATTTTAATGATATCTGAACTAGATCACAGTTAAAATAATCAGCTGACCAGTATCCATGGATAACATGCTCTGACCAATCAGCTGATTATTTCACTTGTGCTGTGGTTTAGTCATCATGCAAATATGGAGTGTCTTGAGGACTGGAGTTGAAAAATACTGCTCTAGAGCACTTTCAGGATGAATATTTAAAGTGTACTCTTCATTTAAGAAAGGGAGAAGACATGGAACAATGGTTTTAGTCAAAATGTAGTCCTGTACTCCTTAATGAACAATCATTTTAATAACTGTAAGTATCAATATTTGAAATCCTATAAAAATACTTTCGGCTAGATTACACGTTTTTGTCAGTAATGGTGTGCGGGGCTAATGAGCCTTTTTTTTCTCACCGCTCACTTAAGACAACGCTGGTATTACGAGTTTTTTTCAAGCCAGCGTTAGCCTCAGAAAAGTGAGCGTTGAGCAAAATTTAGCTCCACATCTCACCTCAATACCAGCGTTGTTTAAGTCAGCGGTGAGCTGGTTGAACGTGCTTGTGCACGATTTCCCCATAGGAAACAATGGGGCTGAGCCGGCTGAAAAAAAAACTAACACCTGCAAAAAAGCAGCGTTCAGCTCCTAAGGCAGCCCCATTGTTTCCTATGGGGAAATAAAAGTTATGTCTGCACCTAACACCCTAACATGAACCCCGAGTCTAAACACCCCAAATATTACACTTATTAACCCCTAATATGCTGCCATGCAGGACATCGTCGCCACCTACATTATATTACTATTAACCCCTAATCTGCCTCTCCGGACACCGCCACCACCTACATTATACTTATGAACCCCTAATCTGATGCCCCCAACATCGCCGAACCCTACATTTTATTTTTTAACCCCTAATCTGCCCCACCAATGTCGCTGCAACTATATTAAATTTATTAACCCCTAATCTGCCGCCTCCAACGTCGCCGCCACTATAATAAATTTATTAACCCCTAAACCTAAGTCTAACCCTAACCCTAACACCCCCCTAACTTAAATATAATTTAAATACATCTAAATAAATTTACTACCATTAAATAAATTTAAAACTAAATACTTACCGATAAAATAAACCCTAAGGCTTAGATTTGGAGTTTGGCGTTAGCCGTGAAAACCAGCGTTAGAGGCTCCTAACGCTGGTTTTAGGCTACCTCCGGTATTTGGAGTCACTCAAAATAGGGTCTAACGCTCACTTTTCAGCCGCGACTTTTCCATACCGCAGATCCCCTTACGTAAATTGCGTATCCTATCTTTTCAATGGGATTTTTCTAACTCCGGTATTTAGAGTCGTGTCTGAAGTGAGCGTTAGACATCTAACGACAAAACTCCAGCCGCAGGAAAAAAGTCAGTAGTTAAGAGCTTTCTGGGCTAACGCCGGTTTATAAAGCTCTTAACTACTGTACTCTAAAGTACACTAACACCCATAAACTACCTATGTACCCCTAAACCGAGGTCCCCCCACATCGCCGCCACTCGATTAAATTTTTTTAACCCCTAATCTGCCGACCGCCACCTACGTTATACTTATGTACCCCTAATCTGCTGCCCCTAACACAGCCGACCCCTATATTATATTTATTATCCCCTAATCTACCCCCCTCAACGTCGCCTTCACCTGCCTACACTTATTAACCCCTAATCTGCCGACCGGACCGCACCGCTATTATTATAAAGTTATTAACCCCTAATCCGCCTCACTAACCCTATAATAAATAGTATTAACCCCTAATCTGCCCTCCCTAACATCGCGACACCTAACTTCAATTATTAACCCCTAATCTGCCGACCGAATCTCGCCGCTACTGTAATAAATGGATTAACCCCTAAAGCTAAGTCTAACCCTAACACTAACACCCCCCTAAATTAAATATAATTTAAATCTAACGAAATTAATTAACTCTTATTAAATAAATTATTCCTATTTGAAGCTAAATACTTACCTGTAAAATAAATCCTAATATAGCTACAATATAAATTATAATTATATTATAGCTATTTTAGGATTAATATTTATTTTACAGGTAACTTTGTATTTATTTTAACCAGGTACAATAGCTATTAAATAGTTAAGAACTATTTAATAGCTAAAATAGTTAAAATAATTACAAAATTACCTGTAAAATAAATCCTAACCTAAGTTACAATTAAACCTAACACTACACTATCAATAAATTAATTAAATAAACTACCTACAATTACCTACAATTAACCTAACACTACACTATCAATAAATTAATTAAATACAATTCCTACAAATAACTACAATGAAATAAACTAACTAAAGTACAAAAAATAAAAAAGAACTAAGTTACAAAAAATAAAAAAATATTTACAAACATAAGAAAAATATTACAACAATTTTAAACTAATTACACCTTCTCTAAGCCCCCTAATAAAATAAAAAAGATCCCCAAAATAAAAAATGCCCTACCCTATTCTAAATTACTACAGTTCAAAGCTCTTTTACCTTACCAGCCCTGAACAGGGCCCTTTGCGGGGCATGCCCCAAGAAGTTCAGCTCTTTTGCCTGTAAAAAAATAAACATACAATACCCCCCCCCCCAACATTACAACCCACCACCCACATACCCCTAATCTAACCCAAACCCCCCTTAAATAAACCTAACACTAAGCCCCTGAAGATCTTCCTACCTTATCTTCACCATACCAGGTTCACCGATCCGTCCTGAAGAGCTCCTCCGATGTCCTGATCCAAGCCCAAGCGGGGGGCTGAAGAGGTCCATGATCCGGCTGAAGTCTTCATCCAAGCGGGAGCTGAAGAGGTCCATGATCCGGATGAAGTCTTCATCCAAGCGGGAGCTGAAGAGGTCCATGATCCGGATGAATCAAGTTCAATCCGATTGGCTGATCCAATCAGCCAATCAGATTGAGCTCGCATTCTATTGGCTGATCGGAACAGCCAATAGAATGCGAGCTAAATCTGATTGGCTGATTGGATCAGCCAATCGGATTGAACTTGATTCTGATTGGCTGATTCCATCAGCCAATCAGAATATTCCTACCTTAATTCCGATTGGCTGATAGAATCCTATCAGCCAATCGGAATTCGAGGGACGCCATCTTGGATGACGTCCATTAAAGGAACCGTCATTGGGCTAGTAGGCGTCGGGAGAAGAGGATGTTCCGCGTCGGAGGTCTGCAAGATGGATCTGGAAGAAAGAAGATTGAAGATGCCGTTGATAGAAGACTTCATCCGGATCATGGACCTCTTCAGCTCCCGCTTGGATGAAGACTTCATCCGGATCATGGACCTCTTCAGCTTCCGCTTGGATGAAGACTTCAGCCGGATCATGGACCTCTTCAGCCCCCCGCTTGGGCTTGGATCAGGACATCGGAGGAGCTCTTCAGGACGGATCGGTGAACCTGGTATGGTGAAGATAAGGTAGGAAGATCTTAAGGGGCTTAGTGTTAGGTTTATTTAAGGGGGGTTTGGGTTAGATTAGGGGTATGTGGGTTGTAATGTTGGGGGGGGGTATTGTATGTTTATTTTTTTACAGGCAAAAGAGCTGAACTTCTTGGGGCATGCCCCGCAAAGGGCCCTGTTCAGGGCTGGTAAGGTAAAAGAGCTTTGAACTGTAGTAATTTAGAATAGGGTAGGGCATTTTTTATTTTAGGGGTCTTTGTTATTTTATTAGGGGCCTTAGAGTAGGTGTAATTAGTTTAAAATTGTTGTAATATTTTTCTTATGTTTGTAAATATTTTTTTATTTTTTGTAACTTAGTTCTTTTTTATTTTTTGTACTTTAGTTAGTTTATTTCATTGTAGTTATTTGTAGGAATTGTATTTAATTTATTTAGTGTTAGGTTTAATTGTAGGTAATTGTAGGTATTGTATTTAATTAATTTAATGATAGTATAGTGTTAGGTTTAATTGTAACTTAGGTTAGGATTTATTTTACAGGTAATTTTGTAATTATTTTAACTATTTTAGCTATTAAATAGTTCTTAACTATTTAATAGCTATTGTACCTGGTTAAAATAATTACAAAGTTGCCTGTAAAATAAATATTAATCCTAAAATAGCTATAATATAATTATAATTTATATTGTAGCTATATTAGGGTTTATTTTACAGGTAAGTATTTAGCTTTAAATAGGAATAATTTATTTAATAAGAGATAATTAATTTCGTTAGATGTAAATTATATTTAATTTAGGGGGGTGTTAGTGTTAGGGTTAGACTTAGCTTTAGGGGTTAATACATTTATTAGAATAGCGGTGAGCTTCAGTCGGCAGATTAGGGGTTAATAATTGAAGTTAGGTGTCGGCGATGTTAGGGAGGGCAGATTAGGGGTTAATAATAATATACAGGGGTCAGCGATAGCGGGGGCGGCAGATTAGGGGTTAATAAGTGTAAGGTTAGGGGTGTTTAGACTCGCGGTACATGTTAGGGTGTTAGGTGCAGACGTAGGAAGTGTTTCCGCATAGCAAACAATGGGGCTGCGTTAAGAGCTGAACGCGGCTTTTTTGCAGGTGTTAGGTTTTTTTTCAGCTCAAACAGCCCCATTGTTTCCTATGGGAGAATCGTGCACAAGCACGTTTTTGAGGCTGGCCGCTTGCGTAAGCAACTCTGGTATCGAGAGTTGAAGCTGCGTTAAAAATGCTCTACGCTCCTTTTTTGGAGCCTAACGCAGCCTTTATGTGGACTCTCAATACCAGAGTTATTTTTATGGTGCGGCCAGAAAAAAGCCGGCGTTAGTTTTTCGGGTCGTTACCGACAAAACTCCAAATCTAGCCATAAGATAGCTACAATATAACTAATAGTTACATTGTAGCTAGCTTAGGTTTTATATTTATTTTACAGGCAACTTTGTATTTATTTTAACTAGGTAGAATAGTTATTAAATAGTTATTAACTATTTAATAGCTACCTAGTTAAAATAAGTACAAATTTACCTGTAAAATAAATCCTAACCTAAATTGCAATTACACCTAACACTACACTATCATTAAATTAATTACATAAACTACCTACAATTAACTACAATTAAATAAACTAAAGTACAACCCCCCCCCACTAAATTACAGAAAATAAAAAATAATTACAATTTTTTTAAGCTAATTACACCTACTCTAATCCCCCTAATAAAATAAAAAGCTCCCCAAAATAATAAAATTCCCTACCCTATACTAAATTACAAATAGCCCTTAAAAGGGCCTTTTGAGGGGTATTGCCCCAAAGTAATCAGCTCTTTTACCTGTTAAAAAAAAATACAATACCCCCCAACATTAAAACCCACCACCCACACACCCAACACTACTCTAAAAACCACCCAATCCCCCCTTAAAAAAACCTAACACTACCCCCTTGAAGATCACCCTACCTTGAGACATCTTCACCCAGCTGGGCACAAGTGGACCTCCAGAGGAGCAGAAGTCTTCATCCGATCCGGCCAGAAGAGGACATCCAGACCGGCAGAAGTCTTCATCCAGGCGGCATCTTCTATCTTCTTCCATCCGGAGCGGAGCGGGTCCATCTTGAAGACATCCGACGCGGAGCATCCTCTTCCATCCGACAGCGACTGAAGAATGAAGGTTCCTTTAAGTTACGTCATCCAAGATGGCGTCCCTTCAATTCCAATTGGCTGATAGAATCCTATCAGCCAATCGGAATTAAGGTAGGAAAAATCCTATTGGCTGGTTTTAATGTTGGGAGGGTATTGTATTTTTTTTTACATGTAAAAGAGCTGATTACTTTGGGGCAATACCCCGCAAAAGGCCCTTTTAAGGGCTATTTGTAATTTAGTATAGGGTAGGGATTTTTATTATTTTGGGGGGCTTTTTTATTTTATTAGGGGGATTAGATTAGGTGTAATTAGTTTAAAAAAATTACAATTCTTTTTTTATTTTCTGTAATTTAGTGGGGGGGTTGTACTTTATTTTATTTTATTTAATTGTAGTTAATTGTAGGTAGTTTATGTAATTAATTTAATGATAGTTTAGTGTTAGGTATAATTGCAATTTAGGTTAGGATTTATTTTACAGGTAAATTTGTACTTATTTTAACTAGGTAGCTATTAAATAGTTAATAACTATTTAATAACTATTCTACCTAGTTAAAATAAATACAAAGTTGCCTGTAAAATAAATATAAATCCTAACGCCTAGATTTAGAGTTCTGCGGCCAAAGGGGTGCGTTAGCTACGCGTGCTTTTATCTGGCCGCACCTTTTAAATACCGCTGGTATTGAGAGTTCACAGAATGGCTGCGTTAGGCTCCAAAAAAGGAGCGTAGAGCATATTTAACGCAACTTCAACTCTCGATACCAGCGGTGCTTACGGACGCGGCCAGCTTCAAAAACGTGCTCGTGCACGATTCCCCCATAGAAAACAATGGGGCTGTTTGAGCTGGAAAAAAACCTAACACCTGCAAAAAAGCCGCGTTCAGCTTCTAACGCAGCCCCATTGTTTGCGATGGGGAAACACTTCCTACGTCTGCACCTAACACTCTAACATGTACCCCGAGTCTAAACACCCCTAACCTTACACTTATTAACCCCTATTCTGCAGCCCCCGCTATCGCTGACACCTGCATATTTTTTTTAACCCCTAATCTGCCGCTCCGTAAACCGCCGCTACTTACATTATCCCTATGTACCCCTAATCTGCTGCCCCTAACACCGCCGACCCCTATATTATATTTATTAACCCCTAATCTGCCCCCACAATGTCACCTCCACCTGCCTACACTTATTAACCCCTAATCCGCCTCACTCCCGCCTCAATAACCCTATAATAAATAGTATTAACCCCTAATCTGCCCTCCCTAACATCGCCAACACCAAACTTCAAACATTAACCCCTAATCTGCCGACTGGAGCTCACCGCTATTCTAATAAATGTATTAACCCCTAAAGCTAAGTCTAACCCTAACACTAACACCCCCCTAAATTAAATATAATTTAAATCTAACGAAATAAATTAACTCTTATTAAATAAATTATTCCTATTTAAAGCTAAATACTTACCTGTAAAATAAATCCTAATATAGCTACAATATAAATTATAATTATATTATAGCTATTTTAGGATTTATATTTATTTTACAGGTAACTTTGTATTTATTTTAACCAGGTACAATAGCTATTAAATAGTTAAGAACTATTTAATAGCTAAAATAGTTAAAATAATTACAAAATTACCTGTAAAATAAATCCTAACCTAAGTTACAATTAAACCTAACACTACACTATCAATAAATTAATTAAATAAAATACCTATAATTACCTACAATTAAACCTAACACTACACTATCAATACATTAATTAAATACAATACCTACAAATAACTACAATTAAATAAACTAACTAAAGTACAAAAAATAAAAAAGAACTAAGTTACAAAAAATAAAAAAATATTTACAAACATTAGAAAAATATTACAACAATTTTAAACTAATTACACCTACTCTAAGCCCCCTAATGAAATTACAAAGCCCCCCAAAATAAAAAAATGCCCTACCCTATTCTAAATTACAAAAGTTCAAAGCTCTTTTACCTTACCAGCCCTGAACAGGGCCCTTTGCGGGGCATGCCCCAAAGAATTCAGCTCTTTTGCCTGTAAAAAAAACACATACAATACCCCCCCCAACATTACAACCCATCACCCACATACCCCTAATCTAACCCAAACCCCCCTTAAATAAACCTAACACTAAGCCCCTGAAGATCTTCCTACCTTATCTTCACCATACCAGGTTCACCGATCGATCCAGAAGAGCTCCTCCGATGTCTTGATCCAAGCCCAAGCGGGGGGCTGAAGATGTCCATGATCCGACTGAAGTCTTCATCCAAGCGGGAGCGGGGATTTATTTTACAGGTAATTTTGTAATTATTTTAACTATTTTAGCTATTAAATAGTTCTTAACTATTTAATAGCTATTGTACCTGGTTAAAATAAATACAAAGTTACCTGTAAAATAAATATAAATCCTAAAATAGCTATAATATAATTATAATTTATATTGTAGCTATATTAGGGTTTATTTTACAGGTAAGTATTTAGCTTTAAATAGGAATAATTTATTTAATAAGAGTTAATTTATTTTGTTAGATGTAAATTATATTTAGTTAGGTGGGTGTTAGGGTTAGGGTTAGACTTAGCTTTAGGGGTTAATCCATTTATTACAGTAGCGGCGAGATTCGGTCGGCAGATTAGGGGTTAATAATTGAAGTTAGGTGTTGGCGATGTTAGGGAGGGCAGATTAGGGGTTAATACTATTTATTATAGGGTTATTGAGGCGGGAGTGAGGCGGATTAGGGGTTAATAACTTTATTATAGTAGTGGTGAGATCCGCTCGGCAGATTAGGGGTTAATAAATTTAGGCAGGTGGAGGCGACGTTGAGGGGGGCAGGTTAGGGGTTAATAAATATAATATAGGGGTCGGCGATGTTAGGGGCAGCAGATTAGGGGTACATAAGGATAATGTAAGTAGCGGCGCTTTGCGGTCGGCAGATTAGGGGTTAATTATTGTAGGTAGCTGGCGGCGACGTTGTGGGGGGCAGGTTAGGGGTTAATAAATATAATATAGGGGTCGGCGGTGTTAGGGGCAGCAGATTAGGGGTACATAAGTATAACGTAGGTGGCGGTCGGCAGATTAGGGGTTAAAAAAATTTAATCGAGTGGCGGCGATGTGGGGGGACCTCGGTTTAGGGGTACATAGGTAGTTTATGGGTGTTAGTGTACTTTAAAGCACAGTAGTTAAGAGCTTTATAAACCGGCGTTAGCCCAGAAAGCTCTTAACTACTGACTTTTTTCTGCTGCTGGAGTTTTGTCGGTAGAGGGTCTAACGCTCCCTTCAGCCACAACTCTAAATACCGGAGTTAGAAAGATCCCATTGAAAAGATAGGATACGCAATTGACGTAAGGGGATCTGCGGTATGGAAAAGTCGCGGCTGAAAAGTGAGCGTTAGACCCTTTAATGACTGACTCCAAATACCAGAGGGCGGTAAAAACCAGCGCTGGTTTTGACAGCTACCGCCCAACTCTAAATCTAGGCCTTAGCTAGCTACAATGTAACTATTAGTTATATTGTAGCTATCTTAGGGTTTATTTTATCGGTAAGTATTTAGTTTTAAATAGGATTAATTTATTTAATAGTAGTAATTTCGTTTTATTTAAATTATATTTAAGTTAGGGGGGTTTAGACTTAGGGTTAGACTAAGGTTTATGGGTTAATAAATTTAATATAGTAGCGGCGACGTTGGGGGTGGCAGATTAGGGGTTAATAAATGTAGATAGGTGTTGGCGATGTTAGGGAAATCAGATTAGGGGTTAATAAAATGTAACTAGTGTTTGCGAGGCGGGAGTGCGGCGGTTTAGGGGTTAATATATTTATTACAGTGGTGGCGATGTCCGGTCGGCAGATTAGGGGTTAAAAAATTTTATTAAGTGTTTGCGATGTGGGGGGGGGGGGCTCGGTTTAGGGGTTAATAGGTAGTTTATGGGTGTTAGTGTACTTTGTAGCACTTTAGAGTTTTATGTTACTGACTTTTAAATGCGGTAGGAGTCTGGACAGGAGAGTGTCTACCGCTCACTTTTTCAAGCAATCATAATACCGGCGTTAGGAATATCCCATTAAAAAGATAGGATACGCAATTGATGTAAGGGGATTTGCAGTATGTGAAAATCGCGGAAAAAAGTGAGCTGTACACCTGTACCTGCCAGACTCGTAATACCAGCGGGCGTTAAAAAGCAGCGTTGGGACCCCTCAACGCTGCTTTTTAAGGCTAACGCAAGACTCGTAATCTAGCAGTTTAATTGTTGTATTATGTTTAATAATATTGATCCTCATCCCAGGAGCTGGTCAAGACCACAAAATATGGGGGTCCAAAAGTTGAACATAAAGCTAAATATGATAGATGCAAGGGTACTGGTGTGGGACTATATCTTTTACTGATTTATTCTTCCTTTAGCTTATTTTTTAAATACCTCAATTACCTCCTGTGTACCTTTATTGCTAGTAGAATACTAAGGGCTAGATTACAAGTGGAGCGCTAACATTAACCCGTGTGATATTGTGTAAAGGGTTAGGGCTAAATAGAAATTTGCACCAAACACAACATAAATACATTATAGAATATAGTTACACTTATAAATAAACTATTTTTAGATAAATTAATTCCCGGCGCCTTTTTATTTACCTTTTTTTTTTACAAAAAAGCACTGTATATATAAATATATATATATATATATATATATATTTATATATATATATACAGTATATAAATACATACATACATAGACATGTCTAAATATGTTAATGTACGTATATATAAATGAGGAGCATGTTTTGTGGGAGATTAAAACTAGAAACTAAAAAATAGAAAATCAAATGAAATAGTATTTGTTGGTGAAAACAAATGATTCTTCTCTTTTTCTAGAAGGTTAATTCCATGTCAAGATATATCAACTTCTTTAAAATCACAAAGCAGCTGTAAATGCTAATAGTTTAAAATCTTGCCATATAAACATTTATTGATGAGTTTTTTTACAAAAAGAGTGTGTAATTGCCATAAGTATTATAAAATCTTTATATAAATATGGCCAATTAGATGTGTAAATATATAAGATTAATGTTAACTAAATTCCTTCAAAATCACAGTGTATCAATTATTTAACATATTTAACATTTTTACAAATTAATTTTGATGATTTTGTTACATTTGTAATTATTTTGGCTGGCGTTTGTTTAACAGTCCAACAGGCTGAATCCAACTGCTCACGAGTTTGGAGGCTGAAACGGAGGTGTCAGCAACCAAGTTTGTTATTTGAGCAGATGGAGTCCTCTATACACCACTGAAGGAGGCTTGTTTGGGGAGAGACACACACCAGGAACTAACTGACCGGTAACCCATAGGTGCAGCAAGGAGGTGTTGAACCGCTACAGTGGGATCCCCTACAGCCCTGAATACTGACTGCGATGGCAGTGAATTGCTAAAATTTTGTGATCCTCTATGGTGGTATGAGTAAGTACATATTCAGTGAAATTACTGCATACGATAATGCTACATACATCTGTGATTGCCTGGAGCTCCCTGATGAGCCTTTGCAATGGTAAAGGGTTAATCGTGGCCTACACAGTTTTCTTGCCTGACACACTCCACGGCCAACTCTGTTAATTATCTTTGTTCTTCCCGGACCTTTAACCATTTCTGGAACCTTTTGGTTATGGTACTATAGAGACTTTTTTCCTGTGCCGCAACAAGAATCTGGAACTTATTTTACTTTGCTGGAATTGATTTGTTTTTTTCATATACCATTTCCCAATCATTAACTTTTCATTTATTTTTTATTTTTCATGAGGGCTCTCTTTTTTAAGTTCCATCAGTGCACTATGGTTAAAACAATGGGTTAGATTATGAATGTATATTGATAGCCGCTTTTTGACTGCAACAATAAATGTAATTATGTTAAACACATATTTTCATATTTGCTGCGATTAATGTTATTATTATTCTTTTGTGTCAATTGTTCTTTTCCTTAGTGGTTATATCCATTTATTTAATGTATGAATTAGTGAGTGCTGGATAGGATAGTCTTTTTCTATTCCTTTATTGTAATTATATATATGAAATTAGTTTGAATAGGTCATATAGTCATTGACCAGGCTAGACATAATTAATTTTAAGTGAAAAAATAATTATGTCATTCAAACTTTGTTTTCGTCAAAGAATCCTCCACGTGCAGCTTTTACAGCCTTGCAGACCTTTGGCATTCTAGTTGTCAATTTGGTTGAGTTAATCTTAAGAGATTTCATTCCATGTTTCCTAAAGCACCCCCCACAAGTTGGATTGGCTGATGGGCACTTCTTACATACCATACGGTCAAGCTGATCCTACAACAGCTCAAAATGGTTGAGATCTTGTGACTGTGCTGGTCACTCCATTACAGACAGAATACCATCTGACTGCTTCTTCCCTAAATAGTTTGTGCATAGTTTGGAGCTGTCCTTTGGGTCATTGTCTCGCTGTAGGAGGAAATTGGCTACAAGCAAGCGCTGTCCACAGGGTATGGAATGGCTTTGCAAAATGGAGTGATAGGCTTCCTTCTTCCAGGTCCCTTTCACCCTGTATAAATCTCTTACTTTACCACCACCAAAGCACCCCCAGACCATTACATTGCATTGTCTCCACCATGTTTGACAGCTGGGGTTAAGCACTCCTTCAGCATCTATTCATTTGGTCTACATCTCATGAATGCTCTCTTTGTAATCTGAACACCTCAGACTTAGGGGCATAATTATCAAGATCGCTGCTCCATAACCTGTCCGCCTGCTCTGAGGCAGCAGACAGACATCACCAGAAATCAAACCAATCGAATACAAATCTGCAGGGGGCAGCATTGCACCAGCAGTTCACCAGAATTGCTGGTGCAATGATAAATGCCGAGAGCGTATGCTGTCAGCATTTATCGATGTGCAGCGGACATGATCCGCAACATCGGATCATGTCCGCTCGCACAATGTTAATTCGGCCCCTTTGATTCGTCTGTCCATAACACTTTTTTTTTCAATTTTTCTCTGTACAGTGCCCATCATAACAGCAGATTAGGGGTTAATACTTTTTACATAGTGTTTGCGATTCAGGAAGCGGTGGAATAGGGGTTAATACATTTTTTCAGTGGCGGCGATGTCCGGAGCGGCAGTAGTTTAGTGTTTGCGATGGGTTAATAGGTACTTTTTATGGGTGTTAGTGCACTTTGTGACAGTTTAGTTATGAGTTTTATGCTACAGCTTTGTAACGTAAAACTCATAACTACTGACTTTAGATGGCGGTACGGATCTTGTCATTTTAGGCTGTACCGCTCACTTTTTGACCTCACAGCAAAACTTGTAATACCGGCGCTATGGAAGTCCCATTGAAAAAGGACTTTTCTTAAAGTGCGGTGTTGCATGACGGCCAAAAAAGTGTGCGGTACAGCTATTCTGACAAGACTTGTAATAGCTGCGGTAGGGAAAACAGAATTTATGTTTACCTGATAAATTACTTTCTCCAACGGTGTGTCCGGTCCACGGCGTCATCCTTATGTGAGGATTTATTATATAATTAATATGAACCCAGTTGTATCTACTCCACTCAGTCTCACACCAAACCTAGGTACCTTGATAAACTAGGAACCTTATTCTGCTCATTGACTGAGGGTGACCTGTTTAGGTCAAAAGTAAATAACAACTATCTTTAGTTGCTGGAGATATGCACAACAATGTGAATGTGCCAACACTCTCCTAAGTAATATAATAGCATTTGCTAAACAATAGATAATCTCTTTGGATATAGAATAAATTATAACTTTATGAAATTGAAGCTCTGTTAGTATCTCTTTAAATAGATTGTAGCTTATCACTCAGGTACGATGCTTAAATGTTCAGGTTAGTAAAGTTCATATGCAACCTTATTTATGAATGCAGCAGAATTGTTATGGCAGTGTATTGTATACAGAAATAACCAGGATATATGCAGAAGATGTTAAACATGCACACTTTCCATTAGTAACGTATATGTATAAGCTTGATTTGTTAGTATATACAGTCTTAGGAACATATGAAATTAGCGTAACTTCAGCAATAACTTTATGTTTAGTACGATACCCAACACTTCATGACCAGCGTGTACTTGTGAAGACTTTGCTTGCTAGCAATTCAGTTGTCCTGAGAAGCAGTGTAGAATCCGGCAACAGAGAGGAGCTGCGACACTGACTCCCGGAGTGCTGATGACGTCAGACGCCGAACTACTGCAGACACGCTGTATGTCAGTTAGCGTTTCAGAATGAAGTTTGCTGTCCTGTGATTGAAGAGAACTTTGCAGATATTAAGTTAGAAAACAACTTAACGAAAATGGAGAGAGCTTCTTGAAAGTTGTGATCACTCCTCATGTGAATCAAATTACCAAGCATCGATGAATTAGAGAGGAGGGCTTATAAAGGCATAACGGTCATGTGATATTATGTTTAAAGGGACAGTGAAACGTGGAAAACATGAAGTATAGAGATTGAGAATTACTGTGATATGACAGGACACCCCCCTTAACGATCTGCTCCGCAGATCAGGGTTTGGGACGGTCTGGATGTCTGCGATGAAACAGAGATACCAATCTAGGGGCTGATAAGTTAGTGGATGGTTCCCAAGAATCCTCTTCTGATGAATAATTTTTCCACCGAACTAAATACTGTAGAGAATTCTTATAGAATCTAGAATCCAAAATGGAATCAACTTCATATGATACTTCATCCTCAATGAGTGTCGGAACTTGAGTTGTCAAGACTTGATCTCTGACTGGAACATAAGGTTTCAAAAGGGATACATGAAATGTTGGATGTATCTTAAAAGAACTTGGTAGTTGTAAAGTGACAGCATTAGCATTAACAATCCTAATAATTTTGTAAGGACCAATAAACAGAGAACCAAGCTTTTTACTGGGAATGTGAAGCTTCAAGTGTTTAGAAGACAACCAAACTAGATCTCCCACCTTATACTCAGGAGGTTTCGTTCTCCTTAAGTCATAATAACGTTTTTGCCTTTCTTGAGATTGTAGTAAAATCTGTTTTAGTTGAATGAATCCTTCAGCAATTGTATTCACAGTGTCATTTACCAAGGGACAAGAACTTTCTGATCTTTGAAGAAGATGATAAGAGGGATGAAACCCATAGTTAATGAAAAATGGAGTTGTATTGGTAGATGAATTAACGGTGTTATTATATGAGAATTCAGCAGTAGGTAGAAGAGAAGACCAGTTGTCTTGCTGAAATGTACAGTAGCATCTTAGATATTGCTCTAAACTCTGATTAGTCCTTTCGGTCTGACCGTTTGTTTGAGGATGGTAAGCTGAACTCAAACGGCGATCAATATGCAAACTAGAACAGAGTTGTGTCCAAAATCGAGAGGTAAATTGTGTACCCCTGTCAGTCGTAATAGACTTAGGTAACCTATGCAATCTGACAATATGTTTGATGAACAAATCTGCTGTTTCTGAAGCTGTTGGCAAAGTGTGAATAGGTATAAAATGTGCCATTTTTGAAAAGAGATCCACAACAACCAGGATGACTGTGTTGTTAGAAGAGGGAGGTAGATCGACAATGAAGTCTAGGGCAATATCTTGCCAAGGTCTGTCAGCGATTGGAAGAGATAGAAGTAAACCATAAGGGTGAATTCTTTGAGATTTACATTTGGTACATACAGCACACCCTTGTATGTACTGTTTTACAGACTGAATCATATGCGGCCACCAGAAATCCCTTTGAATTAAATGAAGAGTTTTCTTGAAACCAGGATGTCCTGAAAGTGGAATATCATGTGCCATAGCTAAAATGTCATTCCTAAGAGATTCTGGAACATACAGTGCATGACCATGGTAAAAAAATCCATCATTACCTTTATGAATCCTAGAATCATTAATCAATGGATCATTCTGTTGTTGTTCTTTGAGAATAGATGTTTTCCCCACTAAGAGGCCAATGAATTTTTCTGGTGGTATTATTGAGTTTAGTTCAGAACTCTCAGTTAATGGAGTTGAATATCTAGATAGAGCATCTGCCTTTGTATTTCTTACTCCTGGACGATAAGTGATTATAAAATCAAATCTAGTAAAGAATAAACTCCATCTGACTTGTCTGGAAGAAAGACTTTTGTTAGTTTTTAGATATTGTAGATTACGATGATCTGTAAATATGATGATTGGAAATCTTGCGCCTTCTAATAGATGTCTCCAAAATTCTAATGCAGCCTTGATGGCTAGAAGTTCTTTTTCCCCAATTGGGTAATTAATTTCGGCCGAATTCATAACCCGAGAATAATATGCAACAGGATGAAGCATGTTGGTAGAAGAATCTCTTTGAGACAGAATGGCTCCTATTGCAAATTCGGATGCATCCACTTCTAATGTATATTGTTTCGATGGATCTGGGAATTGTAGAATTGGAGCGGTAATGAAACTATGTTTGAGAGCGTTAAAAGAATCATCTGCCTGTTGGTTCCAGTGGTATTTGTTATTCTTTCGGGTGAGTAGTGTGAGAGGTTTTGCGATAGTAGAGAAACCTTTAATAAATTTTCTATAAAAATTTGAGAATCCTAGGAATCTCTGGAGCTCTTTCTTATTTTTTGGAATAGGCCAGTTAGTGATAGCTTGTACTTTGTTGTCCTCCATGGATATTCCTTTTGGTGAAATATGATACCCCAGGAAAGAAATAGTATCAGAATTGAATATACATTTTTCTGCCTTAACATATAAGTTGTTCTGTCTTAATCTTGAAAGAACTGTTCTGACATGTTGTATGTGATCCTCTTTGGAATTTGAATAAATAAGAATATCGTCCAAATAAATGACAATGTATGTGTCAAGTAAATCTTTGAAAACATCATTAATAAAAAACTGAAAAGTTGCAGGTGCATTGCACAAACCAAAAGGCATGACACAATACTCATAGAGACCATACCTAGTGCGAAAGGCAGTTAACCATTCATCACCTTTGCGAATTCTAATTAAATTATATGCACCTCTTAAATCCAGTTTGGTGAAAATGGTAGCACCCTGTAACCTCTCTATGAGTTCTGGAATAAGAGGTAAAGGATATCTATTTTTTATTGTACAGTTGTTCAGTTGTCTATAGTCAATTATAGGCCTGAGACTGTCATCTTTATTCTTCACGAAAAAGATCCCGGCACCAGCTGAAGATGTAGAAGGCCGAATAAAACCTTTCTTTAGATTTTCCTCAAGATATCCTTTGAGATGAAGCAGTTCTGGTTCAGAGAGTGGATATATACGACCATAAGGGATTTTACTGTTTGGTTTTAAATCGATAGGACAGTCGTAGGGTCTGTGGGGAGGTAGAGATTGAGCCTCAACCTTATCAAAAACGTCATAAAAATCTGAGTACTCTGTTGGTATATTTGTGATATCAACCTGTAATATAGTTTGTGATTGTGTACAGTGTTTTTTACAATACGGTGAGTCGAAGGAAATAGTACCACTATTCCATGAGATGTTTGGTTGATGTTTCTTTAGCCATGAAAGTCCTAGAATTATGGGGTATAAAGGAGAATGAATAACCTCAAAGGTACACAATTCAGAGTGACCTGATGAAAATGTTAATGATAATGGATCTGTATGATGGGTAACAGGACCTGAATTGATAAAAGAACCATCAACAACTCGAATAGGTAATGCAATTAATTTTTTAATTATAGGAATCTTGTGATTTTCAACAAAGGATGAATGAATGAAATTATTAGTTGCTCCTGAATCGATTACCACCTGGGCTTTAAGTTGATGTTGATCCCACTGTAGACAAACAGAAAGAGTAAAGTGAGATGAGTTTTTTATAACAGTCTCATTTAAATGAGCTATCTCTTGCTTACCCTTTTTTGATTTTAACAGAATTGGACACTCCTTTACTCCGTGGTCCTTAGCAGCACAATATAAACAAAGATTAAGTTGTCTTCGTCTAGCCTTTTCTTCAGGTTTAAGAGGACCTTTGACAAAACCTATCTCCATAGGCTCATCTGTTGAACGGACAGTGGAAACTGAATGAGAGCTATAGGCTTTCTTGGTGGATAATTCTGATGACCCTCTTTCAATCTTCCTTTCCCTTAAACGACGATCAATAGATATAGACAAGGTCATAAGATTTTCTAAGTCCTTAGGAATAACCACACGTGCCAATTCATCTTTTAGAGCATCCGCTAATCCAATACGGAATTGATTTGTCAAAGCTGGGTTATTCCACTGTGTGTCAGGTGCCCATCTTTTGAAATCAGTTATATATTCTTCTACAGGGCGTCTACCTTGTCGCAGATGTCTGATAGAATTTTCTGCTGAAGCTTGTTTGTCGTGATCTTCATATAGTAAGGACATGGCATTAAAAAATGATTCTAATGAGTTTAAGATAGGATCTTCTTTCTCATAGTATGCATTAGCCCATGCCTTGGCTTCACCAGTGAGATAAGAAATTACCGTTAGAACTTTAACCCTTTCGGTAGGATAAGTTCTTGGTTTCAATGAAAATAATAAAGTACATGAATTTTTAAAGTCTCTAAATTGAGTTCTGTCTCCAGAAAATCTCTCAGGTGGACATATTTGTGGCTCAGGAGAAACAAGAGGTGATGGTAAAGTTTGAGCAGGTACATGATCCCTAATATATTTTCGTAATTCCTGATTTTCAACTTGGAGGTCCCTAAGACCCTGGATCATTATATCCATATTTTGAGAAAGGGTTCCAACACGGTTGGACAATTCAGTAACATCCATTATAGATACAAGTGGGTTAAGGGTGGCTTGGTAATATGTGAGGATTTATTATATAATTAATATGAACCCAGTTGTATCTACTCCACTCAGTCTCACACCAAACCTAGGTACCTTGATAAACTAGGAACCTTATTCTGCTCATTGACTGAGGGTGACCTGTTTAGGTCAAAAGTAAATAACAACTATCTTTAGTTGCTGGAGATATGCACAACAATGTGAATGTGCCAACACTCTCCTAAGTAATATAATAGCATTTGCTAAACAATAGATAATCTCTTTGGATATAGAATAAATTATAACTTTATGAAATTGAAGCTCTGTTAGTATCTCTTTAAATAGATTGTAGCTTATCACTCAGGTACGATGCTTAAATGTTCAGGTTAGTAAAGTTCATATGCAACCTTATTTATGAATGCAGCAGAATTGTTATGGCAGTGTATTGTATACAGAAATAACCAGGATATATGCAGAAGATGTTAAACATGCACACTTTCCATTAGTAACGTATATGTATAAGCTTGATTTGTTAGTATATACAGTCTTAGGAACATATGAAATTAGCGTAACTTCAGCAATAACTTTATGTTTAGTACGATACCCAACACTTCATGACCAGCGTGTACTTGTGAAGACTTTGCTTGCTAGCAATTCAGTTGTCCTGAGAAGCAGTGTAGAATCCGGCAACAGAGAGGAGCTGCGACACTGACTCCCGGAGTGCTGATGACGTCAGACGCCGAACTACTGCAGACACGCTGTATGTCAGTTAGCGTTTCAGAATGAAGTTTGCTGTCCTGTGATTGAAGAGAACTTTGCAGATATTAAGTTAGAAAACAACTTAACGAAAATGGAGAGAGCTTCTTGAAAGTTGTGATCACTCCTCATGTGAATCAAATTACCAAGCATCGATGAATTAGAGAGGAGGGCTTATAAAGGCATAACGGTCATGTGATATTATGTTTAAAGGGACAGTGAAACGTGGAAAACATGAAGTATAGAGATTGAGAATTACTGTGATATGACACCTTACTTGTGGGATATTCTCTTCCCCAACAGGAAATGGCAAAGAGCCCAGCAAAGCTGGTCACATGATCCCTCCTAGGCTCCGCCTTCCCCAGTCATTCGACCGACGTAAAAGAGGAATATTTGCATAGGAGAAATCATATGATACCGTGGTGACTGTAGTTAAAGAAAATAAATTATCAGACCTGATTAAAAAACCAGGGCGGGCCGTGGACCGGACACACCGTTGGAGAAAGTAATTTATCAGGTAAACATAAATTCTGTTTTCTCCAACATAGGTGTGTCTGGTCCACGGCGTCATCCTTACTTGTGGGAACCAATACCAAAGCTTTAGGACACGGATGAAGGGAGGGAGCAAATCAGGTCACCTAGATGGAAGGCACCACGGCTTGCAAAACCTTTCTCCCAAAAATAGCCTCAGAAGAAGCAAAAGTATCAAATTTGTAAAATTTAGTAAAAGTGTGCAGTGAAGACCAAGTCGCTGCCTTACATATCTGATCAACAGAAGCCTCGTTCTTGAAGGCCCATGTGGAAGCCACAGCCCTAGTGGAATGAGCTGTGATTCTTTCAGGAGGCTGCCGTCTGGCAGTCTCGTAAGCCAATCTGATGATGCTTTTAAGCCAAAAGGAGAGAGAGGTAGAGGTTGCTTTTTGACCTCTCCTTTTACCAGAATAAACAACAAACAAGGAAGATGTTTGTCTAAAATCCTTTGTAGCATCTAAATAGAATTTTAAAGCACGAACTACATCCAAATTGTGCAACAAACGTTCCTTCTTTGAAACTGGATTCGGACACAAAGAAGGTACGACTATCTCCTGGTTAATGTTTTTGTTAGAAACAACTTTCGGAAGAAAACCAGGTTTAGTACGCAAAACCACCTTATCTGCATGGAACACCAGATAAGGGGGAGAACACTGCAGAGCAGATAATTCTGAAACTCTTCTAGCAGAAGAAATTGCAACCAAAAACAAAACTTTCCAAGATAATAACTTAATATCAACGGAATGTAAGGGTTCAAACGGAACCCCCTGAAGAACTGAAAGAACCAAATTGAGACTCCAAGGAGGAGTCAAAGGTTTGTAAACAGGCTTGATTCTAACCAGAGCCTGAACAAAGGCTTGAACATCTGGCACAGCTGCCAGCTTTTTGTGAAGTAACACAGATAAAGCAGAAATCTGTCCCTTCAAAGAACTTGCAGATAATCCTTTCTCCAAACCTTCTTGAAGAAAGGATAGAATCTTAGGAATTTTTATCTTGTCCCAAGGGAATCCTTTAGATTCACACCAACAGATATATTTTTTCCATATTTTGTGGTAGATTTTTCTAGTTACAGGCTTTCTGGCCTGAACAAGAGTATCAATGACAGAATCTGAGAACCCTCGCTTTGATAAGATCAAGCGTTCAATCTCCAGGCAGTCAGTTGGAGTGAGACCAGATTCGGATGTTCGAACGGACCTTGAACAAGAAGGTCCCGTCTCAAAGGTAGCTTCCATGGTGGAGCCGATGACATATTCACCAGGTCTGCATACCAAGTCCTGCGTGGCCACGCAGGAGCTATCAAGATCACCGATGCCCTCTCCTGATTGATCCTGGCTACCAGCCTGGGGATGAGAGGAAACGGCGGGAATACATAAGCTAGTTTAAAGGTCCAAGGTGCTACTAGTGCATCTACTAGAGTCGCCTTGGGATCCCTGGATCTGGACCCGTAGCAAGGAACCTTGAAGTTCTGACGAGAGGCCATCAGATCCATGTCTGGAATGCCCCCCAACTGAGTAATTTGGGCAAAGATTTCCGGATGGAGTTCCCACTCCCCCGGATGAAATGTCTGACGACTCAGAAAATCCGCTTCCCAATTTTCCACTCCTGGGATGTGGATTGCAGACAAGTGGCAGGAGTGAGTCTCCGCCCATTGAATGATTTTGGTCACTTCTTCCATCGCCAGGGAACTCCTTGTTCCCCCCTGATGGTTGATGTACGCAACAGTCGTCATGTTGTCTGATTGAAACCGTATGAATTTGGCCTTTGCTAGCTGAGGCCAAGCCTTGAGAGCATTGAATATCGCTCTCAGTTCCAGAATATTTATCGGGAGAAGAGATTCTTCCCGAGACCAAAGACCCTGAGCTTTCAGGGGTCCCCAGACCGCGCCCCAGCCCACCAGACTGGCGTCGGTCGTGACATTGACCCACTCTGGTCTGCGGAAGCTCATCCCCTGTGACAGGTTGTCCAGGGACAGCCACCAACGGAGTGAATCTCTGGTCCTCTGATCTACTTGTATCGTCGGAGACAAGTCTGTATAATCCCCATTCCACTGACTGAGCATGCACAGTTGTAATGGTCTTAGATGAATTCGCGCAAAAGGAACTATGTCCATTGCCGCTACCATCAAACCTATTACTTCCATGCACTGCGCTATGGAAGGAAGAGGAACAGAATGAAGTACTTGACAAGAGTTTAGAAGTTTTGATTTTCTGGCCTCTGTCAGAAAAATCCTCATTTCTAAGGAGTCTATTATTGTTCCCAAGAAGGGAACCCTTGTTGACGGAGATAGAGAACTTTTTTCTACGTTCACTTTCCACCCGTGAGATCTGAGAAAGGCCAGGACAATGTCCGTGTGAGCCTTTGCTTGTGGAAGGGACGACGCTTGAATCAGAATGTCGTCCAAGTAAGGTACTACTGCAATGCCCCTTGGTCTTAGCACCGCTAGGAGGGACCCTAGTACCTTTGTGAAAATTCTTGGAGCAGTGGCTAATCCGAACGGAAGTGCCACAAACTGGAAATGCTTGTCCAGAAATGCGAACCTTAGGAACCGATGATGTTCCTTGTGGATAGGAATATGTAGATACGCATCCTTTAAATCCACCGTGGTCATGAATTGACCTTCCTGGATGGAAGGAAGAATTGTTCGAATGGTTTCCATTTTGAACGATGGAACCTTGAGAAACTTGTTTAGGATCTTGAGATCTAAGATTGGTCTGAATGTTCCCTCTTTTTTGGGAACTACGAACAGATTGGAGTAGAACCCCATCCCTTGTTCTCCTAATGGAACAGGATGAATCACTCCCATTTTTAACAGGTCTTCTACACAATGTAAGAATGCCTGTTTTTTTATGTGGTCTGAAGACAATTGAGACCTGTGGAACCTCCCCCTTGGGGGAAGCCCCTTGAATTCCAGAAGATAACCTTGGGAGACTATTTCTAGCGCCCAAGGATCCAGAACATCTCTTGCCCAAGCCTGAGCGAAGAGAGAGAGTCTGCCCCCCACCAGATCCGGTCCCGGATCGGGGGCCAACATCTCATGCTGTCTTGGTAGCAGTGGCAGGTTTCTTGGCCTGCTTTCCTTTGTTCCAGCCTTGCATTGGCCTCCAGGCTGGCTTGGCTTGAGAAGTATTACCCTCTTGCTTAGAGGACGTAGCACTTGGGGCTGGTCCGTTTCTGCGAAAGGGACGAAAATTAGGTTTATTTTTGGCCTTGAAAGACCTATCCTGAGGAAGGGCGTGGCCCTTGCCCCCAGTGATATCAGAAATAATCTCTTTCAAGTCAGGGCCAAACAGCGTTTTCCCCTTGAAAGGAATGTTAAGCAATTTGTTCTTGGAAGACGCATCCGCTGACCAAGATTTTAGCCAAAGCGCTCTGCGCGCCACAATAGCAAACCCAGAATTTTTCGCCGCTAATCTAGCCAATTGCAAAGTGCCGTCTAGGGTGAAAGAGTTAGCCAATTTGAGAGCATGAATTCTGTCCAAAATCTCCTCATAAGAAGAATCTTTATTGAGCGCCTTTTCTAGTTCATCGAACCAGAAACACGCTGCTGTAGTGACAGGAACAATGCATGAAATTGGTTGTAGAAGGTAACCTTGCTGAACAAACATCTTTTTAAGCAAACCCTCTAATTTTTTATCCATAGGATCTTTGAAAGCACAACTATCTTCTATGGGTATAGTGGTGCGTTTGTTTAGAGTAGAAACCGCCCCCTCGACCTTGGGGACTGTCTGCCATAAGTCCTTTCTGGGGTCGACCATAGGAAACAATTTCTTAAATATAGGGGGAGGGACGAAAGGTATGCCGGGCCTTTCCCATTCTTTATTTACAATGTCCGCCACCCGCTTGGGTATAGGAAAAGCTTCGGGGGGCCCCGGGACCTCTAGGAACTTGTCCATTTTACATAATTTCTCTGGAATGACCAAATTCTCACAATCATCCAGAGTAGATAACACCTCCTTAAGCAGGGCGCGGAGATGTTCCAATTTAAATTTAAATGTAATCACATCAGGTTCAGCTTGTTGAGAAATTTTCCCTGAATCTGAAATTTCTCCCTCAGACAAAACCTCCCTGGCCCCCTCAGACTGGTGTAGGGGCACTTCAGAACCAAAATCATCAGCGTCCTCATGCTCTTCAGTATTTTCTAAAACAGAGCAGTTGCGCTTTCGCTGATAAGTGGGCATTTTGGCTAAAATGTTTTTGATAGAATTATCCATTACAGCCGTTAATTGTTGCATAGTAAGGAGTATTGGCGCACTAGATGTACTAGGGACCTCCTGTGTGGGCAAGACTGGTGTAGACGAAGGAGGGGATGATGCAGTACCATGCTTACTCCCCTCACTTGAGGAATCATCTTGGGCATCATTTTCTCTAAATTTTGTGTCACATAAATCACATCTATTTAAATGAGAAGGAACCTTGGCTTCCCCACATACAGAACACAGTCTATCTGGTAGTTCAGACATGTTAAACAGGCATAAACTTGATAACAAAGTACAAAAAACGTTTTAAAATAAAACCGTTACTGTCACTTTAAATTTTAAACTGAACACACTTTATTACTGCAAATGTGAAAAAGTATGAAGGAATTGTTCAAAATTCACCAAAATTTCACCACAGTGTCTTAAAGCCTTAAAAGTATTGCACACCAAATTTGAAAGCTTTAACTCTTAAAATAACAGAACCGGAGCCGTTTTTATATTTAACCCCTTTACAGTCCCTGGTATCTGCTTTGCTGAGACCCAACCAAGCCCAAAGGGGAATACGATACCAAATGACGCCTTCAAAAAGTCTTTTCTGTGTATCAGAGCTCCTCACACATGCATCTGCATGTCATGCTTCCCAAAAACAAGTGCGCAATAGAGGCGCGAAAATGAGGCTCTGCCTATGATTAGGGAAAGCCCCTAGAGGATAAGGTGTCCAATACAGTGCCTGCCGGTTATTTTACATAATTCCCAAGAATAAAATAATTCCTCAAAGCTATGAAGTATTAAAATATGTTTATATATCAATCGTTTTAGCCCAGAAAATGTCTACAGTCTTAAAAGCCCTTGTGAAGCCCTTTTTTTCTTATGTAATAAAAATGGCTTACCGGATCCCATAGGGAAAATGACAGCTTCCAGCATTACATCGTCTTGTTAGAAATGTGTCATACCTCAAGCAGCAAAAGTCTGCTCACTGTTTCCCCCAACTGAAGTTAATTCCTCTCAACAGTCCTGTGTGGAAACAGCCATCGATTTTAGTAACGGTTGCTAAAATCATTTTCCTCTTACAAACAGAAATCTTCATCACCTTTCTGTTTCAGAGTAAATAGTACATACCAGCACTATTTTAAAATAACAAACTCTTGATTGAATAATAAAAACTACAGTTAAACACCAAAAAACTCTAAGCCATCTCCGTGGAGATGTTGCCTGTACAACGGCAAAGAGAATGACTGGGGAAGGCGGAGCCTAGGAGGGATCATGTGACCAGCTTTGCTGGGCTCTTTGCCATTTCCTGTTGGGGAAGAGAATATCCCACAAGTAAGGATGACGCCGTGGACCGGACACACCTATGTTGGAGAAAAAGCATTGTTATGGGCCATAACAATGCTTTTTCACTCATAACGCCAAACTCGTACTCTAGCTGAAAGTCATTTACAACATTAACTATGTCTACACTGGTATTTTTGATTAATTTTATGTTATTTAAATGAAAACTTTTTTTTGTTTTTCTAGCAAAAACAAGGAAATGTCTAAGTGACCCCAATCTTTTGAACACCTATATATATATATATATATATATATATATATATATATATATATATATATATATATATATATATATATATATATTAGACAAGTGCACAGTGAAAAAAATTGCTTAGTTTCATATTCATTAGTTAAATAAATAATTTTGTTTCACCAAATTGTTTCGGTGAATTAGTTATGTTAAGTTAAATAGTTTTTCTGATCCATTCGTTATTTCTGATCCATTTGTTATTTCGGATCCATTCTTTATTCATATTCATTATTCTATTCTAAAATTTAGAATAGAATAATGAATATGAATAAAGAATGGATCCGAAATAACAAATGAATCCGTAAAACGATTTAACTTAATATAAGGAAAATACCGAAACCAAATTATCTAAACTGCCAAAACTAAATAAAAACCTATTAACCTCTCAGCTGTTCAACGGCCCTCTGCTAACTAACAGCCTGATTTAAAATATATCCTGCCCCAGAACTACAAGCAATACAAAGATTTTACACTCAGCTGTTCAACTGCCCTCTGTTAACTAACAGCTTGATTTAAAATATATCCTGCCCCAGAACTACAAGCAATACAAAGATTTTACACTCAGCTGTTCAACTGCCCTCTGCTAACTAACAGGTAGCCTTCTGGAAGATATTTTCTTCATTATATTTTACCTACCAAGTTGTTTATATTGTATGTGTTTGTATATTTAGTGGTTGTTATTTTTATTTTCTTATTTTAAATGTATATATTACCATGACTTTGTAGTCATAATTTGCATACCTCTAGTACATTGCATATTTTATCAACTTTATGTCTGCCCATTATGTTAAAAGTTAGTTTAAGCAGCTCAGGCCCACATATCTGTCTATTTATTTGTTTAATGATTTTATTTCCCAACATGGATATCTCTGTCTTATCTCTGTAATATTTGATCTTTTGTTTTTGCTTGAATGACCCTTAGCTCAAATGTCCATAAATGCACCCTCCCCATTCCTTAAAACTCTTTTTGCAGGCCCATCATGACCCTAATATATCTCCCTCAGCCTGATTTAAAATATATCCTGCCCCAGAACTACAAGCAATACAAAGATTTTACACTCATTTGTAAACTTCCCTCTGCTAACTAACAGATAACCTTCTGGAAGACCGTGGTTTAGTACTTAATAGGTTTATTTCGTTTTGGCTATGTGGGGGGACGGTGGTTTAGGGGTTAATTGGTTTTTTTAGTGTTGGCGATGTGGGGGGAAAGCGGTTTAGAGGTTATTAGGTTTAGTTAGTGTTGGCGATGTGGGGGGATGGCGGTTTAGAGGTTAATAGATTTAGTTAGTGTTGGCGATGTGGGGGGATGGAGGTTTAGGGGTTAATAGGTTTAGTTAGTGTTTTATTTAGTGTTGGCGATGTGGGGGGGTGGCGGTTTAGAGGTTAATAGGTTAGTTAGTGTTGGCTTTGTGGGGGGACGGCGGTTTATGAGTTAATAGGTTTAGTTAGTGCTTTATTTAGTGTTAGCAATGTGGGGGGACAGCAGTTTAGAATAGATTACTGTAGTTAGAATGAATATGAAGAATGGATCCAAAAATTCAGAAACTGATTTATTCGTTTTCGGATTTTATTCTGGATTTTAGTCATGGTGCCGATTTGGAAATTTGGATTCATCCAAATCAGCCAACATTTGGCCGAAAACTAAATTTGGCCGAACCGGATTGCACGTCTAATTAATATACAGTATATATATATATATATATATATATATATATATATATATATATATATATATATATATATATATATATATATATATATATATATATACATATACAAAATGTTATGATGGGGAGAGATTAATTATTTCACCATTTCATGGTAAAAAGTTACTATTGATGTAGTCACATCTTATGGTGCAGACCCTCTAGTAATGAATATTTGAAAAGTATTAAAGATAGATAGAGTATACAAAATTTCGACAAATTAAGTATAAAGAAAAGGGATAGCAGCACTCATTTTGAAAATAGTCTTATATAAATTTATTCCAGAATCAAAATCTAAAAATGGCGGAATCCAGCCCTATTGATGGGCAGTATACCTACACAACATAGACATACATTAAAAAAGGATGCAGAAAATCACACTTGACTGGCCAGTCTGAGAATATAATCAATTGGTAATGTGGTAAATAGATATAAACAACCACAAATATACACAACAAGCAGTGTTACACACTACAGAGAAAATATTATCCAACAGATTATAGCAATATAGCAATAAATGTAGCAAACAAATGTTGCAACGTTAAAACAGTCCCCTTAGTAGATATTATATTACTTCAAGACGAAATTATGCATAGTGAAACTGTGCTAGCATAGTCATAATTCCATCTAATAATATTGCACCATTATTTGTATGCACCAGTTCATCAGAATGACGAGAAAGAAATTAAAGTTCACTTTACCATTTCCACGGCAATGTCCGTCATTCGGTATTGCTCTCCTTACCGATATGGGCTTTTATGCTCCAAAGTGACGGATTATTGTTGTCAGACCTTATGCAGATTTGTATTCCAACAGCCACGCTTAGCTCAGCGTCTCCTCACCTCTCCTGGGCTGTATACCATCCAAGGCAACCGATTAGAAACAGATATGCACAGAACCAGGCCGTGCACTGCATCCGGGATAGCTTTCAGACTTCCACTTTTACTCCGGTTAGCTTTTCGCTTTTTGTTTCCGATCTGTGGTGTCTTGTCTCCCTATTTCTCAGGGATACCTCCAGGGTGCTTGTAAATCGCTGCTCACTCCTCCTTTGCTTCTACCATCTTTGAGGTTGTCAGCTGTATCTTGTTTCTAATCAGGAACCGACTCATGCAGGTAAACTGATACTCCTTAATCGCAGTGCTCGCTGAAATGGTGCAATCTTACTTGGGGACTGCTTGTTAGGGTCAGTCAGTGTGACTTCTTTGGGAGCTTGCCAACGTACGTTTCACCCCGTGTTGCTCCAAACATATCGGGGCTTCCTCAGGGCTAAATTACTCAGGTACAGGTGCTCTTTTTAGTACCCTAAACCCCGCCTCCATTCATTACGTCATGGGGGCGTATAGCAAAGAGGTATTTTTTAAAAACTGCTCTACATTTAAAGGTATTATACATCAAATTCCTTAAACATATAAAACATATTAGCATTCTTTTAATGCAATCCTGAAGCCCAGGAGTTGGCGTTCACCATGTCATTATATTTCTCTTGCACAGTATTTCTAGAGAAATGAAGCAAACTCTAGTCTTTCATTCAGACCTCTTGGATATCTTGTTTTTAAAACATAGATCCAACGAGTTTCCTTCTGTAGTAATACTGTGTCATTATCACCTCCTCTGTTATTCACTATTCCCTTATCTATTGCCATTATTTTTAAATGTGAAGCATTTGATTGGTGAAACTGAGTGAAGTGTCTTGCTATTGTAGTGTCTCTGTTATGTGAGATGTCGTCTCTGTGTTCTTGAATCCTATCTTTTAGGAATCTTTTTGTTTTTCCTACATAGAATTTTGGGCATGAACAGTGTATTAGATAGACTACCCCAACAGAATTGCAATTAAAAAAATATTTGACATCATAATTTTTACTATTGCCTGCTGAGAATTTCTTAGCTTTCTCCATGTACGGGCAATACACACATTGACCACATGGATAGTTACCTTTAACTCCTCTATCTTTTCTGAGCCAGTTAGCACTAGATGGGCTCTTACTATACATGCTTCTTACTAGGTGGTCTTTTAAATTTGGTGACTTTCGTGCTACCATTAGGGGAAATGTCCCTACTTTGTCTTTTATTTTCTCCTCATAGGTTAGGAGATGCCAGTGTTTCTGCAAAATTGATTTAATAGTACTCCACTGGCAGTTGGAGTAAAAGTGGAGAGAGGTGAGGAGACGCTGAGCTAAGCGTGGCTGTTGGAATACAAATCTGCATAAGGTCTGACAACAATAATCCGTCACTTTGGAGCATAAAAGCCCATATCGGTAAGGAGAGCAATACCGAATGACGGACATTGCCGTGGAAATGGTAAAGTGAACTTTAATTTCTTTCTCGTCATTCTGATGAACTGGTGCATACAAATAATGGTGCAATATTATTAGATGGAATTATGACTATGCTAGCACAGTTTCACTATGCATAATTTCGTCTTGAAGTAATATAATATCTACTAAGGGGACTGTTTTAACGTTGCAACATTTGTTTGCTACATTTATTGCTATATTGCTATAATCTGTTGGATAATATTTTCTCTGTAGTGTGTAACACTGCTTGTCGTGTATATTTGTGGTTGTTTATATCTATTTACCACATTACCAATTGATTATATTCTCAGACTGACCAGTCAAGTGTGATTTTCTGCATCCTTTTTTAATGTATGTCTATGTTGTGTAGGTATACTGCCCATCAATAGGGCTGGATTCCGCCATTTTTAGATTTTGATTCTGGAATAAATTTATATAAGACTATTTTCAAAAAGAGTGCTGCAATCCCTTTTCTTTATACTTAATTTGTCGAAATTTTGTATACTCTATCTATCTTTAATACTTTTCAAATATATATATATATATATATATATACGTTAGCAAAGATGTGCACTCTCACTTAATCACAACTGCCAGGGTGCTAGTGGAGTTAGGTATACAGCAATAAAGAAAACTTGCACTCACTGGACTTTTAACAAAACTTTACTTGGCAAAGATAGTGACGTTTCGGGGACAGTGTATCCCCTTCCTCAGACAGTGATTGCATCAAACAATGGTGAATTTATACATTCAAACAAACAAACCCCTCCCCCCAAAATGATTTGGCGTTTTTTTGTGCTAATTGGGGGGAGGGGGTTGTTTGTTTGAATGTATAAATTCACCATTGTTTGATGCAATCACTGTCTGAGGAAGGGGATACACTGTCTCCGAAACGTCACTATCTTTGCCAAGTAAAGTTTTGTTAAAAGTCCAGTGAGTGCAAGTTTTCTTTATTGCTATATATATATATATATATATATATATATATATATATATATATATATATATATATATGATACTCATCATTGAGTACAAAGACAGTCAACTGTTGGAGGTCAGGGAGCGAATCATTACACTACAACGGGAACTAGATTTAAATATCTAGGAAAAGAATTATAGAGACTTTGATATTATTTTGACAAATAGTATAGCTCAATTGAAAAAGGACCTTATTCAGTCCAAACATGAAAAATACATAAATGACCAAACTGACTATAATCAAAACAAAGTTTATATCTGGCAAAGGCAAAACAGAAAAAGGTCACGTGACCGCAGACGTAGATGGAGACAAAATAGAGAAAATAAACAAAAAGAGACAGATACTTGGAGTGGTAATGATTCAAAAGAAACTATACACTCAGATCAAGGTAATTCAGATAATGATTTTGCTAGGGCACAGGGAGCTATACCAAAGTCAATATTAAAGAATCCTAGAGAAAACATTCAGAAAGCAGTTTCTTTCACTGCAGAGCAAACTAATAAATATCAGGCATCTGTAGGATAAGCTACTGTACAAAAAGATCATGATGAAGGGAGCCAGTTGGATCAGGTTTTTTGTCCACCCCCAGTGATTCCTGTAACTTGAGGGGGAGGGGTTTTACAAAGAGGCAGTCAAAATATGAGACCCCAACAATCAAGATATACCCTAAGGAGAGGGAGAGGACAGAACAAATACCAGCCACAGTAGTAAAAAAGACAACTACTAAAGATACTTCAGATTCAAACTTTACTAGTAATGTAATTAATTTGACAGATTACCAACTTAGCAAAACAGAATTTCAAGTTCTTAGCTATGGTCTTGGCTTTATTCCCACGAGTAGATTCAATCTTTTTCAAACACTAGTAGATACTAATAAACTCATACGTACCCTTACACTTAAAAAACATTTTCATATATCAGGTAATAACACAAATGACAACATACAACAAGAAATTGATACTGTAAGTACATCATATCTACCCAATTTGGATTTTTCAGAAATCAAAGATGTGCAGAGTCTAATTACTCTAAGAGAGGAGAACAGTTTAGAAATGAATGAAAGAATAAATACACATACAGGCTTTAAGACAAGATCGATCTTTTACCCCCTACAGTCAAGGGGTGAAATTCTAGTCTCATTCCAAAAATGAGTTGAAAACGATCTTATTGAACTCTCTAAAAAACCATCAAAGGCTAAACATAATCTCACCAAATTAGAAAGATCGGCTTTAGCTTCATTAAAATCGAATCAAGATCTAGTGATAAAAAATGCGGATAAAGGTGGAAGCATAGTTGTGTGGGATGTAAAGTCTTACAACGGAGAAATCTATAGAAAACTGAACAATGGTAATGATGATAAAAATCTTACATGTAATCCAACTCAGAAATTTAAAAGAGATCTTGTATCACTTTTAGATGATGGCCTACATGAAGGTCATATTGATAAAAATACTTTTGACTTTCTTATGGTTGAAAATCCTGTAACTCCAATTATACATGTTTTACCGAAAGTACACAAAAGTGTTCATGCTATCAAAGGTAGGCCAATAGTATCTGGCATAGGTTCAATTTGTGAACCTTTGTCAGAGTGGCTTGAAAGCATTCTGCAGCCATTGGTGCAAGATCTACACAGTTACTTAAGGGATACGAAACCTGTACTTCAAATTTTTGATAATTTTGTTTGGAAATATGACAATTGATGTGGTGTCGCTATATTCATCTATCCCACATACTATAGGTAATATGGCAATTAAATACTTTTTGGAGACAAAAAACAGTTATAGCAGAGAGTTTATACAATATATATTGGAAGTTCTGCATTTTTTACTTACCCATAATTATTTTAAATTTGAAGATTCATATTACCTGCAGCTACAAGGGACGGCGATGGGGGCGAAATTTGCCCCCTCAGACGCCAACCTTGTAATGGGTTGGTGGGAAACATTTATGATATATGGTGATTGTAATCCCTATTCTCAGTCTATTAAAAGTTACTACCGCTATATAGATGATCTGATATTAATATGGAAAGGAAATCCATTATCCATAGATAGTTTTGTTGAATATCTGAATGTAAACAAATGGAGTTTAAAGTTTACCTTTGAGACACATAAATCTACTATTAATTTCCTTGATTTAAAACTGAACAGTGTAGTTGTTAGTAATGGAATAAAAAGTACGATATATAGAAAGCCTATATTAGGAAATACTTTACTCCATGGCAAAAGTAACCATCCTCCCAAAGTACCTTATTCTATTGCAAACGGCCAGTTCATCAGGACTAAAAGAAATTGTTCTGATGAGGTAGATTACATAGCCCAGAGTGAAGATCTACAAAATAGATTGAAACAAAGAGGCTACAAAGATACAGCGATATTAAAAGCTAAAATGGAGGTAAACAAAATAGACAGGCAAACACTTTTTCTAGACAAGAAAAAATCTAATAAAATTAACGAGGATCAAGTGACTTTTGTCACACAATACTCGTCTGATTACTATGATATTTGCAAAATTATTTGTAAGCACCTACCTATGCTTCGAGCTGATGAAAATCTAGTCAAAACAATTGAGAAAGGCTGTAGATTCTCTTAGAGAAGAGGATTTACTATTGGTAATCAGGTATCTCTTGGTGTTCTACCCACCCGAAAAAATCAAAGCACTTGGCTTGACTCTAAAGGGATGTTTAAATGTGGATACAGTGCACTTTTATCCAAAAAGGAGACACTTTTGACTCTGCTGTCACAGACAAAAAAATATAAATTCAATTGCTGTGTGAATTGCCGATCTAAAAATGTGATATACCTTATCTGGTGTACGTGTACTAAGAAGCAGTATGTAGGTTGCACTTCTAGAGAAGTTAGAGAAAGAATTCGACCACACTTATCAGATATAAAAAGATTAGATCCTTGTTCAGAAATGACTAAACACTTTATACATGTACATAACAGTTCAAATTTGACTTTTAGATGGATGGTAATAGAACAGATTATGGCACCACCTAGAGATGGGAACATGAATAAAATAGTATTGAAACAAGAAGCATACTGGATCTTTACTCTTGAATCACGTATACCCAGAGGATACAATTCAGTGTATGATTTGGTCAATTTTTGGGAATAGTATGTGAGTTTTATATATTTTATATAATATATGTATGATAGTAGTTATTAAACATTGAAGTTGATAAGTATCATCTTAACTCTTCATATATAATCACATATTCTCGTGTTCCCTTTTCACTTCATCTTACTTCCGTTTGGTATCTACTTTTTAATGAGTATTTTAATGAGTTTACTGTTTATTATTTAAAATGTATTGTTTAATATTTATTTCAGGTTCAATCAGGGGTTAACTTATTAAATAATATGTGTTATCTCTATATCTGTTAATAAATGATGAATGACAAAGAAAATATTACTGCAATGTTAAAAGTTCTCTTTATTTTGTAATTTGTTCGTTCCAGCTTATATTACAAAATTGCGCTGTCAGTATCCTTTTATTGGAACCTCGCATTTTTTGTTTTGTTTACTTTACTTTATTTGATGATTTATATTAGATGAATACATATATATATACAAATGTAACACTTCAAGGTAACACTATAACACTATGTGACAGTTTCAGGTCATGTTAATACAAATTTATATATTTTCATATAATTTGTTTCCTGTGTATTTTCTATTTACTTACATATATTATTGCATGTTTCTTGTTTTATCAATGTGTTTATACAGATAAACAGTCATATTAATATATGTATAGCTAAACACTCAATCATTTTTTGTTTCTAATTATGTGTCGTATATTTCAGATGTGATGCATTCCATTTAATCAGTAGTATCCAATAGCATGTCAGTATTGATTTTAAATATGGCAGCATTTTTACTAAGCTTAAGTCTATGAGTAAGGCCATCTGGCCGAAACATGTCAGATGCATTTTACTGATCACTGTTATATTCTTAATTTGACCATTAAAGTTGGATGTTTTACTACAAAGTTCCGGAAAATGTGCCTTTTATTCTTACTTTATATATATATATATATATATATATATATATATATATATATATATATATATATATATATATATATATATATATATAATACAATAATGAGCACTCTCACCTTAATGGCAACTGCCAGGGTGCCAGCGGTTAAATATATCAAGTAGGATAAGGCACTCACTGGTCTTTTCAAGTGTACTTTATTTCAAAAGTGTGACGTTTCGCGGGGACACTCCCCTTCCTCAGACAAGAGGAAGGGGAGTGTGTCCCCAAAACATCACGCTTTTGAAATAAAGTACACTTGAAAAGACCAGTGAGTGCCTTATCCTTGATATATATATATATATATATATATAAACACACACGTATATTCATATATATGTAGATATAAATTTTCCAAAACATAGAATATATATATATATATATATATATATATATATATATATATATATATATATATATATATACTGTATATATATATAGCAATATCTATTTAAAAATATAATTTTCTTCTATGTGATGACCATTGGAATGTAAAATATTCATTACTACCTTTGGGTTAGAGCAGTTGGTCTAACGCAGTGCTACATCGAAGTCTATGGGGAGAAGAAATTAATGTGGTTGCGATTTTACTTTTAACTTGTAATACACACACTAACTCGTATGCATTAAACATTTACTTCTCGCGCTGTTTGTGCACTAGCGAAAGAGCTTAATAGCGCACCACTTGTAATCTGGCCCTAAACATGCGAAACAGATATTACCATGCCAGGTAACCTAACCAGGTTTTGGGTTAATAGTAAGGACTGGGACTCCTCCAGCTTAACAGACTTCTAGAACCACCACTTACCCCATTAATAGTTGAACATTAATTTTTCATCCACCCCATCCAATATTTATCTTATGACTGCACAGTTGTGTTGGTAAGCAATTGAGTTTCCTATTTTAAAAGTTGTTTTGGGCTATTCTGAGCTACATAAATTATTTTATTTTATAAATTATATTTAACATTGTTGGTAGCAATTATTTTTTTGTTTTATCCCCATCATTTTAATCTATCAGAGGTAAGTGCAGAATTTATTTAAGAAGGGACTCTAGTAGCAGAAGTTGAGCGTGACCAAATATTAAAATGAATGGAGCAGCATCTATATTCTAACCAATGAACACCAGCATAAACTCCTGCAAAACATTATAGAACAAAATAATTAAAGCATGAAAAACACCCTTGATAAAACAGTCCTATGTAACATATGTACAAATTCTTCATGCTAGTGTAGGTGAAATGCTCTGATCACATCCCCAGAATGCCCTAAAACACGCCTAGATTATGAGTGGCGTGCAAACTGTAGCGCAAGTGCGCTATTGTTTTTTTTCTGGCTCCCTAGAGTGTCTTCAGCCTCCCTACCCTCACCAGCCCTTATGTTATTAAATATTATTAAATAACATAAGGACTGGTGAGGTTAGAGAGGCTGAAGAAGCTCTAGGGAGCCAAAAAAAATAGCGCACTTGTGCTACAGTTTGCGCGCCACTCGTAATCTAGGCGTCAGAGTTACACCCTCATTGGTGTCTGCAAGGTCTCTGGGACACCTCCAGCAACACTACTTTTTTTAACAAAACAGACATATTTTGCACTGTGTGCAGTGTTTCCAGGAACTCTCGTACTACAGCTTGGATCTGGACATTTCTTTGATATTTTGTACAAACATTTACATAACTGTGTTTCAAGTGTGTTTTTGATGTTGTTGCAGTTGCTTAGCAATAGGGATATCATGTATTTACCACTTAATGCAACTATAAATATAATGGAATGAACGCCCACAATAGAATATATAGTTGAAGTGATGCTCGATGAGTTTTGGACATGATCTTGTCTTCACCATGAAACCACTCGGCAACCTTACAAGCATCTATAAATCTAGCACAGCGTCTTTGAAATTCCACTGGGTACATTCATATATTTCTAAAAATCCATAGGGACATTATAGATTTTTAATATCCATGTTTTATACATATCTTTAAATCTTTCAAAGTCATGTCTGGCAATAATGTCACAGCTTACTTTTTTAATTTGTTAACTTAGAAATCTGGCATTTAAATCAAGCCCTAATCATAAGAATTTGCCGCTTTTCTAATTACATTGGTGCATAGGGCAAACAACTAATCACAACAATCTCTAGAGAAGTTGTAAAAAAAAAATACATTTTTCATCTTATAAGGAGATCTTGAAAGCAGCAAAAGAAAAACAAGTTTGCTGAATTACACATTTTTGCATAAATGTTCTATATATAAGAGATTATTTTTGTGTGTGTGCTAATTAGAAGGGATGGGCAAACGTTAGAATGTTGACACTCGCATTGCAGTGCACGTATCCACCTGATATTCATTCTGTCACTCAAATGTTATGTTACTGCTAATATTTAAATTGCAAATGTAACATCTGAATAGTTGAATACTGATTCCAAAAAAAGTTACATGGAAGGCATTAAAAATAAACATTCACATTTTAAAGAGATGGAATGAACAGAATTGAATGTGCATGGGTGCATTTCAATTTTGAGTAGAAACATTTTTCCAATATACTTCCAATAGCAAAAATGCTCCTAATAAAATGTTTTAAGGCTGTGACACACTGCAAGCGATGCGGCGCGAGGAGAACCAGCTGCTTCACGCCGGGTCGCATCACTTCGGAAGTTCAAATATTTCAACTCTGAGTGCTCAGCTACGTGATCTAACGTGGCTGAGCGCACAGAGATGAAAAGGCAGGACACACTGAGCTCACACAGCCGCATTATCACGCTGCGGCACGCAGCGCTGCTCTGTGTGTCACAGACTTTAATGTTTTTAAGCAGCATATGTTGAAAGTGCCCAGAGCATTCAAATACCACACTTCCTCAGAGAGCATTGGCTTGTATGATACAAATCATGGGCTATATTACACAACGTTGGTAAAACTGAGTTTGCTACATAAAAAAGTAGATTTTTTTGCTTTGCTATGTAGCAAGTAAAATTTCACTTATGTATTACACAACACTTGTTGGCAAAATGAATTGCTCTTGCTATGTCTGCGTGATCATAATTAGTGAACGCTTCCTACGTAATACAAAGTTGTTGGGATTTGTAGTTTGAAGGAGCTTCAGTTGCATTTTTTTTAAGTATTTTATTTATTATCTCAGTGATACTGACAAAAACAAAGTAAGTTGTTACAAACAATCACGAGGTGAATTACAATGGCAGGAACAGTTAGGTAGAAAGTCCAGAACATACTGTCCGTTTGTAGCTAAGATGCGTTCCCTCATAGAAGGTATATATATGTGGTCAATAGCATCTGACTTTTGAATGTATAACCAACTCTTCAAACAAAACAAAAACAAAACAAGTACAATAAATTAACATAAACGTGTAGATATGAAATCCGTAGAATAGTTGTAATACCAAGAACTAGATTAGTGTACATTATCCAAGAACCTCTATCACAATTCAACAGTTCTCGTTGTAGGTTCAGGTGCATCTTTTGTTTACATAACATAGCAACATTGCTCAAGTGGATATAAGAAGTCCATGCCATTTCTACTACCTGTGTAAGGGTCGGAGTAGGAAGATACAGAAGCAAAGTAGTTGTAGCAGATTTTAACAACTTTGATTTTACCTTCCCTTGTTTTTTTGTTTTCATTCTAATGACACGGTGAGTCCACGGATCATCATCAATTACTGTTGGGAATATCACTCCTGGCAGGAGGAGGCAAAGAGCACCACAGCAAAGCTGTTAAATATCACTCCCCTACCCACAATCCCCTAGTCATTCTCTTTGCCTGTAGTGCAAGGAGGAGAAGTTTAGGTATCTGATGAGAAGTTTTCTTCAATCAAGATTTTTTTTTTTTTTTAGCAGAGTAAGCTTACTCTGTGCTTTTCTGGGGTCTAGCCTAGTCCACATCAGTCTCTTCAGTAGGGCAGTGGTGGCTTTTGAGCACTTGAGAACTTATGAGGTACAATCCTCACTGCATTTTCTCAAGAATCTGCTGCCCTAACTAGATTTACTCAGATTTTCTCTCTTCACAGGTCCATGTGATGTGCTGCACCCTCTCAAACAAGGTGAGCTGTCCTTCTCAAGATAAAAAGAATAAGCAGAAGGGACGTCAGGGTAATTTTCATTCCTTTCATAACTTTAAAGGCAAGTCTTCCTCCCCTTCCTCCAAGCAAGATCAAGCCAAGCCTCCCTGGAAGCCCAACCAGTCCTGGAATAAGGAAAAGCAATCTAAAAAGCCTTCAGCCGATTCCAAGTCAGCATGAAGGGTTGGCCCCTGATCCGGGAGCGGATCTTGTAGGGGGCAGACTCTCTTTTTTTCCCAGGCTTGAATAAGAGATGTACCGGATCCCTGGGCGGTGGACATTGTCTCCCAAGGATACAAAATAGACTTCAAATTTTTTCCTCCCAGAGGCAGGTTTCTCCTCTCCAGATTTTCTGTAGACCAGAAAAAGACCAAAGAGAGGCGTTCTTACATTGTGTCAAGGACCTTGCCACCCTGGGGGAAATAGTTCCAGTTCCCTTTCAGGAAAGGGGTCTGGGATTTTACTCAAATCTGTTTGTAGTTCCCAAAAAGGAGGGAACTTTTCGACCAATCCTAGATCTAAAATGTTTAAACAAGTTTCTCAGAGTGTCATCCTTCAAGATGGAGACTATACGCTCCATTCTTCCCGTGGTACAAGAGGGTCAGTTCATGACAACCATAGACCTAAAGGATGCATACCTTCATGTCCCCATTCATAGGGACCATCACAAGTTTCTGAGATTCGCTTTTTTGGACAATCATTTACAGTTCACGGCCCTTCCATTCGGCCTTGCCACAGCTCCCAGAATTTTTTTAAAGGTTCTGGGAGCTCTTTTAGCTGTGCTTCGATCTCGGGCATTGCAGTGGAACCTTATCTGGACAACATTCTGGTTCAGGCGCCATCTTTTCAACAAGCAGAATCTCATACGGAGATCTAGTTGTCTTTTCTTCGATCCCACGGATGGAAAGTGAATCGGGAAAAAAGTTCAGCTACAGGGGTCATTTGGGGACCATAATAGACTCCCTGTTAATGAAGATTTTTCTGACGGAGGTCAGAAAAAGAAAGATTTTCGACTCTTGTCTTGCCCTTCAGTCCTCTTCCATCTCAGACCTCTGCAGTTATGCATGCTCAGACAATGGAACGGGGACTATATGGACCTGTCTCCATGTGTAGATCTAGATCAGCTGTCAATAGACTCTCTTCCATGGTGGCTTTCTCAGGATCATCTCTCTCAGGGTACTTGCTTCCGCAGAGCCTCCTGGGTGATTGTGACCATGGATGCCAGCCTTCTAGGTTGGGGAGCAGTATGGGGCTCATTGAAGGCTCAAGGCTTATGGACCCAGGAGGAGTCAGTCCTGACCATAAACATCTTGGAGCTGGGAGCAATCTTCAATGCTTTTCTGGCCTGGCCTCAGTTAGCCTTAGCCCACTTTATCAGATTCCAGTTGGACAACATAACCTCGGTGGCCTACATCAACCACCAGGGGGGAACTCGGAGTTCCTTGGCCATGACAGAGGTGGCCCGAATTATTCAGTGTGCGGAGACCCACAACTACTGTCTTTCTGCGATCCACATCCCAGGAGTGGACAATTGGGAAGCAGATTTTCTGAGCAGACAGACTTTCCATCTCAGGGAGTGGGAACTTCATTCGGATGTGTTTTACAGCTTGACCCTCAAGTGGGGGCAGCCGGAGTTGGATCTCATGGCTTCTCATCAGAATGTCAAACTTCCAAGATATGACTTGAGGTCAAGAGATCTGCAAGCATTTCTGATCGATGCTCTGGCAGTTCCTTGGAACTTCAGTCTAGCATACCTGTTTCCTCTGTTCGCTTGAATCAAGCAGGAGAGGGCATCTGTAATTCTCATAGCCCCGGCCCGTCGTTGAGACCTTGATTCAGGCTCGTAAGCCTGTGACTCGCTGGATTTACCATAAGATCTTGTGTAAATAGATATATTGATGTGAATCCAAAGGATACTGTTGGAGTAGAGTAAGGATTCCTAGAATTTTGTCCTTTCTCCAGGATGATCTGGAGAATGGTTTGTTGCCAAGTACTCTAAAGGGTCAGATTTCGGCATTGTCTATTTTGTTACATAAGCGCTTGGCGGACCTGCCAGACGTGCATTTGTTTTGTCAGACCTTTGTTAGAATTCGGCCTGTGTTTAAACCTGTTACTCCTCCCTAGAGTCTTAACCTTGTTCTTAAAGTTCTTCAACAGGCTCCGTTTAAGCCTATGAACTCTTTAGATATGAAGATGTTATCTTGGAAAGTTTTTTTTTTTTCTTGTTGCTATTTCCTCTGATCGTAGAGTTTCTGAACTCTCTGCTTTACAGTGTGATTCCCCTTATCTTATATTTCACTCTGATAAGGTGGTTCTGCATACTAGGTTTGGTTTCTTGCCCAAAGAATATTAATCAGGAAATCGTTGTACCTTCTTTGTGTCCTAATCCTTCTTCTAACAAAGAATGCTTGTTGCATAATCTGGATGTTGTGCGAGCGCTAAAATTTTATTTGCAGGCAACTAAGGACTTTCGTCAATCTTCTGCATTGTTTGTTTGCTTTTCTGGGAAACGGCTACTTCACTTTCCTTTTGGCTGAAGAGTGTCATTCGCTTGGCATATGAAACTGCTGGACAGCAACCTCCTAAAAAAATCACAGTTCATTCCACAAGGGCTGTTTCTTCTTCCTGGGCCTTCAAAAAATAAGCTTCTGTGGAACAGATTTGCAAGGCTGCAACTTGGTCATCTTTGCACACTTTCTCCAAATTCTATAAATTCAATACTTTTGCCTCGACTGAGGCTTCTTTTAGGATAAAGGTTCTTCAAGCAGTGGTGCCTTCTGTTTAGGTTCCTGTCTTGTCCCTCCCTTATCATCTGTGTCCTCTGGCTTGGGTATTGGTTCCCAACAGTAATTGATGATGATCCGTGGACTCACCGTGTCATTAGAAAGAAAATGAAATGTATGCTTACCTGATAAATTTATTTATTTCTTGACACGGTGAGTCCACGGCCCACCCTGTATTCAGACAGTTTATTTTTATATAAACCTCAGGCACCTCTGCACCTTGTGTTACTTCCTATCTCTCCTTTCCCTTTGTTCGAGTGACTGGGGGATTGTGGGTAGGGGAGTGATATTTAACAGCTTTGCTGTGGTGCTCTTTGCCTCCTCCTGCTGGCCAGAAGTGATAGTCCCAACAGTAATTGATGATGATCCGTGGACTCACTGTGTCAATAAAGAAATAAATTTATCAGGTATGCATAAATTTCGGTGTTTTTTAAGTTACAAGAAATAATGAATGTACTTATATTTATATAAAAAAGAACAGTTGCACTTGCAATAAAACCTTTTATAAAAATAAATAAAATGTTCCTAATTTCAAAAATCTTAAATGAATTAACAAATAATTTATGCACATATTACACAAAAATGTATTTTAAAAAAGGTACATTACAAAGATTACTGTTCACATATTGTATTATTTAAAAAAAAAGTATATTTTACCAATTATCTGGTATTACTACTAACTCCATCCAAGTGCTGAAATGAAACAGAGGCACAACCTGACTTAGGTGCTTATCATTTAATGAAAAGTAAGTGCTCACACAAATGACTATTTACAAGAAATAAAATACAACTTGGCAATGTAAAATTGTATTAAAAATAATCCCTCCAGTTCTTGCAAACCTCCCGTCACCGTGCAATCTCTCCCACCACGTCAGCCGTCAAGCTGTACACAGGAACAGGGGAGGATGACTCCTTGGTGCAGACACCGGTAGGGACAAATCGTCTCTACGTTTTTCGTCTGTATGCGATCAGACTTTGTCAAGAGTTCACTCAGAATGCATTGTGAGTCGGTGACCAGAGGTTTGCAAGAACTGGAGGGATTATTTTTAATACAATTTTACATTGCCAAGTTATATTTTATTTCTTGTACGTAGCCATTTGCGTGAGCGCTTACTTTTTATTAAATTATAAGCAAGCACCTAAGTTAGGTTGTGCCTTTGTTTAATTTCATTTCAGCTCTATCCTTTTATCAGTGAGTTTGTAAAATTTTCACTTGTCTTGTGGGCTTCATCCGACTACACACGAACCACCTGTGACGTCAATGATTGTTTGCAGTGAATATGAACCAGGGAAACATTTCATTGAAATTTTCCACTTTTTTTGCTATGTGAGATTTCTAATAAGGACAACCGGTTATAAAATTTAAATAGATCAGGGACCTCTAGCGCCTGTACGGGTACTTTTGTTTAACTGTTTAACTCCATCTAAGTATATATCTATTAAATAAAATATGGCTTTGATAATATTTTATGTTGGCTTGACATGTATACCAAAGGAAATATTAATAAACGTAAGTTAAAGTGTTTATTTTAAAAAATAAACTATGCAATGTTACAAACCTTACTAACACAAACATTCCACTAGTTTGAACTCACGAGTTTTGAATCTAGCGTTAGCAAAAAGAGTTGAAGCGACAATTTATAAATGTTAGTAGATTTGTAGTGAGCATTGTATAATTTGTTAGCTACAATGCATTTGCTTATCCCATTGAAAGTATAGGCAGCCACAAGCTTTTGCTACTCAACAAGAGTTCTCCCTACCTTGTTCTTGCTACCATTTGTAGCAAGTGAAGTGTGATAGCTCCTGATTTGCTACTTGTAGCTACTGCTGGTACAAAACTTTCTCTACAGGTAAACATCCTGTATTCCAGCCCAAAGTCTTCACTGACCCAGTACACACCACCGCAATTTCTCTGAGCAGGCATGGGGGCATATGTATCAAGCTCTGAATGGAGCTTGATGCCCCGTGTTTCTGGCGAGCCTGCAGGCTTGCCAGAAACAGCAGTTATGAAGCAGCGGTCACAAAGACCACTGCTCCATAACCTGTCCGCCTGCTCTGAGCAGGCGGACAGACATCGCCGGAAATCAACCCGATCGAGTATGATCGGGTTGATTGAAACCCCCCTGCTGGCGGACGATTGGCCGCGAGTCTGCAGGGGGCGGCGTTGCACCAGCAGCTCTTGTGAGCTGCTGGTGCAATGCTGAATACGGCGAGCGTATTGCTCGCCGTATTCAGCAATGTCTATCGGACCTGATCCGCACTGTCGGATCAGGTCCGACAGACATTGATAACTAGAGGCCACTGTGTTTGATTCTTCATTCTCTAGTCACATGTAGCATTTGTGCTTATGCCGCTGAAACAGTAATGTGTACCAGAAGCATTTTTGCAAAAATGCTTCTATTTAAAATTGGAATGCAACCATGCTCATCTCAGTTTTGACCTTGCTGTCTCTTTAACAAATAAATATTCAAATTTCACATTCAGTATTCAAATGTTTCATTTTAAAAAGAAAAACATATCTCCAAACATTCTACATGTGTTCAGAACACCTGTGGCCTTCATTTAAATTAATTTTACATCTCTACTAAACAGACACTGAATGACGAAGCTGTCCATGTAAAGGTTATTTCAATTAAATGGAGTGAGACAAGCTGCCAATTCCCCATAAGCTCCTCAAGGCTCTTTGATTGCCTTGGGCTTTCTTACTTCTGCAGAGACTTTGCAGTGGAAACATCATAAGCCTCATAGACCAGAGTAACTGACCTACAGTAACAAGACAAATGTCCTTTGGACTCATTTGCACAAAACCAATAGTTCTAGCCAGAGTAAGAAGCCACACATGTAGACCTTGAGTCCTTATTATGTGCTAAACAACTGTTAATATAAATGATAATTTACACACTTGGTTGAATTAATTACAGTGTGACCTCACTCTAATACATACTGTACCAAACTCTCAATTGATTTTGTAAATATGTCGTCAAGTGATCTTAAAAGACCATTCTGGAATATATTTAAATGGTATAGTTTCTATGGAAGTTTAAATCAAGTAATGAGATATTTCCCACTGAAACACAAAATCTTACAAGTCACCTCATGAAATGCATAGAATGACAGCACATTCTTTCCTACTGTACACATCAAATGTTGTCACGTAACCCTTGTTCTAATCATAATTACAGAATGTTATTCTTTGACTATGTAAAATACAGAAATTAAAGTTTAAAAAAGGTGTTGTGAAGTAATCACCTCCAAAAAAAACATTTTCAATGTAATTTCCCAGAAAAACAAACATTACAGGTTACAATACCTGTGTAAGCTTACGAGCCAGCCCATTTTTGGTTCAGAACCCTGGATAGCGCCAGGGATAGGCACAGACAAAGGCTGTGGTAGACATTTTCCAAAGTACAGACCTTAGTGAAGGACACCAAGGTACATTTGAAATTAAAAACATTATTTTACAGTGCTTGGTGTTATTATACTGAAGCAGATACCACTGATCCTATAACAAGCCCTCCTCTTGCTATACCCATGAGCCAGTGTCACTACTGTGTCATTATATAGCGCTGGGTGTTATTATACTGATGCAGATAACACTGACCCTATAACCAGCCCTTGTCTGGCTATACCCATGTGCCAGTATCACTACTGTGTCATTATATAGTGCTGGGTGTTATTATACTGATGCAGATACCACTAACCCTATAACAAGCCCTCCTCTTGCTATACCCATGTGCCAGTGTCACTACTGTGTCATATAGTGCTGCGTGTTATTATACTGGACAGATACCACTGATTCTATAACCAGCCCTCCTCTGGCTATACCCATGTGCCAGTGTCACTACTGTGTCATTGTATAGCGCTGGGTGTTATACTGATGCAGATACCACTGACCCTATAACCAGCCCTTGTCTTTTTATGCGCATGTGCCAGTGTCACTACTCTGCCTTTGTATAGAACTGGGTGTTATTATACAGATGCAGATACACAGCCAGTATTTCACTCAGGCTTTATTTATTCCATTACTTATCACCCATTATCGCTAGCAGTCTCTTGATAAGCCAGTAACTTTATTCACACTACATATTTTTCTTTTATTTCTATTATTTAATCAAAAAGAAAACATATACTAAGGTTGTGGCGGACACTGCAAGGGCTAGTCACTGACACCAGTGTCCGTATACGGACACCTTGCCTATCCCTGGATAGCGCTTGCGGATTGATGTCTGCATTTAGCCAACATTCCTGCTTTTTCAAATAAAGATACCAAGAGAACAAAGAAAATGTGATAATAGGAGTAAATTAGAAAGTTGCTTACAATTGCATGCTCTATCTGAATCATAAAATAAAAAAATTGGGTTCAGTATACCTTTAAATATTTTTTGGATTTAGATCATGAGTTTGAAGAAAATGTTAAAATTTATATTTTAAAGGCAATAAAATTTCAGTTGGAACTTTTTGATGTTTGAAAGTATATATTAACTCTAAAGACAGGGAACAGCTATGGGGCCATAATTTGCACCCTCATACACCATTATCTTTATTGGATGGTGGGAGCATTCTCTGATCTATGGAGGTAATAACCAATTTTTAGGAGCAATCTCTCTGTATAAGAGGTGTATAGATGGACTGATATTCATCTAGAATTCAGCAGAAGAATTAAATTGTTTGTTAACTATCTGAGTAATAGTAATTATGGGATACAGCTCACCCATCAATGGCACAACACTAAAGTTGTGTTTTGGATATAATTTTAGAGACAAATCCAAGCCCTATTGAGAGAACTATGGATCTTTATCACAAACCAATTGCAGACAATGCTCTACTTCACGCCTCAAGTAATCACCCTTAACATACATTTAAAGGGATCATAAAAGGCCAGCTTATGAGAGTTTTTAAACATAACTGATCAGAAGGAGTGAAATATGCCCTTGATAACAGTAAACTAAAAGATAGAATGACCAGAAAAGGTTATTCAAATCATTTAATTAACAAGGCGAATCGTGAAGAAATTCATATTGACAGGAATGTATTGCTTCAGAATGAGAAAATACAGAATCATGATGGGAGACCAGTGTATGTAGAAGATAAGGACTCTCCAATTGCTGTTAAAATGGTGTGTATTGTTGATTGACACTGCTGTATGTATTCCAGCACTCAGATAGGACAGACCCACAAACCTAAGACCTCCGCAGCACTTAGCGGAGAAGACAGCCAAAAACCCCCCTCACCTCTGGACAGTCCGGTCCTGGGGACATGGATGACTTTGTCAGGCAATCACTACAATACCAGGTTGCAATTCCTAGCACAAACCTCTGGTGCTTGTCTCAAGCTGTATCGACTGCCGTTCCCATTCGATCCCTCCGCAGACGTCCTTAGAGGGAGGGGGTGGAGTCTGCGTATACGTCCTCCGCTCTCTCTTCCAATTGGAGGTTTCCCGGTCCTTGGTTTCAGCTGGGTAAATCCCGTCCTGCAGTGTAGTTCCAGGGTATCAAAAGGAGTAGTCCCCTCAATCCGTGCTTGCATGCCAGTAGGTCAACAGTCAATCAAAAAGAAAGAGTAGCGGAGCACCGGAAAAATTTTTGTAAAACACCAATATTTATTTATTCAAAAAATGTTAAAACAAACAGGATAAGGGTGCTATTCCCCTAATAGGAGTCAGCTCGTACAGCTGCTGACATGTTTCGGCTTTTCGCCGTTATCAAAGCTGCTGAACTGTGCAGGTAATACGCCTTTAAAACCACAAATGATGACTCCTATAGGGCAATAGAAAGTAGCAAAATTTACATATTAACTGCTTCCTGTCCCTCGGGTACTAATCTATCTAAAGAAGGACCTGAATTCTTAGTGTATAATCTAAAATTCCTAAACTGGACGCCACTAGCTCCAAAGTAAACACATAGTTAGTGTGTGGCATCCAACAATAAATGGCAATATTATAGTTCATATCAATAACACCAAATATGTATGTATGTAAGGAGAACTCAGATAATCACTACTGTTTGTTATTCTGGATACTGTCGTATTCAAATCAATAAAATTATGGAACAAAGTTGTTCTAGAGGTGTATACAGATCTGCAAGTTCTTACAGTTTGGTGGAAATAAAGAGCGAGAATAAGACCTATATTGGTATCATCTATTCCTATTGCAGTGTAAGGACTACAAACATGTATCTACCCCCATTCTACACTGATACTTGTTTGGAGCTTGATAATTCGGCCCCATTGTCTTTTACACAAGCCCCTTGTTTCCGGCGCTGCTCCATAATTTGTCCACCTGCTCTGAGGCGGCGGACAGTAATCAACCCTATCAAATACGATCGGGTTGATTGACACCCCCTGCTAGCGGCCGATTGTCCGCAAATCTGCAGGGGGCGGGATTGCACAAGCAGTTCTGGTGAACTGCTTGTGCAATGATAAATGCCGACAGCGTATGCTGTCGGCATTTATCGATGTGCAGCGGACATGATACGCTTCATTGTATCATGTCCGCTCGCACTTTGATAAATTTGCCCCAATATGTCAGGATGACATGTGGCGTCAGAACCCGGATTGTACTTACTGTATATTTCACATTCCAATGTTCTGCACAAAGCAGAAAATTTTCTAAGTATTTTTAAATAGATATTCATATATATATATATATATATATATATATATATATATATATATATGAATATATATGACGTTTCGGCTGAGACACCAGCCTTTTTCAAGAGAACAGCATACAGTGCTTACTATCTAGATCAAAAGTGTATATATATATATATACAGAGAGAAGTGCACTCACAGGAACGAACAACTGGCTCAATAACATTGTTAGCCTGTTCTATGGCGATTTACCACCTGGGTGCAACTTTTTAGCCCAGTAATGCTTTTCACAGAGTAGAACTTTCGTGTAGTATATCAGTCTGATCCTGCCTATTACGGTCAGTCCAGCGCCGAAATACCAGGCAATTCCTCTCTGAACAAGGAACACAGCAACCCCAGACGATCGTTTCGGCCTTCATTGGGCATCGTCAGTGAGATGTAGATATATTCCTCTAAGCACACTGAGCAAGAAGTCCACGTCTGGTTGCCCCTTTTTCCCATAGGGAGACTAAATACATACAGAGAGAAGTGCACTCACAGGAACGAACAACTGGCTCAATAACATTGTTAGCCTGTTCTATGGCGATTTACCACCTGGGTGCAACTTTTTAGCCCAGTAATGCTTTTCACAGAGTAGAACTTTCCTGTAGTATATCAGTCTGATCCCGCCTATTACGGTCAGTCCAGCGCCAAAATACCAGGCAATTCCTCTCTGAACAAGGAACACAGCAACCCCAGACGATCGTGTCGGCCTTCATTGGGCCTCGTCAGTGAGGTGTAGCTATATTCCTCTAAGCACACTGAGGAAGGAGTCCACGTCTGGTTGCCCCTTTTTCCCATAGGGAGACTAAATACATACAGAGAGAAGTGCACTCACAGGAACGAACAACTGGCTCAATAACATTGTTAGCCTGTTCTATGGCGATTTACCACCTGGGTGCAACTTTTTAGCCCAGTAATGCTTTTCACAGAGTAGAACTTTCCTGTAGTATATCAGTCTGATCCCGCCTATTACAGTCAGTCCAGCGCCGAAATACCAGGCAATTCCTCTCTGAACAAGGAACACAGCAACCCCACACGATCGTTTCGGCCTTCATTGGGCCTCGTCAGTGAGGTGTAGCTATATTCTTCTAAGCACACTGAGCAAGGAGTCCACGTCTGGTTGCCCCTTTTTCCCATAGGGAGACTAAATACATACAGAGAGAAGTGCACTCACAGGAACGAACAACTGGCTCAATAACATTGTTAGTCTGTTCTATGGCGATTTACCACCTGGATGCAACTTTTTAGCCCAGTAATGCTTTTCACAGAGTAGAACTTTCCTGTAGTATATCAGTCTGATTCCGCCTATTACGGTCAGTCCAGCGCCGAAATACCAGGCAATTCCTCTCTGAACAAGGAACACAGCAACCCCAGACGATCGTGTCGGCCTTCATTGGGCCTCGTCAGTGAGGTGTAGCTATATTCCTCTAAGCACACTGAGGAAGGAGTCCACGTCTGGTTGCCCCTTTTTCCCATAGGGAGACTAAATACATACAGAGAGAAGTGCACTCACAGGAACGAACAACTGGCTCAATAACATTGTTAGCCTGTTCTATGGCGATTTACCACCTGGGTGCAACTTTTTAGCCCAGTAATGCTTTTCACAGAGTAGAACTTTCCTGTAGTATATCAGTCTGATCCCGCCTATTACGGTCAGTCCAGCGCCGAAATACCAGGTAATTCCTCTCTGAACAAGGAACACAGCAACCCCAGACGATCGTTTCGTCCTTCATTAGGCCTCGTCAGTGAGGTGTAGCTATATTCTTCTAAGCACACTGAGCAAGGAGTCCACGTCTGGTTGCCCCTTTTTCCCATAGGGAGACTAAATACATACAGAGAGAAGTGCACTCACAGGAACGAACAACTGGCTCAATAACATTGTTAGCCTGTTCTATGGCGATTTACCACCTGGGTGCAACTTTTTAGCCCAGTAATGCTTTTCACAGAGTAGAACTTTCCTGCAGTATATCAGTCTGATCCCGCCTATTACGGTCAGTCCAGCGCTGAAATACCAGGCAATTCCTCTCTGAACAAGGAACACAGCAACCCCAGACGATCGTTTCGGCCTTCATTGGGCCTCGTCAGTGAGGTGTAGCTATATTCCTCTAAGCACACTGAGCAAGCAGTCCACGTCTGGTTGCCCCTTTTTCCCATAGGTAGACTAAATACATACAGAGAGAAGTGCACTCAAAGGAACGAACAACTGGCTCAATAACATTGTTAGCCTGTTCTATGGCGATTTACCACCTGGGTGCAACTTTTTAGCCCAGTAATGCTTTTCACAGAGTAGAACTTTCCTGTAGTATATCAGTCTGATCCCGCCTATTACGGTCAGTCCAGCGCCGAAATACCAGGCAATTCCTCTCTGAACAAGGAACACAGCAACCCCAGACGATCGTTTCGTCCTTCATTGGGCCTCGTCAGTGAGGTGTAGCTATATTCCTCTAAGCACACTGAGCAAAGAGTCCACGTCTGGTTGCCCCTTTTTCCCATAGGGAGACTAAATACATACAGAGAGAAGTGCACTCACAGGAACGAACAACTGGCTCAATAACATTGTTAGCCTGTTCTATGGCGATTTACCACCTGGGTGCAACTTTTTAGCCCAGTAATGCTTTTCACAGAGTAGAACTTTCGTGTAGTATATCAGTCTGATCCCGCCTATTACGGTCAGTCCAGCACCGAAATACCAGGCAATTCCTCTCTGAACAAGGAACACAGCAACCCCAGACGATCGTTTCGGCCTTCATTGGGCATCGTCAGCGAGGTGTAGATATATTCCTCTAAGCACACTGAGCAAGGAGTCCACGTCTGGTTGCCCCTTTTTCCCATAGGGAGACTAAATACATACAGAGAGAAGTGCACTCACAGGAACGAACAACTGGCTCAATAACATTGTTAGCCTGTTCTATGGCGATTTACCACCTGGGTGCAACTTTTTAGCCCAGTAATGCTTTTCACAGAGTAGAACTTTCCTGTAGTATATCAGTCTGATCCCGCCTATTACGGTCAGTCCAGCGCCGAAATACCAGGTAATTCCTCTCTGAACAAGGAACACAGCAACCCCAGACGATCGTTTCGTCCTTCATTAGGCCTCGTCAGTGAGGTGTAGCTATATTCTTCTAAGCACACTGAGCAAGGAGTCCACGTCTGGTTGCCCCTTTTTCCCATAGGGAGACTAAATACATACAGAGAGAAGTGCACTCACAGGAACGAACAACTGGCTCAATAACATTGTTAGCCTGTTCTATGGCGATTTACCACCTGGGTGCAACTTTTTAGCCCAGTAATGCTTTTCACAGAGTAGAACTTTCCTGCAGTATATCAGTCTGATCCCGCCTATTACGGTCAGTCCAGCGCTGAAATACCAGGCAATTCCTCTCTGAACAAGGAACACAGCAACCCCAGACGATCGTTTCGGCCTTCATTGGGCCTCGTCAGTGAGGTGTAGCTATATTCCTCTAAGCACACTGAGCAAGCAGTCCACGTCTGGTTGCCCCTTTTTCCCATAGGTAGACTAAATACATACAGAGAGAAGTGCACTCAAAGGAACGAACAACTGGCTCAATAACATTGTTAGCCTGTTCTATGGCGATTTACCACCTGGGTGCAACTTTTTAGCCCAGTAATGCTTTTCACAGAGTAGAACTTTCCTGTAGTATATCAGTCTGATCCCGCCTATTACGGTCAGTCCAGCGCCGAAATACCAGGCAATTCCTCTCTGAACAAGGAACACAGCAACCCCAGACGATCGTTTCGTCCTTCATTGGGCCTCGTCAGTGAGGTGTAGCTATATTCCTCTAAGCACACTGAGCAAAGAGTCCACGTCTGGTTGCCCCTTTTTGCCATAGGGAGACTAAATACATACAGAGAGAAGTGCACTCACAGGAACGAACAACTGGCTCAATAACATTGTTAGCCTGTTCTATGGCGATTTACCACCTGGGTGCAACTTTTTAGCCCAGTAATGCTTTTCACAGAGTAGAACTTTCGTGTAGTATATCAGTCTGATCCCGCCTATTACGGTCAGTCCAGCACCGAAATACCAGGCAATTCCTCTCTGAACAAGGAACACAGCAACCCCAGACGATCGTTTCGGCCTTCATTGGGCATCGTCAGCGAGGTGTAGATATATTCCTCTAAGCACACTGAGCAAGGAGTCCACGTCTGGTTGCCCCTTTTTCCCATAGGGAGACTAAATACATACAGAGAGAAGTGCACTCACAGGAACGAACAACTGGCTCAATAACATTGTTAGCCTGTTCTATGGCGATTTACCACCTGGGTGCAACTTTTTAGCCCAGTAATGCTTTTCACAGAGTAGAACTTTCCTGTAGTATATCAGTCTGATCCCGCCTATTACGGTCAGTCCAGCGCCGAAATACCAGGTAATTCCTCTCTGAACAAGGAACACAGCAACCCCAGACGATCGTTTCGTCCTTCATTAGGCCTCGTCAGTGAGGTGTAGCTATATTCTTCTAAGCACACTGAGCAAGGAGTCCACGTCTGGTTGCCCCTTTTTCCCATAGGTAGACTAAATACATACAGAGAGAAGTGCACTCACAGGAACGAACAACTGGCTCAATAACATTGTTAGCCTGTTCTATGGCGATTTACCACCTGGGTGCAACTTTTTAGCCCAGTAATGCTTTTAACAGAGTAGAACTTTCCTGTAGTATATCAGTCTGATCCCGCCTATTACGGTCAGTCCAGCGCCGAAATACCAGGCAATTCCTCTATGAACAAGGAACACAGCAACCCCAGACGATCGTTTCGGCCTTCATTGGGCCTCGTCAGTGAGGTGTAGCTATATTCCTCTAAGCACACTGAGCAAGGAGTCCACGTCTGGTTGCCCCTTTTTCCCATAGGTAGACTAAATACATACAGAGAGAAGTGCACTCACAGGAACGAACAACTGGCTCAATAACATTGTTAGCCTGTTCTATGGCGATTTACCACCTGGGTGCAACTTTTTAGCCCAGTAATGCTTTTCACAGAGTAGAACGTTCCTGTAGTATATCAGTCTGATCCCACCTATTACGGTCAGTCCAGCGCCGAAATACCAGGCAATTCCTCTCTGAACAAGGAACACAGCAACCCCAGACGATCGTTTCGTCCTTCATTGGGCCTCGTCAGTGAGGTGTAGCTATATTCCTCTAAGCACACTGAGCAAGGAGTCCACGTCTGGTTGCCCCTTTTTGCCATAGGGAGACTAAATACATACAGAGAGAAGTGCACTCACAGGAACGAACAACTGGCTCAATAACATTGTTAGCCTGTTCTATGGCGATTTACCACCTGGGTGCAACTTTTTAGCCCAGTAATGCTTTTCACAGAGTAGAACTTTCCTGTAGTATATCAGTCTGATCCCGCCTATTAGGGTCAGTCCAGCGCCGAAATACCAGGCAATTCCTCTCTGAACAAGGAACACAGCAACCCCAGACAATCGTTTCGGCCCTCATTGGGCATCGTCAGTGAGGTGTAGATATATTCCTCTAAGCACACTGAGCAAGGAGTCCACGTCTGGTTGCCCCTTTTTCCCATAGGGAGACTAAATACATACAGAGAGAAGTGCACTCACAGGAACGAACAACTGGCTCAATAACATTGTTAGCCTGTTCTATGGCGATTTACCACCTGGGTGCAACTTTTTAGCCCAGTAATGCTTTTCACAGAGTAGAACTTTCCTGTAGTATATCAGTCTGATCCCGCCTATTACGGTCAGTCCAGCGCCAAAATACCAGGCAATTCCTCTCTGAACAAGGAACACAGCAACCCCAGACGATCGTGTCGGCCTTCATTGGGCCTCGTCAGTGAGGTGTAGCTATATTCCTCTAAGCACACTGAGCAAGGAGTCCACGTCTGGTTGCCCCTTTTTCCCATAGGGAGACTAAATACATACAGAGAGAAGTGCACTCACAGGAACGAACAACTGGCTCAATAACATTGTTAGCCTGTTCTATGGCGATTTACCACCTGGGTGCAACTTTTTAGCCCAGTAATGCTTTTCACAAAGTAGAACTTTCCTGTAGTATATCAGTCTGATCCCGCCTATTACAGTCAGTCCAGCACCGAAATACCAGGCAATTCCTCTCTGAACAAGGAACACAGCAACCCCAGACGATCGTTTCGGCCTTCATTGGGCCTCGTCAGTGAGGTGTAGCTATATTCTTCTAAGCACACTGAGCAAGGAGTCCACGTCTGGTTGCCCCTTTTTCCCATAGGGAGACTAAATACATACAGAGAGAAGTGCACTCACAGGAACGAACAACTGGCTCAATAACATTGTTAGCCTGTTCTATGGCGATTTACCACCTGGGTGCAACTTTTTAGCCCAGTAATGCTTTTCACAGAGTAGAACTTTCCTGTAGTATATCAGTCTGATCCCGCCTATTACGGTCAGTCCAGCGCCGAAATACCAGGCAATTCCTCTCTGAACAAGGAACACAGCAACCCCAGACGATCGTGTCGGCCTTCATTGGGCCTCGTCAGTGAGGTGTAGCTATATTCCTCTAAGCACACTGAAGAAGGAGTCCACGTCTGGTTGCCCCTTTTTCCCATAGGGAGACTAAATACATACAGAGAGAAGTGCACTCACAGGAACAAACAACTGGCTCAATAACATTGTTAGCCTGTTCTATGGCGATTTACCACCTGGGTGCAACTTTTTAGCCCAGTAATGCTTTTAACAGAGTAGAACTTTCCTGTAGTATATCAGTCTGATCCCGCCTATTACGGTCAGTCCAGCGCCGAAATACCAGGTAATTCCTCTCTGAACAAGGAACACAGCAACCCCAGATGATCGTTTCGTCCTTCATTAGGCCTCGTCAGTGAGGTGTAGCTATATTCTTCTAAGCACACTGAGCAAGGAGTCCACGTCTGGTTGCCCCTTTTTCCCATAGGGAGACTAAATACATACAGAGAGAAGTGCACTCACAGGAACGAACAACTGGCTCAATAACATTGTTAGCCTGTTCTATGGCGATTTACCACCTGGGTGCAACTTTTTAGCCCAGTAATGCTTTTCACAGAGTAGAACTTTCCTGTAGTATATCAGTCTGATATATACAGGGAGTGCAGAATTATTAGGCAAATGAGTATTTTGACCACATCATCCTCTTTATGCATGTTGTCTTACTCCAAGCTGTATAGGCTCGAAAGCCTACTACCAATTAAGCATATTAGGTGATGTGCATCTCTGTAATGAGAAGGGGTGTGGTCTAATGACATCAACACCCTATATCAGGTGTGCATAATTATTAGGCAACTTCCTTTCCTTTGGCAAAATGGGTCAAAAGAAGGACTTGACAGGCTCAGAAAATTCAAAAATAGTGAGATATCTTGCAGAGGGATGCAGCACTCTTAAAATTGCAATGCTTCTGAAGCGTGATCATCGAACAATCAAGCGTTTCAATCAAAATAGTCAACAGGGTCGCAAGAAGCGTGTGGAAAAACCAAGGCGCAAAATAACTGCCCATGAACTGAGAAAAGTCAAGCGTGCAGCTGCCAAGATGCCACTTGCCACCAGTTTGGCCATATTTCAGAGCTGCAACATCACTGGAGTGCCCAAAAGCACAAGGTGTTCAATACTCAGAGACATGGCCAAGGTAAGAAAGGCTGAAAGACGACCACCACTGAACAAGACACACAAGCTGAAACGTCAAGACTGGGCCAAGAAATATCTCAAGACTGATTTTTCTAAGGTTTTATGGACTGATGAAATGAGAGTGAGTCTTGATGGGCCAGATGGATGGGCCCGTGGCTGGATTGGTAAAGGGCAGAGAGCTCCAGTCCGACTCAGACGCCAGCAAGGTGGAGGTGGAGTACTGGTTTGGGCTGGTATCATCAAAGATGAGCTTGTGGGGCCTTTTCGGGTTGAGGATGGAGTCAAGCTCAACTCCCAGTCCTACTGCCAGTTTCTGGAAGACACCTTCTTCAAGCAGTGGTACAGGAAGAAGTCTGCATCCTTCAAGAAAAACATGATTTTCATGCAGGACAATGCTCCATCACACGCGTCCAAGTACTCCACAGTGTGGCTGGCAAGAAAGGGTATAAAAGAAGAAAATCTAATGATATGGCCTCCTTGTTCACCTGATCTGAACCCCATTGAGAACCTGTGGTCCATCATCAAATGTGAGATTTACAAGGAGGGAAAACAGTACACCTCTCTGAACAGTGTCTGGGAGGCTGTGGTTGCTGCTGCACACAATGTTGATGGTGAACAGATCAAAACACTGACAGAATCCATGGATGGCAGGCTTTTGAGTGTCCTTGCAAAGAAAGGTGGCTATATTGGTCACTGATTTGTTTTTGTTTTGTTTTTGAATGTCAGAAATGTATATTTGTGAATGTTGAGATGTTATATTGGTTTCACTGGTAAAAATAAATAATTGAAATGGGTATATATTTGTTTTTTGTTAAGTTGCCTAATAATTATGCCCAGTAATAGTCACCTGCACACACAGATATCCCCCTAAAATAGCTAAAACTAAAAACAAACTAAAAACTACTTCCAAAAATATTCAGCTTTGATATTAATGAGTTTTTTGGGTTCATTGAGAACATGGTTGTTGTTCAATAATAAAATTAATCCTCAAAAATACAACTTGCCTAATAATTCTGCACTCCCTGTATATATATTAAAATAACTTTGACTGGGGTCCTTGGGGTATTTATTACCTTTTATGTGCCAAAAGTATATTTGAGTTATACTTCATAGACCTCATAAGTGCTACAGAGGGCTTAATATGAAAAATGTCAAACAATTAAAAAAAAGTCCCTAATAATATGTGCAGACCACCACCACCACCACATATTATAGTAGTGCAGTAGTTAGAGGGGCTTCAGCACCACTAATGAGTGAGCCAACATGAGTACACCACCATTAAATAATACCTTACATTTGACCATAGATTAGTTATTTTGAATCACCACAGCTCATTAACATGTTACCACTTTATATCAAATCTAAAATTGTACAATAGATATTTATTTAATAAGCATTAGGCTAAAGTTGCATGGCACCATTGCATTGCCAATTTACTTTGCAGGATAAGCCCCCCTATAGCCTGAGTTTAAAGGGATTTAAAAGCAATAGTCTAGCTTTCATGATTCAGATAGGGCATTACATTTTAAACAACTTCTTAATATACTTTTTCATCAAATTTGCTTTGTTCTCTTGGTATTCATTGTTGAAAGCAAAACCTACGTATGCTCATATGCTAATTTCTAACCCGTTGATGGCCACCTCTTATCTCAGGGCATTTTGACAGTTTTTTTTACAGCTAGACAGCTTTAGTTCATGTATGCAATATAGATAAAATTATTCCTACTCCCATGGAGTTACCTAGGAGTCAACACTGATTGGCTAAAATGTAAGTCTGTCAAAAGAAATGAATGGGGCAGTCTGCAGAGGCTTAGATATAAGGTAATCACATAGGTAAAAAGAATAATAATATAACTGTATTGGTTATGCAAAACTGGAGAGTGGGTAATAAAGGGATTGGCTATCTTTTTAAACAATACAAATTCTAAAGTAGGCTGTCCCTTTAAAAAATAAAACACTCCATGAGAGCAAGTGAGAGCAAGTATTTGTGCTAGAGTATGGCATTAAACTCCATAAGCCATACAAGGAGGTTGCTTTAAAGCAATTCAATTCACAGCCCATTATTGTAGCACACCTATGGCATTAAACTCAGTCCATAAGTCATACAAGGAGGTTGGTTTAGAGCAATTAAAGGCACAGTCCATGGTTTAAACACACATATGGCATTAAACTCAGCCCATAAGCCACACAAGGAGGTTGTTTTAAAGCAATTAAAGGCACATTCCATGATTGAAACACTACACTAACCTACACTACTTTTCTAACTCCATTGCTTTCCCCCTAAACCCCTTAGAATGTATTAAACTCAGCCCATAAGCCACAGAAGGAGGTTGTTTTAAAGCAATTAAAGGCACAGTCCATGATTAAAACACTGCACTAACCTACACTACTTTTCTAACTCCATTGCTTTCCCCCTAAACCCCTTAGAATGTATTAAACTCAGCCCATAAGCCACAGAAGGAGGTTGTTTTAAAGCAATTAAAGGCACAGTCCATGATTAAAACACTGCACTAACCTACACTACTTTCCTAACTCTATTGCTTTCCCCTTGAACCCCTTAGAATGTAAGCCTATGAGCCCAGTTGTTTGTAGATTGCCTTCATAAGAGCTGACTACAACAGTGCAACTCTTGACAGGGCCCTCTACCCATTTGATCCCTGTAATTGCTAGCTTGTATACCGTCTATGTTTAAAGCGCTGCAGAATCGGTTGGAGCTCTACAAATACCTAATAATAATAATAATAAATTGAAACACACGTACAATATTAAACATGGTCCATGTTGCAGCACGCTTATGATATAACACAGTCCTTTAAAGGGACACTGAACCCAATGTTTTTCTTTCGTGATTCAGATAGAGCATGCAATTTTAAGCAACTTTCTAATTTTCTCCTATTATCACATTTTCTTTATTCTCTTGGTATCTTTATTTGAAATGCAAGAATGTAAGTTTAGATGCCGGCCCATTTTTGGTGAACATCCTAGGTCGTCCTTGCTGATTGGTGGATAAATTCATCCACCAATCAAAAAGTGCTGTCCAGAGTACTGAACCAAGAAAAAAGCTTAGATGCCTTCTTTTTCAAATAAAGATAGCAAGAGAATGAAGAAAAATTGATAATAGTAGTAAATTTGAAAGTTGCTTAAAATTGCATGCTATATCTGAACCACAAAAGAAAAAAATTGGGTTCAGTGTCCCTTTAACCATAAATGAAGTTATTTTTTGAGCAAGAAAAGACGCAGTCCATTATGTCAATATATTTGCAGGGATTTTACAGTGTTACATAACAAGAAAAACTATTTGACAGTCCAAAAACACTACATTTTTTGGGCGAGAGCTTTAAAGTTATTGACCATATCTGTTATACATTTGCTCAAGGTTTTAAGATATAGTTTTCTGTACTTGTATAAATACCAAATTAGTTGTGAATCTTAAACATGTCAGCATAGATATAGTAACATAGTATACTATAGCACACATGAAGAACAAAGGTATATCTATTGACGTTTAAGTTATATTAGGGTGCGTTAAGTATATATTTTATTAAAAATAGAGAATAATATTATTAATAATAACAAATAATTAATTTAGAGGTTCTTATAAATTGTAATACATCACTATAATAATTAATTAAATTGTTTAAATGTTTTTCTATTTATTAATAATAATTAATAATATTTTCACTATTTTTAATAAAATATATACTTAACACACCCTAATATAACACGCCTCAATAAAAATACCTTTGTTCTTCATGTGCGCTATACCTGACAAGAGTTATATTAGGGTGCGTTAAGTATTTATTTGACATAAAATATTATTAATACAAATAAAAAAATATTTTTAAATTCTTAAATCATTATAGTAAATATTTACATTTTTAAACAGGTTAACTAATGATTAATTATTAATAATATTTTAAATTAAATAAATACTTAAGGCACCCTACTATAACTCCTGTTGCTTATAGCGCACATGCCAATACCTATGTTGTGTTTGTGCTATACCCGACAGGAGTTATGTTAAGGTGTGTTAAGTATTTATTTGATATAAAATATTAAAAAATAATATTAATAATTAATATTAATTCTTAAACATATATAAAAATGAAAATTATTATAATGATTTTTTATAATTTTTAACAACATCAAAATTATTTATTTATTTTTAATAATACTTTTTTATATTTTATATAAAATAAATACTTAACGCACCCAAATATAACTCCTGTCAGGCATAGTGCACATGAAAAACATAGGTATTTGCATGTGTGCTATACCCGACAGGAGTTATATTTGGATGTATTATGTATTTATTTGATATAAAATATTAAATATATTATTTAAATTAAATAAATAATTAATTTTGACATTCTTAAAAATAATAATAAATCATTATAATAATTGTTAACATTCACCTAGAATACAAGTTTTGCGTTCGTGGTTTAACGCTGAAAAAATTGCTATTGCAGCATTAAAACAGCAACGCAGTCATTACGAGTCTTGTCGGTAAAGCTGTACCGCAAGCCTTTTAGCCTGAAATGCAACGTCGGTCCCGCACTCGAAAAAATTATGTTTTTGCGTGGGATTTCCATAGCTCTGCTATTAAATGTTGTGCGGTGAGACTAAAATGCTTGCGTTACACCCAGGATATGTTCCGCAATCTGAGACCAGTAGTTATGAGTTTTACGCAACAAAACTGTTACACAAAACTCATAACTAAAGTGTTACAAAGTACACTAACACCCATAAACTACATATTAACCCTTAAAACGAGGCCCTCCCGCATTGCAAACACTATTTTAAAGTTATTAACCCCTAATCTGCCGCTCCCGACCTCATCGCCACTAATAAAATTTATTAACCCCTATTCCGCCACTCCCCAACATTGTTGCCACTATACTAAATGTATTAACCCCTATTCCCCTGCACCCCAACATCACCCACACTATAATAAATATATTAACCTCTATTCCGCCGCTCCCCGACATCGCCACCAATAAATAAAGTTATTAACCCCTAAACCTCTGGCCTCCCACATCACTACCACTAAATACACCTATTAACCCCTAAACCGTCAGCCCCCCACATCGCAGAAAACTAAATTAAACTATTAACCCCTAAACCTAACAACTCCCTAACTTTTAACTATATATTAAACTAACATTACTATTATACTAAAATTAAAATAACATTCAATTAAATACATTAAAATACAAATTAAAAAACATAACCCTACTAAAAAAAATTATATCTACAATTACAAAAAAATACTAAAGTACAAAAAAATAACAAACACTAAAATACAAAAAATAACAAACTAAATTATCCAAATTAAAAACAATTACACCTAATTTAATAGCCCTATAAAAATAAAAAAGCCCCCCAAAATAAAAATAAACCCTAGCCTACAATAAACTACCAATAGCCCTTAAAAGGGCCTTTTGTAGGACATTGCCCTAAATAAATCAGCTCTTTTCCCTGTAAAAAATACAAAGACCCCCAACAGTAAATCCCACCACCCAACCAACCCCCCAAAATAAAAAAACTAACTCTAAAAAAAACCTAAGCTACCCATTGCATTGAAAAGGGCATTTGTATGGGAATTGCCCTTAAAAGGGCATTCAGCTCTTTTTCATTGCCCTTAAAGGGGTATTTAGCTCTTTTAAGAAAGCCCAAAACCCAAATCTAAAAAAAAAAAAAACCCCAAAAAAGTTTAAAAAAACCCTAATACTAACCCCGACGATCCACTTACAGTTTTTGAAGTCCAGACATCCAGGCGGCAAGAATTATTCATCCAGGCGGCAAGGTCTTCATCCATCCAGATGGGGTCTTCTATCTTCATCCAGGCGGCATCTTTTATCTTCATCCCGGCGGGCGCGGAGTAGCTCTATCCTGAAGACATCCGGCTTGGAGCATCCTTTTCATACGGTCGCCGCCATATACTGAATCTTCAATGCAAGGGAGCCTTTTCAAAATGGCATCCCTTGCATTCCTATTGGCTGATTTGATTTTGGAAATTCAAATCAGCCAATAGGATGAGAGCTACTAAAATTCTATTGGCTAATGTATTTTTTTGGTGGCAGAGATATCGGGAGCGGCAGATTAGGGGTTAATAATATTATGTAGGTTTTGGCGATGTCGGGGGCAGCAGATTAGGGGTGTTTAGACGTGGGGTTTATGTTAGGGGGTTAGGTTTAAACATAACTTTTTTTTCCCCATAGACATCAATGGGGCTGCATTACGGAGCTTTTCATTCCGTGATCGCAGGTGTTAGGTTTTTTTCCATTGATGTCTATGGGGAAAGCGTGCACAAGCATGTCAAAATAGCACTTGTATTTTGTGTGGTATGGAGCTTAACGCAATCATATCGCACGCACAAGGCGGCTTTTCAAAAACTCATAATGCCAGCACTATGGAGGGTGAAATAACACAACTTTTGTTGCATTCGTTTCGCACCCTCTATAGCGCAAAACTTGTAATCTAGGTGATTGTTTTATATATATATATATATATATATATATATATATATATATATATATATATATATATATATATATAAATAATTATGAATTATTATGTTTTAATATTTTATATCTAACAAATACTTAACACCCCTTACTATAACTTCTGTTGGGTATAGCACATATGCACAACATACATGCCTCGGTAGATATACCTATGTTCTTCATGTGCGCTATAAAAGATCCCTTTATTACCTATATCCAGGTTTTTCACAACCGACACTATTATATTATTATACCTTTTACCTCTGTGATTACCTTGTGTTTAAGCCTCTGTAGACTGCCCCTTTATCTAAGCTCTTTTGACAGACATGCATTTTAGTGCTGACTCAGAAATAACATTATTTAAAAAAAAGATTTTAATGTTTAAAAAAAAATTGAAACATAATTATTAACATAGAGGGTCACATGTGTGTGTTTGTTTATATATATATATATATATATATATATATATATATATATATATATATATATATATATATATATATATATATATATATATATATATATGTGTGTGTGTGTTTGTATGCTTGGCTATGTATATGTATGTGTGTATGCACATACATACACACACACACACATACAGACACATATATATATATATATATAAATATGCACACTTATATACGTGGATACATATATATATATATATATATATATATGTACACATTCAAATCCACACACATATATATACAGTTTTGAGGCCTTTCCAGTCCATGTCATGTAACATCCATTTAAATCACTGTTTATACATGTGTAATTATAAATATATGTATATTATTTTTAATATGCATATATGTGAGTGTAATACTATATTTTAAAATGTATTTGATGTGTTTTGTGCAACTTTGAATTTTAGCCTTACATTTAACTTCAGGTCTCAGGCTGCGCTAATTCATCAGCACTATTTGGGCTTTCACTCGCTCACAATCTATAACTTTCAACTTGACATATGAGCTCTATTTAGTCGGGTGTGCTAACCAATCTTGCATAAATGGTATTTTTCTATGGACTTGTAATATCAAGTTGATAGCGCGGTCAAGCAATACAGCTTATTGCTCCTGCGCTATTGTTAACGATCCACTTGTAATCTAGCCCTATGTGAGACAAAACTTACCAAACTAAAAAAGCAGCCAATAATTTACTTATGAACATCTCTTGGTAGAGTAAGCATTTTACCTTCTGGCCTTGTATTGATTATTGTGGTGTGAGTAGAGCAAAATCACTATTAGGAATAGATACCAACTTCTTTTATTTTCTAAACTTTACAAAGATCATTATTCTATGAAGATCTTCACTCACTGAAATATTTATTTTGGTATGGAACAGAAAGAGTTTTGAATGGATGGCCTTGTTATGGTCACTTTAAGTGTTTGGTTACAGTCTAGGGTGTATGTAATGTTCTAGCTACTTTCCAACACTTTGCTAATTACATATTACAAGACTAGTCCTAAAGCCCGTTGACACGGGCCGTGTTGTGTGATGTGATATTTATTATATCATTTATATTTATTCTCTCTCTCTCTCTCTCTCTCTCTCTCTCTCTCTCTCTCTCTCTCTCGAGCTGCCGGGTCCTCTGTGTTTCAGCTGAGCTGCCGGGTCCTCTGTGTTTCAGCTGAGCTGCCGGGTCCTCTGTGTTTCAGCTGAGCTGCCGGGTCCTCTGTGTTTCAGCTGAGCTGCCGGGTCCTCTGTGTTTCAGCTGAGCTGCCGGGTCCTCGCGCTGCTGCCGGGTGGGTGCGCGTGCGATCAGCAAGAGTTTGTCTGAACTGCGCATGACGGCTTCAGACAAACTCTTGTCTTTTATTATATAGGATTATCTAAATCAATTCAGAATGGCTTACTTGGCTGATGTTCTGATTTACAGTATATTGGCAACTTGTTGTATTTAACTGTAGCTCTACTCTGTTTCATGTACACAAAAAATATTTCTTTAATTAAAATTAACAGTGGAGACTTGAATAATGAATACATTGACTTCAAGTATTATTCATGATTAATCAATATGTAATATAATGTGAAAGTCCTTTCAATGATAATAATACCCATAAATATAATATTGACAGACAGAGCATACATTTAAAGGACCAGTAAAATGATTCAGATAAAGCATGCAATTTTTAAAAAAACTTTTCATTCAACTTTATTATTTAATGTGTTTTGTTCTCTTGGAAAGCAAGTCGTCTCAGAAGCAGCAAGGCACTACTGGGAGATAGCTGCTGATTGGTTGCTTTACATATATGCCTCTTGTATTGGCTAATATGATGTGTTCAACTAGTTCCCAGTAGTAAACTGTTGCTCCTTAAACAAAGAAAATCAAAAGAATGATGCAAATTTGATAATAGGAGTAAAATGGAAAGTTGTTTAAAGGGCCACTGTAAGTTAATATTTTCTATGCCTCTTATTAACTAACTATCCCAATAGCATCACATTAAAATATCTGTACCGTTTCTTTGAAATCCTTTTTGCAAATGTTTCGCTTTTCTAAACCCACTCCGTTGGTATACTTTGCTGCCTGCAAATCCGTTTACAGTACCTAGTTTCAAAATGTCGGTAAAAATGTGTTGTGCGCATGCGCAAGTTTGTGCGTCACCACAAACGTCAGTGCAAACGTCACTTGCTGGAAGACTGCCTGTAACAGACTAGACACGCAGTGGGTAACGTCGGCTTCAATAGTTCCTATTGCGCATGCGCATTAGATCCACATTGAAATGCATGCGTATTGGGAACGTATTGGTAGATAATGATATGCAAAAAAAGGCAATGTCATTGGTTTCAGTATTTTGGACACGTACAACCGAAAATAGTGGGCGGAATTATGTGACGTCATCTGCGAATATAAATTATACTTTTTATAACATTATGAAGCTTTGTTTTTTTTAAAATAGAGGTCAGTAGGTTTTAATTAATGTTGATTAACTAAAATATGATAGTTGATTTACTTAAAAATAACAACAGAAAGTAATCCTTTAAAATTGTATGTTCTGTCTTAATTTATGAAATGAAAATGTTGGGTTTCATGTCCCTTCAAGTATAATATTAATAATTATGGCCTAGATTACAAATGCTAGCGCTATGGTTCGCTAATATCTCTAGAATCTTCTCCTGTTTCTGCAAAGTTCTAAACGCTAAACACAAAGATTGGGTAATGTTCTAGCACACAGCACAATAAAACATATATTCCCAGCATGTTTCCTATGTCCAAAGTTGGATTTATATTGGTCATGGATATATTCTAGTCATGGGTATCCTTGTCAATTTATCCAGACAAAAGATGTTGTATATAAAATATTGCTTATGTTACATTGCTTAAAGGAATACTGAACCCAAAATGTTTATTTCATGATTCAGATAGAGCATGTAGTTTTAAGCAACTTTCTATTTTACTCCAAATACCTATTAGCAGGAATGTAAGCTTACGAGCCGGTCCATTTTTTGTTCAGAACCCTGGATATCGCTTGCTGATTGGTGGCTGCATTTAGCCACCAATCAGCAAACTTTACCCAGGTGCTGGACCAAAAATGGGCCATCTTGTAAGAAATAGCCATAAGCTTGGTTCTACCAAGGCCTTATCAATTAAATGCAAGCAAGTTGTAATAAATCATACTGAGAGAAACCTATTGTTTCTCACAAAAACACACATTTACTGATAAATATACAGACATTCTCTAGTATGTAGTAGTCTCTGGCAGACTCTAAATAGTTAAGGTAATCATACATATACCAAGACAATTTAAGTCAACATACTATATACTTAAATAAGCAAACACATTAGTCCATCTATTTACAAAGAATACAGGCAAAACAACTTCCTATACACATTTATCGTTTCAGTGCATAGTTGCTTGACATAAATCACCACATGAAGACATAGAGGCCTATTTATCAAAGGTCTATCGGACCTGATCCGACAGTGCAGATCAGGTTCGACAGACCTCGCTGAATGCGGAGAGCAATACGCTCTCCGTATTCAGCATTGCACCAGCAGCTTTTGTGAGCTGCTGGTGCAACGCCGCCCCCTGCAGACTCGCGGCCAAACGGCTTCCAGCAGGGTGTGTCAATCAACCCGATCGTGTTGAATTGTGGTGATCTCTGTCTGCCTCATCAGAGCAGGCGGACAGGTTATGGAGCAGCGGTCTTTAGACCACTGCTCCATAACTTGCGTTTCTGGCGAGCCTGAAGACTCGCCAGAAACACGGGCCCTCAAGCTCCATTCGGAGCTTGATAAATGGGCCTCATAATCTGTTGTTGCTTTTTATACTAATATATTTACAAGTCTGATAATAAAAATAAATGGCTTTGGCAGACTTGTTGATGCTGGCCTCTAATCATTACTCCTTACAAGCCTGCTGATGATTAAGAATGTCCCAAATAAGGCCCACAACCTTACAATGCAAAAATATGTTACAATAATATCATTATTTATTGAACCCACTGCAGGGTAAGTCACTGAGAGAACATGTGGAAACTCCTTAAAGGGACATTCAACACTGCCCACAACATTAATCTATGTTTCAAAACTAAATAAAAAGATCAAGCTCCAAGGTGCCCCCTTTCTCTTACTTACCGCCTTCACTGTTGAATCATCATTGTTATCTTCTAAATTGGTGTCCTAACATGTCTTCCTAACACCCCCCACCGTGACGTCTTCGCCTTCTTTCTCAAACTAGCAGCCAATGAGAGCCCATTCCCCGGACTGAAATCCAAGCGCGTTCACGGCCGTTAGCGCATGCGCAATATACTAGGAACACTAAAAGCGGAACCAAAATAATCCAAGTTGTTTCCGTTCCGCTTATATTACGTAATGGAGTACTATAAGTAAGATAATCGGAACGGAAACAACTTGGGTTATTATGGTTCCGCTTTTAATGTTCCTATTGTATCGCGCATGCGCTAATGCCGGGAACGTGCTGGGATTGAAGTAGGAGAAATGGGATATAACTGCCGGCTAGTTTGAAGAAGACGACCTAACCTATACGTCACAGTGGGGGGAGTTAAGCAGCCATATTAGGAGACAAATTTTGAAGTTATCGATGAGGATTGAACAGTGAAGGCAGTAAGTAAGAGAAAGGGGGAACGTTGAAGCTTGCTCTTTATACTTAGTTTAGAAACATAGATTACTGTTGTGGGCAGTGTTGAATGTCCCTTTAATAAAGAGAACATAGGCAGCAGGCCACCAGAGATTGTCTGTTTTAGAAGCTTGTACCAGGCCAATTACTTGTGTATCACTAGCAATAGTTGAAAGCCTGAGTTCATAGAAGGTAATGCGAAACCCCTGCAATCTTAATTTAACTGCTGAGATACCTCACCATCCGAGTCAGGTTTCCACACTTTACTTATCAATGAATTAAATGGTAGGTTACCAGCAATATTTGTAAAATGATAGCACATTCCCCTGCTATACCTCTTTTTATGGCATACTTAAAGGGACACTAAATACATTTTATGCACATACTAATCATGGGTGCTGTCATTATTCCTTTTTTATGATTTACCTCTATGTACTGTGAAACATTGAATAAGGCTGGACGCAGAACCTCTACTGCTGTTTATCCAAGTAAGTTAAATCTGAAAAGGCCTTAGTCCAATTAATTACTTCTTATCAAGCCAATGTGTCAACTATCTCTAACTGCTGTGACCTTTACATGACCTTGGTCTTTTCCATTTAGGCTAATTTTCAGTTCAAGGGATGTCTGACAAACATTGTTTGGTGTACTCTAGAGATATACCAGTGGCAGTGTTTGAGAGACCTCTAGTGGTCACTTTGTCAACTACGGAACAATAGCTCAGCTATTTTTTTCCCCTTCATTTTTAGATTCCCGAAGGATTCATGAGAAGAATATATGCCACTAATCATTTTTAAGGCTGTCTAGCGCACACTCAGTCTGACAGCTACCAACTGGCAGCAAACTCACAATAATTTGAGACATTAAATATTGGAATATCTCTTGTGAAATAAATGAGTTGCAGTCAAAAGCCTGGTGAAATACTTTCTATGCTGACATTATGCAATACATTTTGACTCATTTAAAGGGACAGTCAACCATAGAATTGTTATTGTTTTAAAAGATAGATAATCCCTTTATTACTTATTCCCCAGTTTTGCATAAGATTACCTTGTATCTAGGAACCTTCTTCCAGCCCCCTGATCACATGACTGTGACTGTTTATTATCTATTGTCTTAAATTTAGCATTGTTTTGTGCTAGATCTTAAATAACCCCCTGTGCCTGAACACAGTGTTATCTCTATAGCCCACGTGTACTTTCTGTCTCTTTGTGTTGAAAAGAGATTTAAAAAGCCTGTGATAAGAGGCAGCCCTCAAAGGCTTAGAAATTAGCATATGAGCCTACCTATGTTTAGTTTAAACTAAGAATACCAAGAGAAAAAAGCAAATTTGATTATAAAAGTAAATTGGAAAGTCAATTAAAATTAAAAGTCCTATCTGAATAATGAAAGTTTAATTTATACTTGAGTGTCCCTTTAACACTCTATAGGACACACAAAAAACATTTAGAGTCAAATCCCATTCCATTCAAAATGACTTGCAAGCTGGTAATATGCTTGTACAAACACCTACTTACCTGCTTTAGATTAATTTTAAGCTACAACTTTAACCACCATAGAAGTGTAAATTCAGTGGGTTTAAAATATCTATCTCATATTAAATATGTAGCAATGTTATTTCTACAAATTAAATATCAAAGAGCTAAGATGTATTATACATTGCCTATTAACCCTAACCCACCACCATTATTAATCCTAACCATAAGCCTCCCCAGATATTAACCTTTACCCTTCTAAAAATCTAAACATCTCAGAACTACTGGTACATCTAACACCTTAGTCAGAATAACCTTGGCTTCCACTCCTGTAATGACCCACCACCTATTCTGATTTCACTCAGTACTACAGTACCCTTCACTCCTTAACACCTAACTGCATACAGCACACAATAGTCTTACTCTTCAAGACATCCAAACACAATGCCTCTCCTAGCACACAAAATTCCCCAGCACCAAAGCCTCCCCATCCAAAGCAAGGCCATGCCCAGCACATAAAAGACCTCCCTTCACAACTCACCAAGACTCCCAAACACAAAGCATCTCATATCACACAAAGGTCCTCAGCACCAAAGGGTCCAAATCAATGAGACCAGCAACCAAAGCAATGTCATGCCTAGACCCGAACAAAACCTACATTTACAACTCCCCAGTGCAATGACCTTTGTATACATTCGTATACATATATATTGCTGAGTTGTTGCAATCAGGGCAACGTGAGCTGTGGCTGTGAGGTTGTTGCCATGAATACGATGCTCCATTCAAGTCACTGGGGGGGAAATCATTTGTGATTGAAGAAGCACAAATATGCGCTCAACTTGTAAGTGTGAACTGAGCATGCACAAGACCTATGAAGAAAAGCTATGCAAGCAGCCAAGAAATTACACTAGAAATTGGCAAAAATTGGTTTTCCACAGGTTCAAGAAAAAATCTGCCGGAATAAAGTGTTTTCTGACTGATTGTCATTTAGGTATACATTTATCCCCATTTAAGGTATGGGGGGTGTTTTCATGGACAAAAACATTTAAAAATCACAAATGGGTTTTTAAACAATTTGAAATTGATAGAATGGATGGAATAGAATCTGCACATAACTGAAGTTCCACTTTGAGGTCACAACATCTTACAGCTCCTAAGCAGTGATTGTCACCTCTAGCTGACTAAACCGCAGTGTCCTCAATAGCTTCAATTTGATGGCGTCCCTTGAATTCTGATTGGCTGATAGAATTCTATCAGCCAATTCTGAATTAAAGGTGAAAAAATCCTATTGGCTGATGCAATTAGCCAATAGGATTGAGCTCACATTCTATTGGCTGATTGGAACAGCCAATAGAATGCAAGCTCAATCCTATTGGCTGATTGGATCAGCCAATAGGATTGAAGCTCAATCCTATTGGCTGATTGCATCACCCAATAGGATTTTTTCACCTTTAATTCCAATTGGCTAATAGAATTCTATCAGCCAATCGGAATTCAAGGGACGCCATCTTGGATGATGTCCCTTAAAGGAACCTTCATTCTTCAGTCGCCGTGGAAAGAAGACGATGCTCCGCGCCGGATGGAGATGGAGATAGAGCTGCTCCGCGCCTTATAGATGAAGATAGAAGATGCCGTCTGGATGAAGACTTCGGCCCGCTTGGATGAAGACTTCTCCCGGCTTCATTGAGGACTTCTTGCCGCTTGGATGAAGACTTCTGCCACTTCGTTGAGGATGGATGTCCGGTCTTGTGGATCTTCGGGGGTTAGTGTTAGTGGCCAGTCTGGGTTTGATATAGTTATATACTGTATATATAAAGTATGAAGCAATGTTAGCACTTCCCTTCATGTGCTCACTGCCAGCCCCGGTTCTCCCAGACCATGTACAGAAGCAAGAAATATTGAATATGGTGGCGCAGCCAATAGGAATTAAAGGGGAAAAAATCCTATTGGCTGATTGCCAATAGGAATGAGCTCGCATTCTGTTGGCTGATTGCAATAGCTAATAGAATGCAAGATCAATCCTCTTGGCTGATTGCAACAGCCAATAGGATTTTGTTCCCCTTTAATTCCTATTGGCTGATAGAATTCTATCAGCCAATCGGAATGTAAGGGACGCCATCTTGGATGACGTACCTTAAAGGGAAACTTAATTCTACGTTGACCATCGGAGGAAGAGGATGCTTCACGCCGGATGTCTTGAAGATGGATCTGCTCCACGCCGGATGGATGAAGATAGAAGATGCCGTCTGGATGAAAACTTCTTCCGGCTTCCATTAGGACTTCTGCTGCTTGGATGAGGATAGATCTCCGGGCTTCGAAAACTGTAAGTGGATCGTTAGGGGTTAGTGTTAGGTTCATTTAAGGGTTTATTGGATGGGTTTTATTTTTAGCTTAGGGTTTGGCGGAAAAAGAGCTAAATGCCCTTTTTTTTAAATATTTGATCATTTCTTTTTTATTTTGTGTAATTTAGTGTTTGTTTGTTTTTTGTAATTTAGTTAATTGTATTTAATAAATGTAATTGATTTAATTGTAGTGTAAGGTTAGGTTTTAGTGTAACTCAGGTTAGGTTTTATTTTACAGGTAAATTTGTATTTATTTTAGCTAGATAGTTAGTAAATAGTTAATAACTATTTACTAACTAGTCTACCTAGTTAAAATAAATACAAACTTAGCTGTGAAATAAAAATAAAACCTAAGGTAGATACAATGTAACTATTAGTTATATTGTAGCTACCTTAGGGTTTATTTTATAAGTAAGTATTTAGTTATAAATAGGAATTATTTAGTTATTAATAGTAGGTTTTATTTAGATTTATTTTAATTACATTAAAGTTAATGGGTGTTAGGGTTGGGGTTAGACTTAGCGTTAAGGGTTAATAACTTTAGTGGCGGCGACGTTGGGGGCGGAAGATTAGGGGTTAATAAATGTAGGTAGGTGGCGGCGATGTTAGGGGCAGCAGATTAGGGGTTAATAAGTGTAATATAGGTGGCGGCGACATTGAGGGCGGCAGATTAGGGGTTAATAAGTGTAGGTAGGTGGCGGCGATATTAGGGGTGGCAGATTAGGGGTTAATAAGTGTAATGTAGGTGTCGGCAGTGTCGGGGCGGCAGATTAGGGGTTAATAAGTGTAATGTAGGTGTAATAAGTGTAATGTAGGTGTCGGCGATGTCGGGGGCGGCAAATTAGGGGTGTTTAGACTCGGGGTTTATGTTAGGGTGTTAGGTGTAAACATAACTTTTGTTTCCCCATAGGAATCAATTGGGCTGCGTTACGGAGCTTTACACTCCTTTATTGCAGGTGTTAGGCTTTTTTTCAGCCAGCTCTCCCCATTGATGTCTATGGGGAAATTGTGCACGAGCACGTAAAACCAGCTCACCGCAGCTCTGGTATTGAAGTGCGGTATGGAGCTCAATTTTGCTCAATGCTCACTTATTGCCTGCTAATGCCGGGTTTATGAAAATCTGTAATAGCAGCGCTGTAGGGAGGTGAGCGGTGACAATAACTTGCAAGTCAGCACCAAGCAGCTCTCACCGCAAAACTCGTAATCTAGCCGAAGGTTAGCTACATTTTTCTTCCTAATGCATCATGTGACAACCATCAGCCAATCACAAAATGCATTTACATATATCCTGTAAATCTTGCACATGCCCAGTAGGAGCTGGTGTCTCAAAAAGTGTGCATATAACAAATTCTGCACATTTAGATAATGGAAGTGAATTGCAAAGTTGTTTAAAATTGTGTGCTCTATCTGAATCATGAAAGTTTAATTTTGACTTGACTTTCCCATTAAGGATAGAAGGCAGAGGGTTTCGATTAATGGAGTACATTCAAATAAGGGGTCAGTTACTAGTGGTGTTCCCCAAGGGCAAGTTCTTGGGCCTATTTTGTTTAGCATGTTCTTCAGTGATATTGCAAGTGGGCTCCAGGGCAAGGTGTGCTTGTTTGCTGATGATACAAAAATGTGTAACATAGTTGATATGCCAGGAAGGGTGGATCAAATGAGCAGTGATATTAAAAATCTGGAGGAGTGTGCAATAAATGGGATCTAAAATGTAATATTACCAATAGTAAGATTATTCATATAGGATCCTAAAACCGAAAGGCCAAATACAATCTCGTCGGATACTCCACTATCAAACCGAACTCGGCCAGTAGTCTTCTTATCCCGGCGTCGAGCCGGAATGATAGGGAATATCCCAGAGCAGAGAAAGTTCGCAAGATGAGGTAAGCGGCACTCACCACAGGCAGGATAGTCTTCGGCGGCAACAGGCAGGGAATCCGAGAAAGACAGTTCAAAGGTAAACCATTAGAATGGTCCGGCAGGCAGGCTTTGGCAACGGTAAAGCAGTCAAGAGGTGAACCACTAGGATGGCCCGGCAGGCAGCATTTGGCAACGGTGAAACAGTCCAGAGGTGGACCACTAGGATGGTCCGGCAGGCAGGGTTTGAAAACAGAGAGGCAATCCAGAGCAATAGGGGTTAATCAAGCAGAGTAGTCAGACAGGCAGGGTTCAGCAATAGAATATCAATCCAGCAGTTTAGGGGTAACCAGGCAGAGTAGTCAGACAAGCAGAGTTCAGCAGCAGTATATAACTGTCCAGCATACAGTAATAATAACACCCAGGAGAACACTAAGAAACACCTATACTTAGGCAGAGAATGTAAGTGAAGCAAGTACTTACATAGCTGCTGATTCGCGCCAAGAACTCAAGGACCTGGCTTTAGAGAGGAGGAGACGTGCGTCGATGGGTCATCGCCGCACGCTCAGAGGATCTCTGGCAACCGCCAGTGCATCCTAGGCAACGAGCAGAGAGGAAGCGTTGCGTCCCTGGCAACAGCAAGGGCGGCATGACACTCAGCAGTACATTACTGACTGTAACTAAAGATGAATGGAACTTGGAAATTATTACTTTAAATTATTTAAAATGTGGGAGAGTGGTGACTGCTACGTCATCATGCAGCACGAGAGGCGCAAATTCAGCCTAAGGGGAGATAGCTGAAGCGGCACAGAAGTGATCGCGTCTGCCACGGCTGAATTCCAAGGGAGCCGGTTCCAGCTTGCATAGCCAAAGGAGAACCCCTGCACTACAGGGAGACAGGTGCAGTTCGATCAGCACCGCCTGAACGGAGGAAGCAGAAGGTTTGCGCCAAAGCACGAGATACCGTGCAAGCTGCAGAAGCAGCAACACAAGAAGGGTCTAGGAGCTACTGCTGGGTAAGGAAGCAACCGACCACGGCTGGGATGCTGGGGTATCTGGAGGTCGGAGGTGTATGCCCTGTGTCATAGCTGTGCCTCAATAGAGGTCTTCATCCCCCACAAGGAAGAAAAAACTGTAAAACAAAAACAGAAGGTAGGAAACTGCCAATTTTTTGCACTAATTTTGCTGACTTTGCACTGTATGTCTACCGCAATATTGATTGGGACTGTAATTATTTTTATGGATGCTACACACACTAACTAATGTGTCTTGCATAGCTGCTGCAGCTTCCTGGTGTATTTTGACTGGTATACTGGCTCAGGACTGAGACATATAAAAATTGAGCCATACAAGTTGGGGCTATTGACTAAGGCTATGGAAGGGCCCTTGAAAGAACTGAGGAAGTAGTTGGTGCATATTGCAAATCTTGCCAATTGCCACTAATTTACCACAGCAGGGTGGATATAAGTTTTTCTTTGTTGCCTTCTATCTTGTTTTTATATTTCTCTCCTATATGGGTATTCAGTTGGAAACCTCAGGTGCAAGCTGTACTATAATAGTAAAATAAGGCTCAAGTTGTGTACAGAGCTGAAGGTTGTTATACATGGATACATTTCTTACTCAATCTAAAATGTCACCTAAACTAAAGCAACTGGAGAGGAAAAACAACAAAGCCACTCCTGCTATCTCCCCAAATAGATCTATGGTGGAAGAAAGGAATTCTGAGGCCACTAATGTCTTGAATGCCGGTGAAATTGCAGCTCTGGTGGCAGACTTAATTAGTCCTAAAATAGAGGAATTCTATAAAAGAGTGGATACAATTTTGGAAGAATTAAAATCTCAAGCAGAAAGGTTAAGAGAGGCTGAACAGAGAATCTCCAATTGTGAAGACACTCAAAATACTATACAGCTACAAATAGAAGCACTCCAAAAACAGAATGCAGTGCTAACCAATAAGATTGACGATATGGAAAACAGGTCAAGGATAAGCAATCTGCGGCTCATTGGAGTACCAGAAGCCTTGAAATTCCAAGACCTCAAGAAATTTGTGGAGCACTCACTTCCTGAATCACTAGGCCTAAATCCTGAGAGCAATATTTTTATAATCGAAAGAGTATATAGGCTGGGAAGAGAGAGAGAGAAGAATATGCTGAAGGAGAGGAAACCAAGGCCTGTGATTGCAAAGTTCCTGAACTTCAAGGGAAAAATTAGATCCCAAGGGCCTATAGGAAAAAGAAGTCTTTACAATTTCAAGGAGTAAAAATTCTACTTTTCCAGGACTTTTCTATGGAAACATCGCTGAAGAGGAAGCAGTTTTCATCAATCTGTACTCACCTAGTGTCTGAAAATAGTTTTTTTTTCTCTTTTATACCCAGCCAAACTGAAGATTAAATCTGGGTCTGACTTTGTCTTTTTTGATTCCCCTGATGCTGCTAATAATTTTTTAGAAAATGAATCATAAAGTTAATTTGTTTAATGAGAGTCCCCTGTCCTTTCTTAAGCTAAGCTTCCCCCTAGGTTTAATTTCTTTTGTAAAAAGCATTGTCTATATTTTTTATGCTCATCTGTAGAAAGATCTATAGGTATTTAGATGTATTCCTTTAGAGGTATGGTAAAGGTAAAAAGTAAGAAGAGCATATATACAATTATTCATGTATTTCCTTTTTGAATTTTTGGAATTTTTTTATTTATTTTTTTCTTAGTTAAATACAAGTGTATTTTGTGTATTATGTGTTTAAGTATAGAGCAGTTAGTCACTGATATAATTTTATTGTTTGAATTATGCACATTTACTGAATAGATGGACACTATGTATAAGTTTTTATTTTTGGTCAATAATGGTTAAATACTACATGGTTGCTAAACAGAACGCTGGGTTTGGTAAACGTAAGTGTATTGCTGCAATTATACACAAATATTTATGAGATAGATAGGGTTACAAATGTACTTCTTTTTGTATTGGGTGAAATGTTTCTTTTTTTTTCTGGGTTTTGGTTAAATACAAGTGTATTTTGTGTACTATGTGTTTAAATATAGAGCAAATAACCACCATTATAAATTTACTGTTTGAATTATGCACATTTACTGAACAGAACGATATTATGTATAAGTTTTTATTTTTGGTCAACAATGGTTAAATACCACAGGATTGTTAAACAGAAGGGTAGGTTTTGGAAATGCAAGTTGTATTGCTGCAAAGATACACAAATAGTTAGGAGATAGGTAGTGTTACAAATTTATTTCTTTTTGTACTGTATGAAATGTTTTTTTTTTTTCTCTCTCTCCCTCTCTCTTTCCTCTCCTCTTCCCTCTCTTCTCTCCTATCCGGCGCTCAGCTCTCCCTCTTTTATTTTAAGGTAGTTAAAGAATGGTAAAGGTATTAACCTGGAATGTAGGTGGGATCCACTCTCCAGTTAAAAGAAAAGCAATCTTAAACTACTTAGGTAGAAGTAACTTTGATATAGCCTGCCTTCAGGAAACCCACTTGTCAGATAAAGAGCACAACAAGATTAAAGCAAAATGGTTGGGAGATCCTTTTTTTTCATCTTATACTAAACCATCTAGAGGGGTAATGATTTTATTTCATACGAAACTTGACTACAAAATTCTTAGGGTCTTAAAAGATAAGGAAGGGAGATATTTAATTATTAGGCTCATCATAGGAATATTTACTGGTTAATATCTATGGTCCCAACAACGTAGACGAAAGGTTTTGGAAGTCACTAATTAAAATTGTATGTAAATTCTCTAAGGCTAAGTTGCTACTATCAGGTGACTTTAATTTGACTCCTAATTCTTATCTGGGTAGAAGGAAAATGGGTTCTGATAGTTCTAAGGGTAAACATAAATCTTCTCAGATTAAATTTGAGAATTATTTTTTCAAATTATTGTTTGAGGCTTTAAATGTGGTGGATATATGGAGACTCTTGAATCCTAGTAATTTGGAATATACTTGTTGTTCAAAATCACATAATACCCTTTCAAGACTGGACTTGTTCCTCATTTCTGAATCTCTAGTTATTAAAGTTGAGAAATGCAATATATACGATTTTGTGTTATCAAATCATGCCCGGTAATTTTATCTCTTAAAACAAAGCTAAACTTCACCTATAATTGCTTCTTCTTCCCTACGTATCTAAGAGATTCGATTAAATTCAAAAATTTTCTTTCAACTACATGGGAAGAATTTAAGACATTCAATAGTCATTACAGAGAAAATATCCAATTATTTTGGGAGACTGCTAAAGCCTACATAAAAGCGGAAATTAATACTTATGTAGCGAGGTTAAAGAAGGAGAAGGTAAGGAAAGAGAAGGAGTTATCTGAGAAGGTAAGGGAGGCATATACTTTGTATTTAAAAAATCCTAACAAAGTCAACACAGAAACTTATTTCTCCATTAGGAAAGATATAGAGACTTTTCTGATGGGAGAGGCACAGGAGCTTCTTTATAAAAGCGCTGCTAGATTTTCAAAATTTGGTAATAAAGCCGGTAAATTGTTGGCCGCAACTTTTAAGAGACAAACTAGGAGGAAACCAGTTGCAGCCCTGAAAGTAAAGGGTATAACTTATACTGGGCAAGAGAAAATTACACAATTATTTCAGAGTTTCTATAAAGAGCTTTATATGTCTCAGGGCCCTGCTTTAGGAAAAATTATGGAATTTCTAGACAAAACCGATATCCCTCAAATCTCAGAAGCAGATCGCGAGTGTCTGAACCAACCGATATCTGAAAATGAGATTCAGAAAACAATTAGTTTGAAGGCCAGGGGGAAACCCCCAGGGCCAGATAATCTACCTCTTGAGTTCTATCAGATGTTATGGGCTGAGATTGGCCCGGTTTTGGTGGATCTTTATAATGCTTATTTTTGATCAAATCTTAAAACATCAGAAAATTTTAAAAGAGCGAATATTATTTTAATTCCTAAAAGTAACAAGGACCCTTCAGACATTGCTTCGTATAGACCCATCTCCTTGCTTGGCTTGGATTATAAAATTTTAATGAAAATTCTGGCCGATAGGTTGAAGTTAATACTCCCTAAGGTAATCCATCAGGATCAGGCGGGTTTTATTATGGGTAGGGCTTGGGAGTTTAACATAAGGAAAATTTTACATGTAATCTGCCACTATGAGGGGGGCTGCTTGGCTCTGCCGGAGGCCTTCCTGCTATCTTTGGATGCAGAGAAGGCCTTTGACAGAGTGGAGTGGCCCTTCCTTTTACAGGTTCTGAGTAGGTTTGGGATTGTGGGGCAGTTCAGGGATTTTGTGACTAATATCTATTCAGATATTAAAGCCTCTATTTTGATTAACTATGGGATTTCAGATGTTTTCTCCTTGTCAAGAGGCACGAGACAGGGGTGTCCTATGTCGCCTCTACTGTTTGATCTTATCATTGAGCCCTTAGCTATTAGACTAAGGAATCTGCTGACTGGAATTAACATAGGAAAAGAGATATTTAAGACTGCATTATTTGCGGATGATCTTTTATTGTACGTAGTCAACCCAAAAAAGCAGACTGAGGAGATTGTGAATTTATTGGATCAGTATAGTTATAAGATCAACCTTGCAAAATCTAAAATCCTATGGTTAAAACAGAATATAGAAGATCCCCAACTCTATCAATTTATGGAAACTAAAACTCTGAGTTATTTAGGGTTGAAGATTTCTGCCAATTCGGCGAACTGGTATAGGGAGAATATTTGTACGGCTTTGAGAGATATTGAAGAGAAGATGAAATCTTGGGCGACACTTCCAGTCTCCTTGACTGGTAAAGTGGCCTTGTTTAAAATGTTTATTATTCCTAAAATTCTCTATACACTGAGGATGCTCCCTTTCTTGATTAAGAAGATTGATCTTTGGCGCTTTAATCAAGCATTAAGATATTATCTTTGGAGTGGAAGGAAACCAAGACTCAAGTTAGTTAAGTTATATTAACCTTACTGTAAAGGAGGATTAGCGTTATCAAACCTAGAAGGGTACAACCAGGCTGCTATTTTGCGTTTTCCGGTAGATTGGCTAAAATTATCTTTTATATATTCAGAAGAGTCTTTAGAAAGACAGGTCTGTTCTTCTCTTTCCCTGAATTTTGTTTTATTTGCTACCAATAAGGAATTGAGTAGGGTTATTTTTGATCATCCTTTATTTAGGGATATACTGTTGTGCTGGAGGAAGCTATCTAAACATTTGGGATTAGCGCAGAATACTTCTAAATGGCTACCGATAAAAGCTAATGCTCGATTTCCGTTGAGTAATATGACAGCTATTTATGAAAAATGGTCACCAGCTAACCCTTTGATTGTTAGTGATTTTTATGATTCTAATCATCATAAATTATATACATTTGAAAATCTCCAAAAACAGTTTCCAGGAATCCAGAGAAACCACATTTTTTACTTCTTACAAATCAAAAGCTATATTCTTGGTCTTGTTAAGATCTTTCCCCAAATATGGGAGGATCATCCTTTTATTAATGTTAAATTACCAGAGAAAAGGCTACTGTCAGCTATTTATAGATTCTTTCTATCCTTAGAAGAAAAGGGTGCGTCACAGGAGCTAATTAAACAGTGGAATAGAATAACTGACTCAGTAGACTTAGATCACTTATGAACAGTCTTAAATTTACTCAAAGACTTTTTTCGGCTTCTTATTATAGAGAATCACAATTTAGGCTAATTCAGAGGGATTATCTAACCCCACGCAGGGTGGCTAAATGGAATAAAGAAGTTACTAATGTCTGTCCTAAATGTTCTTTCCAAGATCCCAATTTGGGTCATTTGTTATGGGATTGTCCCAAGCTTAAACAATTTTGGGCTAAGTTAGAGTATTATCTCTCTTCAATAGGGAAATTGAGGATTTACTTGGAAAAGGACTCTATCCTCTTTTTGGTAGGCCATAACTCTTGGGGGAAATTAGCAAACTTTATATGTACAGTAATAATAATTGTGAGGACACTTATTTTTAAACACTGGATCACTTCTAAAATCCCCTCTATGATGGAAGTGAAAAATCTTTTGCTTGACTCAATGATCAAGGCAGCTTTTGAGTCTAAGTTAAGCGGGGTAAGAGGAAATTGCTTTCTCAAGATCTGGAGAGAGTTTGCTTGTTGTCAAAGTGAGGGTACTGTACTCTACATAGAACAAATTATTAATTTAAAGATAACCTGAGATGGGATAGGAGATACTGGGGTGGTGGGGGGGAGGGGGGAGTGGAGCGCGGGAGAGTTGCGGGAGGCTTTTTTCTTTCTTTCCCGGAACCACATGGATAGTTAGTATTTGTGAAAGTAGGCAAGGCAGGATAGGGGGACAGGGAGAGGGAAAAGAATCAATTCAGAAATTTGTTATTTGTTTGATCTAGAATTGTTGCTATTTAGGGGAAATTTGTTTTATATGTTGATTATTGTTTTATTTTTTATTTTTCTGCTGTATTTGTTTTTTTTTTATTTTTGGATATGAATAAAGATTATAAAATTAAAAAAAAAAAAAATAATTATTTAAAATGTGGTAGACAATGCTGCAGTGCAGCCAGTAAGGCCAGTAAGGCCAATCAAATACCTGGTTGAATTGGGAGAGGTATTAGCAGCAGAAAAATAAACAGTTCTTATGTCACTTTACAGATCACTAGTTAGGCCTCATCTGGAACATTGTGTACATTTCTGAAGACCATATCTCCAGAAAGATATAAATCAACTAGAAACTGTCCAACAGAGGGCTACTAAAATAGTAAATAATCTAAAAAATAAAATGTACAAAGAAAGAATCTATAATCTTAGTACTGTATGCATAGTTTAGACGAGAGAAGGGAAAGAGTTGGCATGATAGAAACCTTCAAATACAGGAAGGGACTTAATAAAGCATTTTCCACACAAAAAAGAAATACCAAAATAAGGGGTCACAATCTTAAATTAGAGGATAGCAGATTCAGGAGAAATGTGAGTAATACACAATAGGACTGTAAAAGAATTCAAAAATGTGTGGGATATGCATAAAGCTCTCCTAAGAAAAAAGTAAAATGGGTAGACTTGATGGCCTTTTTAGTTTTTATCTACCATCAAATTCTATGTTTCTATGTCCCTATGTACAAGAGTCAGATGCTATTAAATAGTCTAAGGAGAATAAGATGACCACAGCTCATGCCACAAGTGGCATAACTGTATAACTCAAATTTTCCTTTTGTGGTATTGACAGGCTTGCCGTGTGGAAGTAGTAGATACCTGATTATTTGGGTGTGAGTGAAATTTGTACAAAGGTACCACTCACACCTTAGGTTGTTTGTTTTTTACTCTGTGAACAAGAGCATATAGTGTTTACCACTGAACTTAATATGTTACCCAAATGTTAAATAACTTGAAAGTGATGCAGCTATCTATAAAAATATGACTAAAAAAATATCACATGAAGATATCTATGTAAAAAAATAAAGGTTAAGCATCCAATCAGGAAGCATGCCACGGGACTTGCAAGGGAGCATGCATTTGGCATGTGCAGGCATAGTTACTTTATTTCTGTCCTCAGTTTAATTCCTTAACAACCACGGAATCCAAGGTGATCACAGTAAAACGAAGTGAGCACTGATTCATTATTGGGTTTTTTCATCATTCAGGTGACAGTAAAAAGAATAGCTGAAGGACAGCTGTACACAGAAAACTTACTCTGGAGAGTTGAAGAAACTTTGAGGTAAAATGTCTTTCTTTTTACAAAGAGATGTTTTTAGTCAGATACAAGTGATTTAGCATATGGGTAACATACCCTTTAGGTTTTCAGTTGGTTTCGGTTGTAAATTTTGAATATTTATTGCAGGTCCATAGGCCCCTGTTTGCATAAATACTACTAAGGATGGAATGCTATAAGCATCAAGTAAATAATCAATTTTTTATCACTGTAGTAATTGAATGCTTTCAGTAGCAGCTTGTGCATAATCATATACTTAACAAACAGATGCATTGCAGCAGCTCCCATACCAGTATCCTATACTTGTTACTATTGTATGTGGCTGTTTGTAATGCATGCATAAAACACCACTTCCCTTAAAGCTGTCTGGATCTAGTATAACGCTTTTACCAGCCTCGAGGCAGCTTAGAAATGAATGCAGTAGGATCAAATGTACATAATTTGATGTACTGATCAATCCCCGCTGCAGTTAAAGCTAACAGCATCCTGGCCTTAATCCACTAATAAGTCTAACGACAAACCACAAAATATTCAAATATTCACAATTAATGCAAAATGTAGAATAATACGGTCTGACCTGGCTCCACAAGCCTGACCCCAGCCCATACACAGCTTTCCACCTCAAATCACCCCAACATTCAAGGAACCGCTCTTCTGTGACCTCCCCTCAGCAATTCCTTTAACACCTGAGAGACCCAGTTAATGCCTAAAGGCCCCACACTAAATACAAATTAAATCTCTTACTGTACATAACACCATCATTACTTTTATCCCCAGATATCTGCATATGCAATTCACACTTTATGCTAACCTGTTGTTCCATCATGAATACCTCTGCTATTCATCTTCCTTCCTCATCACTTATCACTTCTCTATCAATCCCCCATTAGTTATATATATTCATCAGAATAACTTTTTTGTTGTAAATGCCGTCTCTTTTTTTACAGAAATACATGTATTTTATAGCAAGGGCATCACTGCTATTTTCAAAGCAGCTGGCACTATAATGGGTGGTTCTAGACGCAAGAACCAAAGATGGGCCAGCTCGTAAGCTTACATTCTTGCTTTTTCAAATAAAGATACCAAGAGAATGAATAAAAATTGATAATAGGAGTAAATTAGAAAGTTGCGTAAAATTGCATGCTCTTTATCTGAATTATGAAAGAAAAAAAGGGGGTTCAGTGTCCCTTTAAAAGTAGGAGATACGAAAACACACAAAAAAAGAAAGCAAAATAGGAATATAGTGTAGTATATGCTCAATAAATATATAAGATGTTAAAAAGAATCTATTGAAAAGTTGTTTAAAATTGCATACCCTATCGGAATCATGAAAGTTTATTTATTTTTTTAGACACAACTTAAAATGTGTTAATGTCACCTAGAATGTCTTACATTTCTGTGAGAAAGTGCTAGTGAATTTCTGCACTCTAAGAGTAAATCCAAATTAAGTCACAAAAAGTAGAAAAGTTAGCAAATATTTATTGATTTACATTCATAATGGATTTAAATACCTATGTACAGAAAGCTTACATATTGCCTTTTTGACATTATATATATATATATATATATATATATATATATATATATATATATATATATATATATATATATATATATATATATATATATATATATATATATATATAAATAATTTTGAGGAAATACTACACTACACACTATATTCCTTTTTTGTTTTCGTTTTTTTGTGCGCTTTCCATTTAGATCCCTTGGTAACTGATGGTTGCGGTCATAGTGTTTAACAGCTACCTAAAAAGAAACTTTCTTTGTGGAAACACTTTTGTGAATAAAAAACATTTATATTTATTTATGCAGCACCAAAACAATATCCCTTATCCTTATAATTTATGCCACTTTATGATAATTAGCATTTCCGTTATTTGTTTTAAAAAATGATAAAGAGCAGTCCCTTTAACGAAAAAAATATATATATACAAATAAAAGCATGTGGCACAAAGAATTTGTTGACTCAGTTTTGTTTAAAAAAATGTTACTCTAAAAGTGGGAACGCCTTTTCTGCAGGTGGAAACGGTTTCAGTTTACACAAAATCAATAAATGTCCACCAATGTCCTTGTTAGCTGATTGATTACTGTGTCAGCCAACAAGTATGTAAACTACATTTTTTTTGTCCAATTCTGACCATATTAAAAAAAAACTAATTTTTCTGCTGCTGCTTGCTTGTACTAGTATCGCTAGCTACTAATTTTATTTGATTTATATTTAAGCTGCTGTCCACGCGGCTCCTCTGTTGCCTTGAAGACTATTCCTAAAGGAAATCGTAAATGAATGTTTTTCTTTTAACAAATTCCACTCAACCCCATAAATGTTTTGTCTAATAATTGTTGTTGCAAGGTAGTTAGATAACGAATTAGTGTCATAAAATACATGTAGATACTTTTTTCTGTGTGTGACACCATCTTGTCTTTTTGATTAGGCAAGTATTTGTATGGCCAAGACAAGGTTGTTGTTTTTTTTAATAGCAATTTCAGAAATACGCTGGACAGAGCCCATATTGTTTCCTGCAACAATCTAGTAATTTTGTGAAGTGTGGTATAAGTGAAGACATATGCCTGTTATATGTATGAGACTGTGTGAGCATGAAAATACACCTGACAGAAAAGACTGTATATAAGTATGTGCGCCTGTGAGAAACAGCACAGGTGCAGGTGTGATTGCATGGCTATGTAAATGTGTTACAGAGAGAGCAGTCTTGTTAGGAAAAGCTTTTGTGTGCATGTGTAGCAAATGGTATTTAGCAGGGTTATCTGTGCTTATGTGAAAAGGTTTTTGATAAGAATATGCTGAGTGTTTAACCTTTATTAAAATAATTGGCTATTAGAAGGGGCTCTATGTTTTTTTTATGTGTATCAGGAATGCTTGAGATGGAGGCAATGTGTGTTTTTCCTGTTTGTTTTAAATGCCACAGGCAAGAAAATCAATAAAGCATCTAAACTAACCAAAAACCTATAGTAATATTGTAGTGAAACATGCAATATTTGTGCTAAAATGCTGCATGACACCTCAACAGCGAAGTTTCAGCAGGATGCCGGGGATTCCACAGGAGGCTGCATGTATGTGTTTGAAATTGGGGGGCTTCCAAAGGAGATGTGTGCGTGATGAGGAAAGTAACACTGACATCAGAGACTGTGTGCGGTTGGGTGGGATAACTGTTAATGGCTTGGCTGGCTGAAAAAGGAGGGATGCCAGGAGGGGAGGCAGTTTTCATATAAGGAAGGACTTGCAGGATAATATGTAGAGAGAATAGTGAGAGGATTTGAGAAATATGTGCTTACATGGGAGCATTCTATGCAGATATAAGTATGTGGGGTATTTTTACAGCTGGAACTGGTCTGACACAGGTTTTAGTGTGTTAAAAAGAGAATCAAGAGGGTAAGCAGCAAGGCTATGTGTTTGTGTGTTATAAAAATAGACAGAAAGGTGGACTGGCAGGAGGGCTTTGTGTTTTTGTGTTAAATGAAAAGGTCAGCTAGCAGGAAGGCTGCATGCTAGAGAGATGTGGAAAGGTGGGCGAGTAGACAAGGTTGTGAATTAGTGAAAGAGACTGAGAGAAAGAGAGAGAAAGATCAGCTAGCAGGCAAGGCTGTGAGAGAAAGGAATGGTGTGAGAGGGAGAGAGAGCGAGGCAGAGGGAATTAGAGTGTCAGCGGGGACTGTGTATGTACGTGTGTGACAGGAAGAAAGGGGTTGGCATGGGAGGTTGTAGAGAGAGAGAGAGAGAGAGAGAGAGAGAGAGAGAGAGAGAGAGAGAGAGAGAGAGAGAGAGAGAGAGAGAGAGAGAGAGAAAGAGAGACAGAGACAGAAAGAAAGGGGGTTGGCAGGAAAGGCTGTATTTTGTGAGAAAGGGGGCAGGCAGGGGAGGTTGTGTCTGTCACTTCTGATTCCTGGCTTTTCTCCGCCTCCCTTTACCTCTGGAAGCAGCTCAATGCATAAAAGCTGATAGTGGTGGTACAACAAGCTTCACCACTAGGACTCATATATTATATGAAACGCTAAGATTGCTACCTATTCCCTGCCATATCTCTAGGATTAGTAAATGCCAGCAACCACTAGGACCACTGCAAACACCCTGCCTTATTTTCAGAAGCAGTATATGCCTGGTACAATCAGAACTACATAACCCTGTCACACCACTGGAACTAATATATGCCAATAGCCTCCAAGAGTACTGCACACACCAAGGCTCATTTCCAGGACTAGAATATGCCTGAAACCACCAGGATTTTTTTTCATCCAGCCTCACCTGCAGGACTAATATAGGCCACAATTCACCAAGACTAGTGAAGCATCACATTCTGGACTAGTGCATGGCTGGAACCACCAGGACTAAAAACACCCATCCTCACATCCAGAACTAGTATTTTACTGGAAATCCTGGGACTCCATATAAACATCCTCTTTATGTCTATCATATGCAAGGAAGCAAAAAGAGCAATTCAAACACTCTGCCTGCAGATTACAGACATCTACCCCTGCTGAAACCACTAAGACTAATGCATGTGCAGATGGTCGTCTGTGGGGATAGTTTATAAACACAGTATCACCTCTAGGACTATAGTCCATTATATTCTGTCGTAGGGAGTAAGCTCACATTACTACAAAATATAGTTCAACAAGAGAGCAAAAAAAACCTGTAAGAATAAAAATCAGAGGCTTTCTACAACCAAAGGCTCATCTGGGACCTGTATAGCCAGAAACAGGAAGACCTCACACTGAGTTTTTGTATCCAGGGGCTAATATGCTCAGAGGAAAGAGACGCCTTTAAAACTATACATATAGGAAGCAAACAGCTGATTGGTAAGAAGGGGAGTAGTATCGTTGTGTGTGATTATACTTCTATATATGTCTGGTGCCATTTTTAGAAACCTCATTAATATTGTATATGTGTGTTTTTCTGTGTTGGATCTGTGTGGCTCTGTATGTACACACACACACACACACACACACACACACACACACACACACACACACACACACACACACACACACACACACACACACACACACACACACACACACACACACACACACACACACACACACACACACACACACATTATAAACACATATATTATAAACACATACAAATAACTCAGTAGTTTCTATTAAGATAAATTAGACACTATTTTTTTTAAATTAATTCCATCAAAGAAAGAATTTTCTATATATTACGTCTACATGAAATACAATTAGCTTAAAGTGGACAAAGGATTCGGCTTGTTAATGAAATCTCATTTTTGAGGAAGAGGTGTACCGTCAGCGCCTTCCTTCCACTCTTTCAATAGCGACTGTATTGGAAATGCAACGCAGAGACATTTGATTCAGAGGTTTCTAAAACGAGCGTGATAGAAATTTCATGAACAATGTATTCGCATATTAATTTATATAACATGGTGTATTTATTTATAAAATGTATTTGGAGGTTATTTTGTATTTAATATGGAGTGTATATTTGAGGCAGACTAGATCTGGTCGGCGGTTACTGTCTCCGTGTTACAAATCGTTCATGCATTTAATAAAGAGAAGCTGTAGAGAGGACGCCTCGGGAGGGATTTTTCGAGCTGATTTGATCGTCACGTGTGCTGTTCAGCCAATAGGCTCTGCAGGAGTGACTGTCTGCAATGATTGCAAAAAATAACATCTGGCAGAGCTATCGACAGGTTATGTAGTTTACTGATAAGAACATTAAAAACTCATTGATATATGTACCAGGGCTTCCGCGTCAATGTTGTGCGGACTGGCTATTTAATATCGAAACTTTAAAAATTCAAATATACTACAGGTGCATCAATTAAATTAGGTTCTGATTCTAACGTAAAACTGATTCCATATTTTCCTACCGTGGCTATTAAAGTTATCTAAATAAACTACTACATCTGCACAGTTTCCCCCCATAGGTTGTGCCACATAATAATTACAATCTCTTTCAGTAAGTGGAATGCGTGGCACACCTTATGTCAACCTTTTTTTTTTTTTCAAATGTATTTGTCATAAGTATAACTTCTTGTATTCTCTTTCGTACCTCTGGCACTGGAATAGGCAGTCCAGTTATGCCCCTGGTTGCACCATTAATTCAGCCTTTACACATAGGTATATAGTTCTATAAATTGTGTGTATTCAGTTATTACCTTAGAATCACTTTGGGCCAGATTACGATTGGAGCGCTATTTAGCGCTAGAAGTAAACTTTTTGCATGTCGGGTTGCGCTAGGGTTGCCAGCTCTCCTTCAAAAAAATACTGGACAGCCAGCAGATAACCTGGGGGGAGGGGGGGGGGGCACACACATTTATTTGAGATTTATTTATTATATATAATATAATTTAAAGTCCACTTTATGGGTTACATGTACAGTCACTTTAGTTAGAGAAAAATTCACATATACTGTATATAACTATATATATATATACCACATTTTATGGGGGTTGTAATTTTTTTATTTATAATTTACATACATAGGATTTTTATATCATGTGTATGTGTGATTTTTATATCATGTGTATATATGAAATAACGGACAGTCCGGTCTAATAATCTGGCAACCCTAGGTTGCGCTCGTATTACCAGTTGAAAGTAAAAAGTTATTCCCCCATAGAAGTCAATGGAGAAAAAGAAAAATAACACCCCACTCTCGCGCAAACCCGATCACATATTCTCATGTGCACTAACCTGGCATGAAAATATGAATATTTCGTATTTCAATGTTCTTCACATAGCAGAATATGTTCTATTTATTCATAAATACATATTTATATTATATATAATAAATATATAAATAAATAAAGCTATTGAAATGGAGAGTGCCTTCCCTGTTATTTGGATTATACATAAATATATATATAATTGTATATTGGTACAATATATATCTATACCTTTATATATACATGGATGTAAGGTAACACCACAATGTTGCAATAAAGTGGTGACTTTGATTTGAAAACTGGATGCAAGGTGATTTTTCTTTGATTATATATACAGTAAAATATATACAGATATATATAGGAATATCTCTTTAAAATACTTAGAACATATTCCCCTATGTGAAGAACATTGGAATGTGAAATATTTACAGTAAATACACTTTATTAAATATGAATATTGCATAAATATTCTTTTCTATGTTTTCATCTACTTAAAGGGACGTGAAATCCAAAAATGTTTTTTCGTGATTCAGCTAGAGAATACAATTTTTAACAATTTTCTAATTTACTTCTATTATCTAATCTGTTTCATTCTCTTGGTATCATTTGTTGATGCAGCAGTAATGCACTACTGTTTTCTAACTGAACACTTGGATGAGCCAATGACAATCGTTATTTTTCTGCAGCCACCAATCAGCAGCTAGAACCTAGGCTCCTGAGCTTACCTAGATAAACTTTTTAGCAAAGAATAACAAGAGAAGGAAGCAAATTAAATAATAGAAGTAAATTGGAAAGTTTTTTAAAATTGTATTCTCTATCTGAATCATGAAAGAAACATTTTGGGTTTAGTGTCCCTTTAACTGCATAGGGCTCCAATGCACTTATATATATATATATATATATATATATATATATATATATATATATATATATACACACACACACACACATAGATATTTAGACATGTCTATGTATGTATCTCAATGTTAAAGACATTTGCCTGTCCTTTTTTTTCCTTACACCTGAGACCTCATATCTTTGAGCCCCTATAAAAAAAATTGGGTTCAGTGTCCCTTTAACCATAGCTCTGAGAACGCACTAACCCAATGAGCATTAACTTGAATTGTGCTCAAGCGATTGCGTTTACTTTCAACTTGTAATACCAGCACAATTTAACCTGCACATAAATGAAAGCGAAAACCCGATGTCGCTCGTGCACAAATGTTTGCGCTCCACTTGTAATCTGGCCCTTTATTTTTTTTTAATTTGTCAAACATGGGGCAAATTAGATTGGATCAACTGGGAGACGTCTGTTTAAATGAACTGGAAAGCTTAGGGGGAAAATATCGATTTAAGGACCCTACGGTTTTGGGAACATTACACTAGTTCTGAAAGAAGCAAACATAAGAGATAAAGTATAGTTTGGTGGTTTCTAAGGGGTCTTGCTCAGCTTCCATAGGACATGATGACCAAAAACTTGCCAGCATGGGGATAAATCATGCAAATTATTTGGAAACTGTTTTCAGCATTTTGTTGTAATGTAGGTGTCTCTTCTTCCTATCCAGATCCCAGCATAGCTAGATAAACCTAAGCTAAATTTTGCTAAGGTTTGGCCCCATAGTCTTTAAAAAAGGGTCACAGAACAGTGAATTAAAGTAAAGGTCAATTTTGATGAATTAGTACCCGGTTTTTAATAATCCTATTAAAAACAAGGGCACTTTAATTCATCAAAATTGACATTTCACTTGTTTTCTTCAAAAACTTACCTTTTAATCCTGACAGCTGCTGCAGCACTTCCTCAGCCCGTTGCAAGCCGTCTTCGCTGGTCCAAAATGACAAATCTGGCTTGCTCCAATCACGGCGTTGCATCAGGCCAAGATTCCCCCGGGGGGAAGCTGTGATTGGAGGAAGCCGGATTCGTCATTTCTGCCGTCTGCAGAGGCTTCTGACGGACGTGGGAATCGATGGAGCGGCTGCCAGAATGAAAAGGTAAGTTTTTGAAGAAAAAGAGTGAAATGTCAATTTTGATGAATTAAAGTGCCCTTGTTTTTAATAGGATTATTAAAAACCTGGCACTAATTCATCAAACTGGACCTTCACTTTAAAGATAAATTTTGCGATTTTAATCTTATTTGAGGAAGCTCTCAATGCTGGTGAAACTTGTTAGATAATCTCTCCAGAGCAGAGAGCTTTAGATCATTGGCCCCATAGTCTTTAAAAAAGGGTCATAATAATTGAAATATATCATCTCCTATTCGTTAGAACTTGTCATTTTAAGATTAGCCACCCTGCACTACTGTGTGTTTAACCAGTGCAACTGCCCCACTGCAATAAACCATCTAGATAAGCACCATACACACGTCCCAAAACAAGTCACCTGATCCCCAAATAACCCCTCTTATTAGGGTGACTATATTTCCGCTTTAAAAAGGGACACATGAAAAATACATATGCCAGGGCTGTTTAAAGAAATGCTTTGAATTATGTTCCATTACCTGACTTATGTATTTTTCATATGTGTCCCTTTTTAAAGCAGCAATATGGTCACCCTACCTCTAATATGTCCTTCCCAACACAGACCACCTAACACTTAGGAAACCCCCTATGTGTTCCTCCATCAACAAATATCCTTTAACACCAAAGGGACTCTCCTAACACCTAGGATCTGACTCTGCTAGACTGTCTCTCTAAGCCACTGCAAACAAAAAAATAATAATCTGTGCATAAAACCCTTAAAGTAATTTCCCTAGCTTAATTCTCATTCCACTGTGGTCCGTGGGTATCCTCTTTTGGCCACTACAACTTGAATTTCTCTTAGACACTATCATTTTGGTCCTACTTTGGCCCCTTCTATTTGTTATTAAAAAAAAGACTACCAATCTGGATTGAGGTGGGAGGGCTTACTATAAAAATGGAATACACACTCTTCTGATTAGGTTTAGAGTAACACAGAACAGTGACTTAAAGGGATAGTAACCACGACAATAACATGTTTTATTATGTGTAGTAAAATAACTTTTGCTATATATACACTTATTATTTATTTTCCCCCCTTTAAGAGCTTTCTAATTCTGACATCTGGAAGAGCTCATGGCAGGCTTGCAAGCCTAACACTGATGCATATCTATCCTAATTGATACCAGCAGTGATGATAAGATAAAAACAATGTTATCTATATGGCCCACGTGAACTAGCAGTCTCCTGTTGTGAAAAGCAAATAAAAAAGCATGTGATAAGAGGATGTCTGTAGTGACTTACAAACAGTCAGACATTTTAAATGTTATAAAGTATATTCATATAACAATGTTGGTTGTGCAAAGCTGGGAAATGGGTAGAGTAAAGGCCTTGTCTATCTTTTTAAACAACAACAATTTTGGTGTTAACTGTCCATTTAAATCAGTGATATTACAAGTGTGCCTGTGTCAAAATGCTGAGCATGAGTAGTTCAAATCAGGATGGATTTGATTTAAATCATTAGTCAGTAAGCATCAATTTAAATAATGGTTTTCTACTTAAATGTTTCATTTTTAGAATAATACGTTTTCAGATTATTTTTCCAGTTATATCACAAAATGACTGGTTTAGTTATATACCATTAGAAATACATAGCTAATTGTGACATTATTGGGAGGTAATCTATCTCCAGTATAATAGGTAGATAATTCATATTTGATCAATTTTTCAGCTGAACTTTATTGGGAAAAAAAATAATCATTACCTTAATAATAACAATTCAAATAGTCTTATTAAACTAAAGAAAAAAGAATAGTAACAATTACATTGTTTGATTTAAAGTGATAGTAAAGTAACCCTTATCTTGCAAGGTTTTTTAATTCTTTGTTAAAAAATAGATATATGTTCTTTCATGAACTGCTTACAATAAGACCTTCTAGAATGGTTATCTTTATTTTTGTACATTGAAATAATTCTCCGGTACGTCAGCCTCCATGACGTTTTCATTGTGATGCTATCCAATTCCGATCGGGAACCAGGTGTCAAAGTCTTGAGAAAAAAAAAAAAAGCATTCATATCTGCGCAAGCGTTATCCAAGATGTCATCAACTCAGTTACACTGTCCTCCGTGCGTGTTCACGATACAGGCATGCGCAATTATATGACAATCTTGGATGAGAGTAGGTAAAATAACCATATTTACTCCAGTTCAGATATCCTCAAAATTTGGCCTGTTAGGTAGGTCTGAGGACAGGTTTAAAAAAACAGTTGTCTAAAGGAACTCTGTTCCTCACACGTTCTAATCATCATCCATATATCTTATGTGTTCAACTTACTAGTTCTTCCCTTCGTTATACACATGGTTGTGTAGTATGGGATCTGTACAGAGACAATAATTTTAGAAATACCTCTCCCTTTACGGGTAGAATTATTTTAATATTTGAGAGTCTGTCTCTTTTTCCCTTTTAATAACATTAACCAATTAGAGGAAAAAAACTTGGAGGAGGCCCAGACTGCACTAATTGGCTGCATGTAATTTTCGTATTGCTGGCAAAGGGGTTAACACTTAACAGGTAAAGTCCCTCTACAGAGCTTATAGATAAATATTTAAAGGAACAGTCTAGTCAAAATTAAACGTTCATGATTCAGATAGGACGTGCAATTTTAAACAACTTTCCAATTTACTTTTATCATCAAATTTGCTTTGTTCTTTTGGTATTCTTTGTTGAAAGCTAAACTTAGGTAGGGTCATATGCTTATTTCTTAGAACCCTTGAAGGTCACCTCATATCTCAGTGCGTTTCAAGAGTGCTAGTTTACGCCTGCCATATAGATAACATTGTGCTCACTCCCGTGGAGTTATTTACGAGTCAACATTGAATGACTAAAATGCAAGTCTGTCAAAAGAACTGAAATAAGGGGGCAGTCTGCAGGGCTTAGATACAAGGTAATCACAGTGGTAAAAAAGTATATTATTATAACTGTGTTGGTTGTGCAAAACTGGTGAATGGGTAATAAAGGGATTATCTATCTTTTTAAAACAATAAAACATCTGGAGTAGACCCTTTAACATTGAAAACATATTAGTTACATTTTATAGTAAATTAAACAAAATCCTGATTTCTATATAGGTGAATGTACTCATTTTTACGTTTGCATGCTCCCCCCTGCCTTACTTGGTAAAAATGCATTAAAAAACAATTTAAATATAAAATGTATGCACCATAATCTATATATAATTTAATATGCTAGCTGCTATCAATCTTTACAAAAGCTTAATATAAATGTAAATTTGGTAACCTGTCCACCCGCGATTAAGGCTAGTGGGCAGCATCGCAGTGCCTGTATTTATTGTTGCATGAGCAGCTGCTTGTGCAAGTCCACCCTTTACTTTCATGCAACTAATTGCTTGAGAGCAGGAGCTGTCAGTCACTCTAGTCAGGTTACTCTGGAATGATTTTAAATTGCCAGTTCAGAGCTTGTGGAGAGGTAAAGAAACAGCAGTCTTTAGAATGTTACTTTTTTACTATTGGCTACAGACTCTTAAAAGCTGCATGTACAGCTTGATAAATGTAGCCCTATATGTGATGTTGTAATAAAACACTTTTTAAACGTTTATAGTTTGCCTTTTGTTTTTACCTTTATTTTAATAGGGCAGGCAGTACATTTCCGATTGGCTGTACTGCCAACTTGCCAGGAGTCTAAAAAAATGCTGCACTGTTACAGTGACGTGCTGTCATAGGAGATAGGTGAGGCAGCGCCTCCGCTGTCCTATGGGTGTAATTACAATTTTTTAATTTTTTATTTTTTTTTAAATTAAAATATATATATTTTTTAAGTTTTTATAAAAATGTTTTTGGGTATCTCAAGGTACCCCACGCCGCTGCCACCATGGCAAAAATAAACTATCAATTTTATTAAAGTATTTTAAGGGGCACAAGAAAAGATTCCATATGATATTGTGCAAAGGAGAGGCTGTGAGCCGTTCAGCTCCCCCTCCTTTACGCAATATGGATGTGAGAGGCATTGAGCAAAGGAGCCATAGAGAGACTGCCACCCAGTGGCGCTTCAGGAGGCTTAAGTCTTTTTAGTTCACGGCCCATATTGCTCAATAGACATAGAGGCTATGTATTTTTGCAGCCTCTGCACTGTCGTCAGAAGCACAGCCAATCAGTGCGTGTTCCGCTTTTCGTTCTAGGGCTGGACGCCGGGCAGGAGTGATACAGCAGCAGTGAGGACTGGAGTCACATATGGGTCCATGAGGCGGAATCGACTGTCACAGTGCAGTGATTGAAGAACTGAAGTTCTAGACTGTCACTCTCAGTGCCAAGCCATTACCGCCCGTAACTAGTAGCTAGTGAGTCTATAACAAGCCGTCGACGACGACTCAGTGATGCACAGTTGCTGTTGTGTGTGTTGAAGCTGAGCTGACACACTGATTCTAGCTATGAGTAGAGTGTTAGGTAGGTCTCTGTGATTAAGAAAATTGCATTGTTTTGTTTAATATTTGTTCTAGTACACACTCTGGTCCCTCAGTCTCACCCTTAGTTAGAACCTAATAAATGCTGCCTGTCTGCCTGCCCTAAAGCCCATAGTGCCACTGCTTTATAATAACACATGCAGAGTGCAGACTCAGAGATGATCAGATCAGATGGCCAGATGATGCAGTATCATGTTAGGTGTTGGTGGTGTTGTGTTAAGTTTGCTTGTTTGTTAATTCTCACACTAACAATCCATTTGGTGTTAACTTTTTTTTACTTAGTTATTTTTAATCAGTTTTTTCATACCTTGGAGGTTCTCTGTGGTGAATGAGGTATGGTGCACTGTGGTTCCTTCAGTATTTGATAAATTGTTATCTTATTTTTTGCATATTATAATTTATAACCATTATGGGAGATACAGTGGTGAATTAATTAGTATTGAGAGAAAATTGGTGAAGTCACTAATAAATATTTAGGGAAAGATGTTGGTGGATAATAAATGAGTGGGAAATATAAATATATAGATGTAGGTTCACTGGTAGATGCCTAAAATTTTCATTTAAATAAAGAGAGATCAGGAATGCATGTGTTCTGCAATATACATTTAAATAAGGAGAGTACATAAGTGCATTTGTTCTGCAATATACATTTAAATAAAGAGAGATCAGGAGTACATTTGTACTGCAATATACATTTAAATAAGGAGAGTACATAAGTGCATTTGTTCTGCAATATACATTTAGATAAAGAAAGAGCAGGAGTGCATGTGTTCTGCAATATACATTTAGATAAAGAGAGATCAGGAGTTTATGTGTCACATGCACTTTGCACTCTTGGACTATCTTTATTTAAATGTATATTGCAGAACACATGCACTCCTGGACTCTCTTCATTTAAATGTATATTGCAGAACACATGCACTCCTGATCTCTCTGTATACAAATGTATATTGCAGAACACATGCGTTTCTGTTCTCTTTTTATACAAAAGTATAGTGCAGAACACATGCATTTCTGATCTCTCTTTATACAAAAGTATATTGCAGAACACATGCATTTCTGATCTCTCTTTATACAAAAGTATATTGCAGAAGACATGCACTCCTGATCTCTCTGTATACAAATGTATATTGCAGAAGACATGCACTCCTGATCTCTCTTTATACAAAAGTATATTGCAGAAGACATGCACTCCTGATCGCTCTGTATACAAATGTATATTGCAGAAGACATGCACTCCTGATCTCTCTTTATACAAATGTATATTTCAGAGCACACAGTATTGTACACACAGTACACACAACATGGCTTAGCGCCTAATAAAATGTTTATTAATGCATTGCAGATCAGATGATGCAGTAATACAGCAGTAAGTTGTTGTTTCAGGTGTGTTTAAGAAGAATATGTTTATGCACAATTTGTATATACTTAGTCTTCTTAAACACACCTGAAACATACTGCAGCTGTATCACCTGATCTGCAATGCATTATTATAAGCATTTTTTGTCAAGGGGGAAAGTGATCTTTTGAAAAATGATACTGCAATACTGCATATTTTATGACTTTATTTTACAAGCCACTGGAGAGAGGGATATATGTGTGAGAAGGTTTAAAGTCTGTCTTGGGCTATATTCCCACCTTTTTTCATGCTCTGAAGGTAAAACCTGCCCTGTTGGGGGTACGTGTGGCTTGCGGTATATGTGTTTCTCCGGCCTTTGACCTCACTGCACGTCACTGCTGCACAGAGGAGGCAGATGGTGGAAACCTGTAGAGAGGGTAAAGAAAAGGTAAAAAGTGTTTTGTGCAGGTTTATTACAATAACACATTTTGAATGTGTTCTTGTTTACCAAGATTTGTAAAAATGGAAAATGTATCACCTTAAACATTTTTTAATCTGTTTTTGCACTCATCAAGTTCTCCTACTGATTTGGACACCGAGGGCTAGATTACATGTGACGCGCAAACACAGCTAGAAGTAAATTATTAACTTGTTGAAAGTAAATAGTTTGAACATGAGCGAAACCCAGCGTGTGCCAACTTCAGAAGATAGGATATCGCGACTGTGTTAACTTCTCCCCATAGACTTTAATGTAGCGGGGTTTAAAAAAAATATATATCCCTTAGTGCTCGCGCACTAACCCCACATCGAGTTAAACCTACAGCGCTAAAGCCGAAAGCAGTTATGAATATTTTACATTCCTGTGTTCTTCACATAGAAGAATTTTTTTTTAATTTTGATATATATATATATATATATGATTAATTAAAAAAAAATATGGGCTAGATTACAAGTGGAGCGCAAACGATTGCACTAGCGTTACCTCGATCGTTTGCAAACTTTGCACCCCCTTTCAATTGTGCTGATATTACAAGTTGAGCGCAATTGCAATTTCGCTAGCACAATTTTGATTTACACGCAATCTCAGAGCTGTGGTTAACTGTTTTCCGAAAATAAAAAGTTGCTCAAAGCATTACAAAGTTCACTAATACTGTCTAATAAAACATTTTTTAAAATAAATATTGCACAGAAAAGTTATAAGGGCTCAAACATAGGAGATTTCGGGTGTTGGAGAAAAAAAAGCTGCAAAAGGGCTTTAACATTGAGATACATACAGATACATGTCTAAATACGGATACTGTATATATATATATATATATATATATATATATATATATATATATACACACGTACATATGTATTTATATGTGTATATATGTATGTTCAGACATATATACACATATAAACATAAATATATTAGTACACATATATAGACATATATATATAAGTGCATTGGAGCCCTTTGCATTTAAATAGATGAAAACTTATAAAAACATATTTATGCTATATTCATAAAGGCTTTAACTACGTATTTACTGTAAATTTTTCACATTCCAAAGTTCTGCACATAGGGAAATATGTTCTACCTATATATATATATTTGTATGTATTTATTCTATACCTAAATATAATCATGTATATATTTATATATATATATATATATATATATATATATATATATATATATATATATATATATATATATATATATATATATATTTATACACACATACACGTGATCACTGGATGTTACCCACAGCTGTAAATCCTGGGATATCCAAAAAAACAGGTAGACACAGGATTTCCTGAATCACCTTTATTCAGCAAGGAAAGGCTAATTTCCAAACCTTTCGGCTTTTGCAGGAGCCTTTCTCAATGGAAGCCAAACAGACATTGAGAAAGGCTCCTGCGAGAGCCGAAACGTTAGGAAATTAGCCTTTCCTTGCTGAATAAAGGCGATTGAGGAAATTCTGTGTCTGCCTGCTTTTTTGGATATCCCAGGATTTACGGCTGCCAACCATGGGTATCATCCAATGATCGTGTATACATATTTTCTGCAGAGCACCAGGTGATTGAACTGTTGGAGTGTGCCGTGTCCCTGCATCTATATATATATATATATATATATCGGTATAAATATATATTTGTTTAATAAACCTTAAGATACATGTAGAAATATGTATTTATGAAAAAGTAGAACATACATTGAAACATGAAATATTTCTATATTCATGTCAGGTTAGCGCTAATGAGAATATGCTATGTTGTTTTCACGATAGTGAAGTGTTTTTTGACTTTTGACTTCTAAGGGGAATGTGAATATGCAATAGTGTTTGTGCGATAGTGGGGTGTTAAGTTATAGGTGAATGTGTAAACACGATCGTGATTTTTAGATTTCGACTTTATTCGTGATTTTGTTTACTGCTAATATTGTCCAAGTTTATATGAAAAAGTCAAATTAATCCTCAAAATTACTTGATAATCGGTTCCAAAGTATATATGTGCACGTTGTGCGTGATGAAGAATCAATAAATATCCAAAGGTTTCCTCAAATATCCGTATCCTGTTTATCTATAAATAAAAACAGTACATAGTGCAATATAGCTAAAATACACAATTAAATAATTGGAAAAGAGCTCACCATAAATGTGTCAATGCGTTTCGGCCCTCAAGACTATGTTATGGTTTGGTGAGAATGCTCCTTAAATACTTCTAATGGCCAATGTTTGTGTTCCTAATTGGTGCCAAAATTGCTTGCATTTGACCCGGAAACCGGAAGTTAAATTTCTTAATCTTTGCTTCCAGGTCATTTGGCAAAGTAAGAATGAGGGTCTGTTATGTGTCCTCATTGGGATGTGTGTTATGTGGTTTCACCTAAGTTTATAATATATCACAAACTACCTGTTTTGTGAAATGTGGTCAAATATCTCAGTTTTCACGAGACCTCCGCCATATGCATCTACCACCGGAACTGTGGTGTTCACGGAACCAGAATTGCCTCCAACCGGAACCGGAAATGACGTAATTATGCGTCACTTCCGGTCTTGTCAAACCGGATGTTTTGGCAATTCCATTTCCGTTTTCAAGGGCATCTACGGTAACGAACTAGATAGCGGAATATATCTCAATCTATATGCAGGGGCGTACGTGTATATATAAAAACAGGTTTGGAAAAAACTGATATTAAAAACGGGTTGAAAAAAGACAGATATTAAGAACTGATATTAAAAATGGATATTAGAAATTGCTATTAAAAATTGAGTTAAGATATTAGAGATCAGAGATGTGGTGATACAGTACAATGCGGTGAAGAACAATACAATGGAAACAATACAATGCGAGAAACTCTTATGTTTATAGACCAGCAACTAAATAAACACGGAAATCTTCCTAAGAATGGTAGATTTGACCTGATGTTTTATCTAGATAAACAATCGTGTGGGACGTTTAGGACCTAGGACAGAAATACAAACGTACAATAAATATATCTTAAAAATAATATATCTTTAAAAAATACAAATATTTCTCCAACATTGGTGTGTCCGGTCCACGGCGTCATCCTTACTTGTGGGATATTCTCTTCCCCAACAGGAAATGGCAAAGAGTCCCAGCAAAGCTGGTCACATGATCCCTCCTAGGCTCCGCCCACCCCAGTCATTTTCTTTGCCGTTGCACAGGCAACATCTCCACGGAGATGGTTAAGAGTTTTTTTGGTGTTTAAATGTAGTTTTTATTCTTCTATCAAGTGTTTGTTATTTTAAAATAGTGCTGGTATGTACTATTTACTCTGAAACAGAAAAAGGATGAAGATTTCTGTTTGTAAGAGGAAGATGATTTTAGCAGACAGTTACTAAAATCGATTGCTGTTTCCACACAGGACTGTTGAGATGAAGTAACTTCAGTTGGGGGAAACAGTTAGCAGACTTTTCTGCTTAAGGTATGACTAGTCATATTTCTAACAAGACCATGTAATGCTGGAAGGCTGTCATTTCCCCTCATGGGGACCGGTAAGCCATTTTCTTAGTTAAACATAAAAGAATAAAGGGCTTCAAAAAGGGCTTAAAAAACTGGTAGACATTTTTCTGGGCTAAAACGTTTATTTTACTAGGCATATTATGCAGATTCTAACTAATAATGGTTATTATAATCTTGGGGATTGTTTAGAAAAACGGCAGGCACTGTGTTGGACACCTTTTTCAGATGGGGGCCTTTTCTAGTTATAGACAGAGCCTCATTTTCACGCCACTAATGCGCAGTTGTTTTTGGAGAGCAAGACATGCAGATGCATGTGTGAGGAGCTAAGAATCACTGAAAAAGCTTATAGAAGGCATCATTTGGTATCGTATTCCCCTCTGGGCTTGGTTGGGTCTCAGCAAAGCATATAGCTGGGACTGTATAGGGGTTAAATGTAAAAACGGCTCCGGTTCCGTTATTTTAAGGGTTAAAGCTCTGAAATTTGGCGTGCAATACTTTTAATGCTTTAAGACACTGTGGTGAAATTTTGGTGAATTTTGAACAATTCCTTCATACTTTTTCACATATTCAGTAATAAAGTGTTTTCAGTTTGAAATTTAAAGTGACAGTAAAGGTTTTATTTTAAAACGTTTTTTGTGCTTTGTTGACAAGTTTAAGCCTGTTTAACATGTCTGTACCATCAAATAAGCTATGTTCTATATGTATGAAAGCCAATGTGTCTCCCCATTTAAATTTATGTGATAATTGTGCCATAGTGTCCAAACAAAGTAAGGACAGTAATGCCACAGATAATGATATTGCCCAAGATGATTCCTCAAATGAGGGGAGTAAACATGATACTACATCATCCCCTTCTGTGTCTACACCAGTTTTGCCCACACAGGAGGCCCCTAGTACATCTAGTGCGCCAATACTTATTACCATGCAACAATTAACGGCTGTAATGGATAACTCTATAGCAAATCTTTTATCCAAAATGCCTACTTATCAGAGAAAGCGCGATTGCTCTGTTTTAAACAGTGAAGAGCAAGAGGACGCTGATGATAATTGTTCTGTCATACCCTCACACCAATCTGAAGGGGCCATGAGGGAGGTTTTGTCTGAGGGAGAAATTTCAGATTCAGGAAAGATTTCTCATCAAGCTGAACCTGATGTTGTGACATTTAAATTTAAATTAGAACATCTCCGCGCACTGCTTAAGGAGGTATTATCTACTCTGGATGATTGTGACAATTTGGTCATTCCAGAGAAGTTATGTAAGATGGACAAGTTCCTAGAGGTTCCGGTGCCCCCCGACGCTTTTCCTATACCCAAGCGGGTGGCGGACATAGTAAATAAAGAGTGGGAAAGGCCCGGCATACCTTTTGTCCCCCCCCCTATATTTAAGAAATTATTTCCTATAGTCGACCCCAGAAAGGACTTATGGCAGACAGTCCCCAAGGTCGAGGGGGCAGTTTCTACTCTAAACAAACGCACTACTATTCCTATCGAAGATAGTTGTGCTTTCAAAGATCCTATGGATAAAAAATTAGAGGGTTTGCTTAAAAAGATTTTTGTTCAGCAAGGTTACCTTCTACAACCAATTTCATGCATTGTTCCTGTCACTACGGCAGCGTGTTTCTGGTTCGAGGAACTAGAAAAGTCGCTCAATAAAGAATCTTCGTATGAGGAGGTTATGGACAGAGTTCAAGCACTTAAATTGGCTAACTCTTTTATTTTAGATGCCGCTTTGCAATTAGCTAGATTAGCGGCGAAAAATTCAGGGTTTGCTATCGTGGCGCGCAGAGCGCTTTGGCTAAAGTCTTGTTCAGCGGATGTGTCTTCCAAGACAAAATTGCTTAACATTCCTTTCAAGGGTAAAACATTATTTGGACCTGATTTGAAAGAGATTATTTCAGACATCACTGGGGGAAAGGGCCACGCCCTCCCACAGGATAGGTCTTTTAAGGCTAAAAATAAGCCTAATTTTCGTCCCTTTCGCAGAAACGGACCAGCCTCTAATTCTACATCCTCTAAGCAAGAGGGTAATACTTCACAACCCAAACCAGCCTGGAGACCAATGCAAGGCTGGAACAAGGGTAAGCAGGCCAAGAAGCCTACCACTGCTAACAAAACAGCATGAAGGGATGGCCCCCGATCCGGGACCGGATCTGGTGGGGGGCAGACTTTCTCTCTTTGCTCAGGCTTGGGCAAGAGATGTTCAGGATCCTTGGGCGCTAGAAATAGTTTCTCAAGGTTATCTCCTGGAATTCAAGGAACTACCCCCAAGGGGAAGGTTCCACAGGTCTCAATTATCTTCAAACCAAATAAAAAGACAGGCATTCTTACATTGTGTAGAAGACCTGTTAAAGATGGGAGTGATTCATCCAGTTCCAATAAGAGAACAAGGGATGGGTTTTTATTCCAACCTGTTCATAGTTCCCAAAAAAGAGGGAACATTCAGACAAATTTTGGATCTCAAGATCCTAAACAAATTTCTCAAGGTTCCATCGTTCAAAATGGAAACTATTCGAACGATCCTACCTACTATCCAGGAAAATCAATTTATGACTACCGTGGATTTAAAGGATGCGTACCTACATATTCCTATCCACAAGGAACATCATCAGTTCCTAAGGTTCGCTTTTCTGGACAAGCATTACCAGTTTGTGGCACTTCCATTCGGATTAGCCACTGCTCCAAGAATTTTCACAAAGGTACTAGGGTCCCTTCTAGCGGTTCTAAGACCAAGGGGCATTGCAGTAGTACCTTACTTGGACGACATCCTGATTCAAGCGTCGTCTCTGTCAAAAGCAAAGGCTCATACGGACATCGTCCTAGCCTTTCTCAGATCTCACGGATGGAAGGTGAACAAAGAAAAAAGTTCTCTGTCCCCGTCAACAAGAGTTCCCTTCTTGGGACAATAATAGATTCCTTAGAAATGAGGATTTTTCTGACAGAGGTCAGAAAATCAAAAATTCTAAGCTCTTGTCAAGTACTTCATTCTGTTCTTCGTCCTTCCATAGCGCAGTGCATGGAAGTAATGGGATTGATGGTTGCAGCAATGGACATAGTTCCTTTTGCACGAATTCATCTAAGACCATTACAACTGTGCATGCTCAGACAGTGGAATGGGGATTATACAGACTTGTCTCCGACGATTCAAGTAGATCAAAAGACCAGAGATTCACTCCGTTGGTGGCTGCTCCTGGAAATCTGTCACAGGGAATGAGCTTCCGCAGACCAGAGTGGGTCATTGTCACGACCGACGCCAGTCTGGTGGGCTGGGGCGCGGTCTGGGAACCCCTGAAAGCTCAGGGTCTATGGTCTCGGGAAGAATCTCTTCTCCCGATAAACATTCTGGAACTGAGAGCGATATTCAATGCTCTCAAAGCCTGGCCTCAACTAGCAAAGGCCAAATTCATAAGGTTTCAATCAGACAACATGACGACTGTTGCATATATCAATCATCAGGGGGGAACAAGGAGTTCCCTGGCTATGGAAGAAGTGACCAAAATAATTCAATGGGCGGAGGATCACTCCTGCCACTTGTCTGCGATCCACATCCCAGGAGTGGAAAATTGGGAAGCGGATTTTCTGAGTCGTCAGACATTCCATCCGGGGGAGTGGGAACTCTATCCGGAAATCTTTGCCCAAATAACTCAATTATGGGGCATTCCAGACATGGATCTGATGGCGTCTCGTCAGAACTTCAAGGTTCCTTGCTACGGGTCCAGATCCAGGGATCCCAAGGCGACTCTAGTAGATGCACTAGTAGCACCTTGGACCTTCAACCTAGCTTATGTATTCCCACCGTTTCCTCTCATTCCCAGGCTGGTAGCCAGGATCAATCAGGAGAGGGCTTCGGTGATCTTGATAGCTCCTGCGTGGCCACGCAGGACTTGGTATGCAGACCTGGTGAATATGTCATCGGCTCCACCATGGAAGCTACCATTGAGACAGGACCTTCTTGTTCAAGGTCCATTCGAACATCCGAATCTGGTTTCCCTCCAGCTGACGGCTTGGAGATTGAACGCTTGATTTTATCAAAGCGTGGGTTTTCAGATTCTGTAATAGATACTCTGATTCAGGCTAGAAAGCCTGTAACTAGAAAAATTTACCATAAAATATGGAAAAAATATATCTGTTGGTGTGAATCCAAAGGATTGCCATGGAACAAGATAAAGATTCCTAAGATTCTATCCTTTCTACAAGAAGGTTTGGAGAAAGGATTATCTGCAAGTTCTCTAAAGGGACAGATTTCTGCTTTATCTGTCTTTCTACACAAACGACTGGCAGCTATGCCAGATGTTCAAGCATTTGTTCAGGCTCTGGTTAGGATCAAGCCTGTTTACAGACCTTTGACTCCTCCCTGGAGTTTAAATCTAGTTCTTTCAGTTCTTCAAGGGGTTCCGTTTGAACCCTTACATTCCGTAGATATTAAGTTACTATCTTGGAAAGTTTTGTTTTTGGTTGCAATCTCTTCTGCTAGAAGAGTTTCAGAGTTATCTGCTCTGCAGTGTTCTCCTCCTTATCTGGTGTTCCATGCAGATAAGGTGGTTTTGCGTACTAAGCCTGGTTTTCTTCCTAAAGTTGTTTCTAACAAAAATATTAACCAGGAGATAGTTGTACCTTCTTTGTGTCCGAATCCAGTTTCAAAGAAGGAGCGTTTATTACACAATTTGGACGTTGTCCGTGCTCTAAAATTCTATTTAGAGGCTACTAAAGATTTCAGACAAACATCATCCTTGTTTGTTGTTTATTCTGGTAAAAGGAGAGGTCAAAAAGCGACTTCTACCTCTCTTTCCTTTTGGCTTAAAAGCATTATCCGTTTGGCTTATGAGACTGCCGGACGGCAGCCTCCTGAACGAATCACAGCTCACTCCACTAGGGCTGTGGCTTCCACATGGGCCTTCAAGAACGAGGCTTCTGTTGACCAGATATGTAAGGCAGCGACTTGGTCTTCACTGCACACTTTTGCCAAATTTTACAAATTTTATACTTTTGCTTCTTCGGAGGCTATTTTTGGGAGAAAGGTTTTGCAAGCTGTGGTGCCTTCCGTTTAGGTGACCTGATTTGCTCCCTCCCTTCATCCGTGTCCTAAAGCTTTGGTATTGGTTCCCACAAGTAAGGATGACGCCGTGGACCGGACACACCAATGTTGGATAAAACAGAATTTATGCTTACCTGATAAATTACTTTCTCCAACGGTGTGTCCGGTCCACGGCCCGCCCTGGTTTCTTTAATCAGGTCTGATGAATTATTTTCTCTAACTACAGTCACCACGGTATCATATGATTTCTCCTATATATATTTCCTCCTGTCCGTCGGTCGAATGACTGGGGTGGGCGGAGCCTAGGAGGGATCATGTGACCAGCTTTGCTGGGACTCTTTGCCATTTCCTGTTGGGGAAGAGAATATCCCACAAGTAAGGATGACGCCGTGGACCGGACACACCGTTGGAGAAAGTAATTTATCAGGTAAGCATAAATTCTGTTTTTCTTCTATGTGAATAATATAGGAATTTAAAGTATTAATAACTACCTTTGGGTTTAGCGTACATGAGGATTTTTTTTACTCCTGTTGGGTTTTGTGTATACGCATGTACACTAAAATCTACAGGAGTTATATTAGGGTGTGTTATGTATTTATTTATATAACATATAGAAAAATATTAATAAAAATAAATATTATAGACGTTCTTAAGCATTATAATAAATCATTATAGTATATTTTATAATTATTCATAATTAAAATAATATTTTTTGAATAATTTATATGAAATATATAAATTATGCACCTTAATATAACTCCTGTCATGTGCGCAAAACACGACAGAATTTAAAAAAATTGTCATGTGCGCTAAACCCGAAGGTAGTTATAAATACTTTAAATTTTAATGTTCTTTACATAGAAGAAAATATTCTTTTTATTTTAAAATATATATTTCTATATATAGCTGATAATTTTTTTATAAAGTATATATCTATACCTATATACAGTATCTAAATTAATATATACAGGTATAGATATATACAGATATACTATAAATAGGAACATTTTCTACTATGTGAAGAACATTGGAATCTTGAAATATTTACAGTAAATACACAGTAAAACACAATATAAAACACAATATAAAATATAATATACACACATTATAGGTATTAGCCCTTACTACCTTGTTGTATACTATATACCTTTTAACCCTTGTAATTTTTTTTTAATATTTATATAAATATTTGTTTTATTAGAAACTGTATATATGAGTGTAACACTTTATTTTAATGTATTTATGTTGTGTTTGGTGCCCTTTTTTTCTATTTACATTACTCTTTACGTTGGATCTTCACTCGCACTATCCAGACGCACACAAATTTAGTTTGTACTCAAGCAATCGCGCTTATTTTTAACTTAAGGCTCAAGTTAGCGTTAACATTAGTGCGCCACTTGCAATGTAGCCCCTAATTTTGATCTAAGCTAGTGCTTCCAATTATAATTATTATTATTATTATTATTTATATTATTATTATTATTATCCTTTCTTTTGAATATAGATAGTGACCTACTAAAATTGTATTAAAGAATTGTAGTTCGTTCATGAATGATACATGATGAAAAAAATACATATTTATCTTTACTAAATTCACTCTTTGAATTAATTGTACTTGATTGCCATCTAGTGGTTAAAGGAATAAGACAAAATCATCTTTCATTCTCAAAACCCCACCAAAAAAATACAAACAAAAAACACTAGTTTATCTTTGGGTTTTCTCTACTAACAAACGGCTAGATTACGAGTTTTGCGTTAGGCTTAAAAATCAGCCGGTCCTAACGCTGCTTTTTAATGCTCGCTGGTATTACGAGTCTTGCAGGTACAGGCTCACCGCTCACTTTTTTGGCCAGACTTGGAAATACCGCAAATCCACTTACGTAAATTGCGTATCCTATTTTTTCAATGGGAATTGCATAGCGCCGGTATTACGAGTCTGACAAAAAGTGAGCGGTACACCCTCTCCTGTCAAGACTGGTACCGCATTTTAAAGTCAGTAGTTAAGAGTTTTACACTACAACGCCGTAGCATAAAACTCTTAACTAAAGTGCTAAAAAGTACACTAACTACCTATTAACCCCTAAACCGAGGCCCTCCCGCATTGCAAACACTAAAATTCAATTTTTAACCCCTAATCTGCCGAACCGGACATCAAAGCCACTATAATAAATATATTAACCCCTAAACTGCCGCACTCCCGCCTCGCAAACATTAATTAAATATTATTAACCCCTAATCTGCCGTCCCTAACATCGCCAACACCTACCTAAATTTATTAACCCCTAATCTGCCGCCCCCAACGTCGCCACCACTATACTAAAGTTATTAATCCCTAAATCTAAGTCTAACTCTAACCCCCCTAACTTAAATATAATTACAATTAATCTAAATAAAATTCCTATCATTAACTAAATAATTCCTATTTAAAACTAAATACTTACCTATAAAATAAACCCTAAGCTAGCTACAATATAACTAATAGTTACATTGTAGCTAGCTTAGGGTTTATTTTTATTTTACAGGCAAGTTTGTATTTATTTTAACTAGGTCCAATAGTTATTAAATAGTTATTAACAAATGATACCAAGAGAACAAAGCTAATTTTTAATAATAGAAGTAAATTGGAAAGTTGTTTAAAATGGTATGTTCTACAAAATCATGAAATAATTTTTTGTTTCATGTCCCTTTAAATACTAGTTATTTACATGCACTCGTGATTTTTCACCGACTTGTATCATTACCACACCACTAGATCGCCTGTGTGCCATATACTCACATCTACCTAGTTGTAATTAATTTAATGCACTGTTCAGCCAACGTAGTAGCACACTGGACAAAAAACTGTAGAAATTAAAAAGTAATATAACAAGACCAGCAATGCTGGTGCCCTAGGCATCTGCCTAATGATAGATCTGACACGAGTTTACATGATAAAGATAAAATCAGGAAGAAGAAACATGGAATAGAGCATGACAGGTCACAGAAGCAGGGAAATATATAAAAAAAGAATTAGATTAGCATAACACAGGGACCAAAGAAAGAGAGAACATGAGAAGCAGACAGGAAGCAGTAGAAAGGAGGAAGGAAAAAACACAGGAAATATCTTTAAAGCAAGGGACATAAAAAAATACAAGAAAGAAAGGAGAGGGGAGAACATTTATAGAAAAACAAAATAATTTGTATACTATTTTAACAGTAACAGATAATATGGCACTATAAGGATTTGTTTTAATCATCTAAAGAAAACAAAAAACAACCTTGCAGGTTTCACATGATTTGTTATTTCATTCAACACCTTTAAGTGAGAGAAAATCTTCTGATTTCTATGGGGCCTGAGTCTTAAGTAGTTCACTAGTAAAGGTGGCACTTCTAATGAATGATTGTAATTAGGGCTGCACGATTAATCGCATATGCGATTTAAAACCGCGATTAATCGCTGCGATTTTAAAACCGCGAGAGGTCGCAATTTTTTTCTAAATAAAAAAATCCTCAGAAGTGGCTGTAATATTGATTTGTTTGTGATTTCTTGTAAACCAGCTCCATCTAGTGGTTGCTTTTAGCACACATTTGTAAAATGGCTGTTTTTACTTTCACTTTCTGTTCTCATAAGCAGCCGATCAATCTAGAAGTTTAAAAGCAGAGCACATGCAGAAATGAACAGGAGAGAAAGCCACTTACTGTAGTCTGAAACTTAGGGTATGTAAACATTATGGAACCTCTCACACAATCTCCTGCTCCTCTGAGAAACGGCTAAAATGCATAGCAGATGCAGTTAACCCCACAGCTCCAAAAAAGGCTAAAACTGTAGTCCCCTCTGCTACTGGGTTAACTTAACTGCATCTACAATGTTTATATATATATATATATATATATATATATCTGTGTGCAACTGTGAATGTGAGTGTATATTATATATGTGTGTGTGTCTATGTATGTGTATATATATATATATATATATAATTGTGTGTATGTGGCTTATACTGCTTCATTTGTTAATCATACCACTGTCCACTATTTGAATGACTGTCCAAGAAAACATGACAATGTTGTGTGTCATAAGACCTAATAACTGGCTAGTGGCTACTATTTAATCACATCACAGGCAGTACATTTTATTTTAACTATTTTGTGGTTTGTATTTTTATGCTCCAAGAGTATATTGGACATTGAGAAACATGTACATTAAGATTCTGTAGTGTTAAATAAACTTTAGAATGCAAAATGAAGGTGTTATAGTCATTTATAAGAAAATTGCGATTAAATCGCAATCAGTTTTTTTCCCAAAAAAATCACAATTTTTTTTTTTGCCCATATCGCCCAGCCCTAATTGGAATGCTATATAAAATGAGGCTAAAACAACCAAAACTAAATACAAAGTTTTCATATGCAAACTCTGATCTATTGGAATAGCATTTGGAATGGCCAAAATGTGTTTACAAGATATAAAAAGTATTAACTTACGAAGAGAGCAAAATTCATGTTAACACCCATAAAAGACGTGTTTTGTAATGGATTGAAATAACATTTGTGAAGGATTTCAACCTGACGTATATAACAAGGAAAGAAAGCACAAACAAAATAAAATTAAAAATAAACAAAAACATTGGCGAGCCATGCAAAATTTGGATTCTCTGATAAATTAAAATGGTCTTAAACTTAAAATACAGAAAGTTGGCACTTTAAGTAAATATTTATCCTAACCTACTTACAACACACTTTCTAAAAAAATGTTGTGCCCAAAGGGTTTAAATGCTTATTATGGGCTAGATTACAAGTGGCGCGCTAACTGTTGCGGACAAACCATATTGTGTTTTTGCATGCGTCTGAAATAGTGCATGTATTACAAGTTGAAAGTAAATGTGATCGCGAGAGCGCAATTGCATTTTACTCTCGTCGGGTTAGTGTGACTGAAACTCTTGTGTAAAGTGACTGAAACTCTCACGTAAAGTGTAGTGCGCTAAAAAAAGTTGCATAAAACACAACATAAATACATTTAAAATTACAGTTATACTAATAAACACTATCTGATAAAATTATTCATATACTTATTAAAAAAAAGTTATAAGGGGGGGCAGAGCCAAGACCTGGCCGTGATAAGACGCATAAAATGCAGCTCCTGGTTTCCTAGTGCTAATTTATCGAATTTTTCTCTAATATTTGGACATTCAGCACTAAAAATACTTTTCTCTGCTAAATGATAAGCTTATCTTAAGATTACCAAGATCATTTTCTAGGATACGCCAGGAGCAGATTTAGTTACTCTGAGTGACGACAGAGGCCTCCTCTTTGGACCGCAGCTCTCCCTTCAGCCCTCTGGAGTAACTACTTCTACCCCACTAAAGCGTTCAACAGCTCTATCACCTGTAATTGCCAGGACCGATACCCTCCTAAGATGGACAACGAAATACTGACCGCATTAGCTACATTTGAGATCCGGATGGACGCTCACTTCACCTCACTCCACTGCTGCATTTCTCTTGACTGGAATGTTCCCACACTGGTGCGGGAGTGCGATCCAGAGCCTTCACCTTGCATAGGTACCAGCATGCAGGAGACCCTTCCCTGCACTTACCTCTCAGCCGATAGATCCAAGATGGCGGCACAACCTGTTTACACGGACTCCCAAGATAGCTACCTCATTGAACCGCTGTACTGCTCTGCAGTTAAACCAGACACCACTGCTGTTGCCTGGAACTTCGCCCCGAGGCGACCGATCGGGGCGGGGCTGGGAGACGGCATTTTCGCTGCAATGTGTCTCAGCAGTGTCTCGTTTATCGTTCCTCTATATGGAGCTCTTACCCCGACGTCATCCCCTGTAGCTGCACCGAAACACATGGCTATTCCTGGACATATTGGGGTCCTCATGAGGGATACAGATCACAGGCGCACAGGGGATGCTTTACCTCCTTCTGAAAACAGATCAAGATCTACATGCCCTATATCTTGTTGGTTCCAGGGAGAGCTCGTCTTTAACCACTCGGACAAGCACTGGAGTAAATCTGGTATCGGCTAAAGCTAAAAACTTTAGAAACCATATATTTACAGGTAGGGATGTTAGAGACTGTTTTCACGATCCCCACCTCGCTCCCTTTTGTTTCAAGTTGTTGCTCCCTTGAGCGCCTATCTCACAAATTCCTTGGTAAGAGACACAGGACTAGAGACTTTCTTCCTCTTATTTACAAAAAATAAATAAAATAAAAATGTACCTGTTACTCTAAACCTTTCATTATATATATATATATATATATATATATATATATATATATATATATATATATATATATATATATATATATATATATATGTATGTTTTTCTTTTTGAGGGTTATTTGTTACTATAGTTCATAGGTAACTTATCAGGTACTACTTGAAAACAGATACGGCATTGGCTGATATGTACTCTTGCCCATGTAAGGATGCCCCAGTGTGCTATCATACTTTGTTTAATTTTTTTTACGGGGCCATCATGTCTAACAGCCTATACCACTATTGTTTGCAGTTAAGCCCTAGTTGGGAGACTATTGTTATATTTCTTTCCCTCTCTCCATGTTACATCCCATAAAATGTTTTAAATGCCATGACAGACTGAGCACATATCTGTAGTGTAAGGTATTTTAAGTCCTGGTTATTATTAGGTATTAGTTGTTACGTTAGACATTTAGCTGGCTTTTTGTATACCCCCCAAACATTCTCACATATAACCATGTTTAGTGGACTACTTGAGAAAGCTAATTAACCCATAGCCAAATATTAATAGCCCTGTTTTCCTGTTCATATGAGCTGGCTTTAGGGTAGCCCATAAGTTTTTCCTAGGATAGGTACATGTTCCCTGAGCCACTAGTATATTTTTGATACCAACGCTCTGTTGTACTACTTTGCTGGTATCAACTATTTGATATATATATTTGCTGCCGTGTTCTGGCTCTCAGGTTGCTTATGCTTTCTCCCTTATGCTATTATTTACACGTTATTTATAAGCAGATTGTGATTTAATATCAAGGACAATTCTGTTTAATACATTGGCTAGTATAATACTGTCCTCCTATGTTATTTGTTTTACCTGTTTTACTGAATACCTTCTGTTAGGACTCCTATTGGGTGTTATATGATAATATTCTATTGTGCCACATTTCTACTGAGTTTAGTCAGGAAGTGTCCAATCTCTACCTATTGCAGTCCTGAAGGCTGCTGCTTATTGCAGAAGATACATATTTCTCCCAGGTTGTTAGTTTGGTGTACATATACTAACATTCCCCCAACTATCTTGAATACCTACATAATATTGGTCATATCAACAGACTACATACCCTAGCTTGTTGCTTATCTCCCTCATATTGTGCTAGTGTTGTGGGGTATAGAAATAACAGCGTTACTATGTTAGTACATAGGGGAACCACTATTGACCGTCAAGCTTTCTGCTTATTCCTTTTCACAACATGTCCACATATTTTCTTATACTCATTGAGCTATCTATCACTTAACACTTATAGTTTGGATACAGAGTTAAAGCTGCCATAATAATGGTCTTCTCTTCTGCATTCCCCGCTCAGCCCCCACGCTATGTACTTTATTAGCAGTCAGCTGCTACTCTTCTAAACCTCAGACAGGAGACATATGGTTGTAGACCGATTACACTTCGCTATGCACTCTTTAGCCTTAACTTCTTATGAGTCCTAACTACCTTCCACTATGTTATACCTCACCATTACTCTCAAGTTAGGTTTACTAAGCTTTCTACTAGCTCTCTTTCTTATCTTAATATGTTCACATATGCTTTGGGGCCCTCCCCATCTATGTACACAGAGGAAATTTTTAGTCAGAGACTCCATATGAACTAGGCTTTAGAAACCACTACTTATTTGACTATACTAATGTCATAGTCATTTTATAATTACTAACTCATACGAAGATTGTAGCATAGCAGATGTTGAATGTTGAGATTTACTGTATAGTATAGTGCAACAGTTCTCTCTAGACTATTCCTTACGTTATCCCCCTCAATATTGCACAGCTCACTCCGACATAGATGCCTATTACCCCCTGGTTTAGAAGCTAGCATAATGCTTATCTCATCCCATATTTTTCATATTAAAATATATTATAGATTTCCCTCAGTAGTATAACCCATTATCTCTCCTGTTAACAACCAATATCTATTGTATTGACCCCCTGACTATATAATCTCTTCTATGCGCCCTTGCATTTTTAGGTATCAAATATCATGTGTTCCTGGCTGACTTTTATATATAGAGGTTAACTCCATTAGTAGTTCACTTGATAGCTCAGAAATTCAATTGTATTTATCGACTTGGTATCCTGGTTGGCTCCGCCCTCCATTCCCATTCCCCCCCCCCCCCACTCCATCTCGAGCGGCTCCTGCCCGCTGCATCCCTTCCCCATAAAACTTTAAAAGCTAACTCCTCCCTGGCCTTTATTTAATCTGAATAGATACTCTTATTTATCTTCTACACAGCTCAGAGAGGACCACCTTTGTTTTCGTTATTTTACTGTCTTTATTATAAAACTGAAGTCTCACCATGGATTGTCCAAATTTATATTAATGCTTGAAACATATGGATATATAATGTCCGTCTATCTAATAATACTGTATATGCATTTCCTGTAACTGTTTTGGGACACTCTCTTTTCATTGTATTTGTGTATGACTTCAATAAAAATTATTTAAAAAAAAAAAAAAAAAAAAAAAAGTTATAAGGGTTAAAAGGTAAATGGTATATGAAAAGGTGTTTCACTGCAAATGGCTATATTGTATATATACATTAGTATGCAAAGTTTAGGCACCCCTGTTTCCATGATTTTCATTTATAAATAATTGGATGTTTGGATCAGCAATTTCATTTTGATCTATCAAATAACTGAAGGACACAGTAATATTTCAGTAGTGAAAGGAGGTTTATTGGATTAACAGAAAATGTGCAATATGCATCAAAACAAAATTAGACAGGTGCATAAATTTGGGCACCACAACAGAAATATTGCATCAATATTTCGTAGAGCCTCCTTTAGCAAAAATAACAACCTATAGATGTTTCTATAGCCTGTAATGAGTGTCTGGATTCTGGATCAAGGTATTTTGGACCATTCCTCCTTGTAAAACATCTCCAGTTCAGTTAGGTTTGATGGTTGCCAAGCATGGACATCCAGCTTCAAATCACCCCACAGATTTTCAATGATATTCAGGTCTGGGGACTGAGATGGCCATTCCAGAACATTGTACTTGTTCCTCTGCATAAATGCCAGAGTAGATTTTGAGCAGTGTTTTGATTCGTTGTCTTGTTGAAATATCCAGTCCCAGCGTAACTTCAACTTTGTGACTGATTCCTCAACATTATTCTCAAGTATCTGCTGATGTTGAGTGGAATCCATGCGACCCTCAACTTTAACAAGATTCCTAGTACCGGCACTGGCCACACAGCCCCACAGCATGATAGAACATCCACCAAATTTTACTGTAGGTAGCAAGTGTTTGTCTTGGAACGCTGTGTTCTTTTGCCACCATCCATAACGCCCCTTGTTATGACCAAATAACTCAATCTTTGTTTCATCAGTCCACAGCACCTTCTTCCAAAATGAAGCTGGCTTGTCCAAATGTGCATTTGTGGCGTGTGTGTAGAAAAGGCTTCTTCCGAATAACTCTTCTATACAGCTTCTCCTTGTGCAGAGTGCGCTGAATTGTTGAACGATGCACAGTGACACCATCTGCAGCAAGATGATGTTGTAGGTCTTTGGAGGTGGTCTGTGGGCTGTTTTTGACCGTTCTCACCATCCTTTGCCTTTGCCTCTCCGATATTTTACTTGGCCTGCCACTTCTGGCCTTAACAAGAACTGTGCCTGTAGTCTTCCATTTCCTCACTATGTTCCTCATAGTGGACACTGACAGCTTAAATCTCTGCAATAGCTTTTTGTAGCCTTCCCCTAAACCATAATGTTGAACAATCATTGTTTTCATGTAATTTGAGAGTTGTTTTGAGGCCCCCATGTTGCCACTCTTCAAAGGAGAGTCAAAGAGAACAACAACTTGCAATTGGCCACATTAAATACCTTTTCTCATGATTGGATGCACCTGTCTATGAAGTTCAAGGCTTAATGGGCTCACCAAACTAATTGTGTGTTCCAATTAATCAGTGCTAGGTAGTTACAGGTATTCAAATCAACAAAATAACAAGGGTGCCCAAATTTATGCACCTGTCTAATTTCATTTTGATGCATATTGCACATTTTCTGTTGATCCAATAAACCTAATTTCACTACTGAAATATTACTGTGTCCTTCAGTTATTTAATAGATCAAAATGAAATTGCTGATCCAAACACCCAATTATTTCTAAATGAAAATCATGGAAATTGTCAGGGGTGCCTAAACTTTTGCAGACGACTGTACATACATATGCATGACTAAATATGTGTTTGTATATATATATATATATATATATATATATATATGTGTGTGTGTGTGTGTGTGTGTACAGATGTATTTATGTGTTTTACTTTATATTTACTGTACATATTTAACATTCCAGTGTTCTTCACATACAGGGTAACGTAAATTTTATTGTAAATACATATTTCTATATATCTGTATATACCTAGATATCTATTCCTATATATATATATATATATATATATATATATATATATATATATATATATATATATATATATATATATATATATATATATATATATATATATGGGTATAGATATCTATTTTATATTAACATTATAGGATATATATATATATATATATATGCAACAAAGAATATGAGATGGCGCAAGAAATCAGGTAGTATATATACATCAATACAGTATAAAATAATATATCATTAAAACGTGCCAGAAAGGAGAGGAGTATTCCCCCAACAATGTAACTCTAAGCACTGCAGTTAAAAAAGAAAATCAATAGCACAGAATACAAAAGAAAAAATGGGTGGGAGGTTAAAATAAATAAATAAAATCAAATAACAAGTAAGTGTCACAGTTCCAGATGAATTAAAGTCAGAATAAATGTATATATATATGTGATTACACATATATATATAAACAATGGAAAAAATCAGCAGTTCTTCATCGCTGTCTCCCCTAATGGATGTGCACTTACTTCTAAAACCCTCAATCAAATGAGGTAAGGATGTAGCAGAATTCACAAATGGGCTAGGCGCCTCCTGTAGTATGGATCAGATGTGTAGTAGATCTCTGGTCATATGCAGAATCTTGTCACAGATATTATAACCCGGCTCCGTGTGGATACTCCAAGGTCCAATGCTTTATTATGTAGGCAGAAGACTCTCAACAGACTGTTCAACCTGCGGGTAGATTCCAAAACAAACGCCACGCTCACTGAGCTCCTGTGGGAGTAGCTCCAACCGCTACAAGTGTTTCACCCACAAGCTTTCATTCATTGGGCTTGTGGGTGAAACACTTGTAGCGGTTGGAGCTACTCCCAGTATTGGGCGAGATCAAGTTGGTAATGTCGTCAGGGCTGTGTGGTACGATAGTGAAGGGGATTTCAACTCCACGATCCCTGCAGATGTCTCTTGTCAGCTTTTATTGAAGTGGCTTGTCACCTATTCATGCAGAATCTTCATACAGAAGAGCTTGTCTCCGTGGATCAATAATCATATGTTTAAAAGAAGAGATGACAGAACATAGCGTAATCCCGTTTTTATTGATAAAAATAAAGGAATATAAGAAGCCAAAAACAAACTTACATGAATGAACCTCAATGTGAATGAGGTAACTTTAAAGCATAAAAACATAAACCCAGGTGAAAGTCAGTAGCACATAACAATGTATTAAGATCACTGGTTTCCCCTGTTTTATCAATACTGCTGATCCGTTAAAATCAAAGCGCTGCACCGGCCGGTTGCAACTTTGTTCTATTGTTCTTGGAAACGTTCCAAAAATTTGAGAGTCTAATCCGACAGTGAAAGAAAGGAGCGGAGTACTTCAGCCTGAAAGAGAGTGAATACGGAGAGCGTATTGCTCTCCATATTCAGCGAGGTCTGGCGGACCTGATCCGCACTGTCAGATCAGGTCCACCAGACTTTGATAAATAGAGGCCTTAGTCTGAACTTCAAATGAGTAGTAGATTTTTTTTCTGACAAATTTTAAAGTTATGCCTATTTCTATTCCCCCATGTGTCATGTGACCGACATCAGCCAATCACAAATGCATATACGTATATTCTGTGAATTCTTGCACATGCTCAGTAGGAGCTGTTGACTCAAAAAGTGTAAATATAAAAAGACTGTGCACATTTTGTTAACAGAAGCAAATTAGAAAGTTGTTTAAAATTGCTGCTGTATCTAAATCATGAAAGTTTATTTTTGACTTGAGTGTCCTTTTAAGTCATTCACCGTCCCTGTGCTAAACCCACTGTTAGCTGTTTGCACTCATTGCACTTAAAAATCAATTTCCGTACTTTTTCTATTAAGGTACCAACATAAATCATACCTTGTTTTTTTTCAGCAGACCAGTCACTTTTAGAAAATAACTTTCGTTTGCAGAAATATCCAAGAATGGCAAGAATCCACTATACAGAAATGCATAGAAAAAAATTGTAATTTTCGCTAGGGTATAAACCTCAACACAGGGATGATTATTTCTTTAAAGGGACATTAAACACACACAAAAAAAAAATGCTAGATGGAATGATGCATTGAAAGAAAAGATTAGTCTGAGAATAACATGTAGACGTATCTTTTAAAATTGAATTAGCTGTTTAAATATTGACAAAATATGTGTAAAGTTTAAGTGTCTATAAAACAATGGGAGCTGCCATGTTGTAACTTAGGTTACTTTCTCTGCTGTGGTCAATTGGGGACAGTTATAAATAGGTCACTAGAGTGTGCAGCCAATGGTTGTGAGGAATATAACATTGTTCTGCACTTCCATTTCTAACAGGAACTGAAAAGCTCACAATTTCAGAATGGAATTACAGGAGAAAAGGACAAAATAAATATTGAAAGTATATTGCTGAGGTTTTTTCTGTATACGATTTATCATTTTATATTACAATCTCAAAGTGCTTAATGTCCATTTAATATTTCAACAGCACATTTTATGGTTTTCTATTTAGCATGAGGGCACCTTAACAAAGCACCAACATTTTGTATTCTGTGACTATATTAACAGCAATTACTCAAACAGCAGTGTTAAGAATGGAATAAATTGTGTCAAACTTCTCTTATACTGCTTAGCAGTGCTAAGATAATAATAAATTAAATATTAAGAGAAGCGCTAATTAAGCTTAAGACACAATTTTATTTCTAAAAAACAATTATACATATAATAGATATCTGTGTTATTTCCTAAGTGCGCACTAATAAAAAATAATAATAAAATCTATAAAAACACAATATACTTAACATCACTTGTGATATTGATATGTTGCTAATATGGGAATATGTGTACAGCCAAGTATTCCTATTTTTGGTATGTTTAACTCATAGACTATGGTTATTAATAGCAATGGTGAAAGGTGATCTTCAGAGTTGACAGATTTCTTAAAATAGGATTAGTACTCTGATATTTTTTGTCATTGTATTGCCAATCACCTGAAGCTGGGCAGACAAAGCACTACTCATTTTAAGTAAGGGGTCAAAATACTCTTAATATTTTGGTTGTGATAAATGGGCTTCTTTAACTCATCTAAAAGATAAATCTCTCCTTTTTAAAAGAGGATTTACCCATATATATTTATTTATGGGGGTTATATAGGCCCCTTTAACCTCTTAAGGACATATGACGGATATTTTCCGTCATAAAACCATTGAGCAAACTGAAAGCTGTGTCCTTAAAGGGTTAAAGCCAAGATCACCTTAAAATCAGCTAGTAGATAGGTGATGGCAATTCAGATGGAAATTACCTGCTACCTAGAGGTTCCTAAGACCCCCATCTTTCATTTAAGAGATATTGGGTATGTGCATTGTTTGCTGTCTTTAGTTGATGGGGCTCCTTCTGTTCAATTGAGTAAAAACATTAGGTAGGTGGCTGTCATAAGGTGGTTTATCTGGGATGATAGGGGCTCTAAATAAGCCCTTTTTCCCCTTAGCGAACACCCCTTAGTATCTAAGGGGACAGGGAACCATTTAAAAGAGGAGCTTCTAGTTCAAACATGAGCAAAGATGGACAAAAAACATACGATTAGTTTAACTGCTTCTGCAGTTTATCACAGTTTTTAGCGTGACTGCCTGTGTCTTGGAGGGATATGAGACCCCTCATTTGAAAGGGCAGACTAATGCCCCTGTAAGTCGTGAAGGTGTGATATATGGGCTTTATAATATGTTCCCCACACTTCTACCCATAGGCACTTCTTCATTCTGTATTACGTCATCACACACATATGTGGTGATGTCACAACTGTATTGGTGATGGTGTCATTACTAGTTTAGGGAAAGGGATTTTCTGCAGTTGCAGATGGTGGAGCAGTTTGCCTAGATTAACAGCATTTTGGGCCAGATTACAAGTGGAGCACAAACATTTGTGCGCAAGCGATAAGGGGTTTATCTCGGATGTTTGCACTCATTGGTCTTACCGCTGGTATTACGATGCGATCACTGGAGTACAATTGCGATTTACACTAAAATTAATAGCGTGACTTCAGAGCTCTGGTTAACGGTTTCGCAAAACAAAAATGTGACACAAAACACATCAAAATACATTACAAAAGTATAGTTACACTCATAATAAAAATATCTAATAAAAAATATTCACAAAAAATATTGCACAGAAAAGTTATAAGGGCTCAAACATATGAGGTCTTAGGTGTTCGAAGAAAAAATAAAAGGCAGGCAAAGGGCTTTAACAAAGGGCTTTAACATTGAAATACATACATATACATGTCTTAAGATTATATATATGTATGTATTTATATATATATATATTATATATATGTATGTATTTATATATATATATATATATTTATATGTGTGTGCATATGTATTTATATGTGTATATTTGTATTTACAGACATATATACACTTATAAACACATATGTTCACATACTGTATATATAAGTGGATTGGAGCACCTTCCTATTAAATAGATAAAAAAAAATATCTAAAATCATATTTAGGCAATATTCATATTTAAAAAGATACTAAACCCATTTTTTTCTTTCATGATTCAGATAGAGCATGCAATTTCTAACAAATTTACTCCTATTATCAAATTTTCTTTGTTCTCTTGCTATCTTTATTTAAAAAGCAGGAATGTAAAGCTTATAAGGCCGGACCATTTTAGGTTCAGCACAACCCAGATTCTGAATAAAAAATGGGCCGGCTACTAAGCTTTACATTCCTGCTTTTTAAATAAAGATAGCAAGAGAACGAATACAAATTTATAATAGGAGTAAATTAGAAAGTTGCTTAAAATTGAGTGCTCTATCTGAATCATTAAATAAAAAAATTGGGTTTAGTATCCCTTTAATAAAGTGTTATACTGTGTATTTACTGTAATTATTTCACATTCCAATGTTCTGCACATAGCAGAATATGTTCTAAGTATTAATAATTAGATATCCCTAAATACAGTATATCTGTATATATCTATAACTGTATATAATCATGTATGTATATATATATATATATATAAGTATAGATATATTGTACCAAATACCATCAGATATATATAGAAATATTTATTTATGAATAAATAGAACATATTCTTCTATGTGAAGAACATTGGAATCTGCTTGGGTTTGCACGAGAGTGTGATGTTAAGTATTTTCACACACTTTTTTCTCCATTGACTCTATAAGGGAATTCATGAACCTGCATGCGATATTCTAAGTTCTGCATTTTGCGCTCGATAGGTTAGAGGACAAGCAAAACAGTTTACTTTTAACTAATTATATAAGCGCAACCCGATGAGTGCAAAAAGCTTACTCCTAGGGCAGTTAAAGGGACATTAAACCCAAAATTTTTATTTCATAATTCAGACAGATAATACAACATTCCAATTAACTTCTATTATCTAATTTGCTTCATTCTTTAGATATCGTTTGTTAAAGAAATAGCAATGCACACGGGCAAGCCAATCACAGGAGGCATCTATGTGCAGCCACCAATCAGAAGCTACTGAGCCTATCTAGATATGCTTTTCAAGAAAGAATATCAAGAGAATGAAGCAAATTAGATAATAGAAGTAAATTAGAAAGTTGTTTAAAATGGTATTCTCTATCTGAATCACGAAAGAAAAAAATTGGGTTTAATGTCCCTTTAATGCTTGAGCGGGAGCGTTAATTAGTGTTCCACTTGTAATCTGGCCCTTTATGGGTAATGTGGATAATGACAATGCATTTAAAGGGTAATAGGCAACACATTTTGGTTAATCTACAAACACGCAAAGGCACAAAAATGATTTGATTTTAGTCAAAATGAATATAGGTGAATATTGATCAATATCAATAAAATAAAATATTAAATATCAGGTCACTAAATAACACTGCCTTCTTCACTCAATTGTATATCAGAACTGATTCAGCTAATTAATGCTATGAAATGCTCTGCCACCAAAACTGGAGCATATAATGATATTGCCGAATCTGATATAGGTAGATCTGTTTTCTACAGTGTACTTTAATTCAGTCTAGTGTATGTGTCCTACTTTAATGACAACTTTCATTCATTCTTCTAAGGAATGTCAGTATGTAGGTTCTGGAATCAACATTTGCTATGAAATACTGAATAATTTGTTTTCTTGCAAATTATACCAAGGCGAAATCACCTTGAAAAATAGTTGGGCTATTAGCTTGTAAACTGTTATTTACAGAATAAATACTGATTGAATTGATAAACCTCTTTTCTCATGGAATAATTCTAAAATTCTGATACCAAAAGAAGCTGCTGGTATCACAGCACAAATGTTCTTGGTTTTGGGGACTGGAACGATACCATTGCAGTTTCAGTCCAAATGTTCATAAATCATAATGGATTGACATTTGAAAAGCAGAGCATTTTTTCCCTCTACTGTATTTATTTTGTTCTATGCTTTAGTAAAAAAAAGGCACTTGTATTACAGATGATTTTGGCTAATTCATGTGTGACATATGATAAATGACATATCCCTTAAAGGGCCATAATACCCAAATGTTTAAACACTTTAAAGTGATGCAGTATAACTGTAAAAAGCTGACTAGAAAATATCTCCTGAACATCTCTATGTAAAAAAGAAAGATATTTTACCTCAAATGTTCCTCAGTAGCCACCTCCCATTGTAAAGGATTTCTAAGCAGCATTTTAGTGTGTCTGTCCTGGGACATCTTAGTGAATGAGCATTGTGCACTCTCATATTATTTCACCAATCAGGTAAAGGAAGCTTACTATGAAATCTCATGAGAGTTAAGTCAAATCTCATGAGATCACAGTAAGAGTTCATGACCTCAGCACTGCTGATGCTGATTGGCTGCTGTTCATTTCTTCATTTTTTTTTTATTTTTACCTGCAGCTGGGAGCAGCTGAGTATAACTTTTTACACAGAACTTACTCTGCTGAGCTGAGGAGATTGTGAGGTAAAATATCTTCCTTTTTTACATAGAGATGCTCAGGTGATATTTTCCTGTCAGCTTTTTACAGTTATACTGCATCAGTTTCAAGTGATTTAGCATATGAGTATTATGTCCCTTTAATTAACAATAGTTTTTTTTAAAACTGATTATGTAACACCAAAATCAAAATACAAGGTTTTATTTTTTTTCTAAGACAATTCTCATGAATTTCCTCAACTTGTACATTTTCGCACTTATACAACTTTTAAAACGTAATAATAAATCACATTGGCTTATTTATCTGGACATAATTTGTGTCTGGAGCAACTATATACTGTACCTATTTAACAGAAGCCAACAACAAGAGTTTATCTGTGTTCCACATAAAGCAGTACAAATACATAAAAATGACATATATACAGGTATATATATATACACACAGAGCTTTTTTTTAAGAAATGGGTAGACGTTTATAGAAAGGCTACAGCCATCAAAGGCTGTTGAGTAGGAACTTGCACAAATGGACAGTGTTAAAAAATATATAAAAGGGTTTGTAAAAAAAACAGTCATACTGTCTAGATGACAACATATAGAAGATGTTAGGAAAGTAATAAAACAGGTTTGCCATCTGTTATTTCACGTCCAGTTTTTAAAATACATTATTAATAACATCTATGGAGAGAGTACTGAGGTCTTCATCTATTAGGTTACATTCAAGAATTATTGATATTAGCAGGTGCTTTTGTGACTTTGGCTATGGGAAGCAATAAATATATAATACATTATTACTTCAATGAGAATAAGTTGGATATGAAGAAAATCTCAACCTGGGGAAGATGATTTGATGGAATTTATGTTGTCTTTATGCATCAGGGAAAGAGTTAATCCTTACTTTGCATTCCTCTGTAATAAGGGAGCAATTTAGTAACACAATACATGTCTCTTTGTCAAGGAAGAGATTAATCACCAGACAGATTTGCCAGTCTCTCTGGGAAAGGGGTTAACCATTGATTTGCTTTTTTAAATGTACCAAGGGAAACAAAACAATTATATTGATGAAAATCAAATACTATCCAAATGTATCTAGATAAATGAGGCTAACCAGAACGCCCTCAGAGTGTGAAACGTGATTTCAGTTGTGTGGAGTCTGCTAAATACAAATTGACTATTAACACAGTTAAAACCTTAGTTTGAATTCTATATTTGTGTATGATACTAAGTGGTTATATCCCAGTCTGCGTGAGAGATATGTGGGTGTATTTATACCGTCTAATAAGCTGTTTTCAGATTTCAAGATATTCTAATTATTGAGGGGGGGATTTTAATAATTTTCAAACAATTTTAGCTTATCATTAAGAGCCCTCACAAGCCTTATTCTAATTTGTCAGAAAACACTTTTTTTTAATTTTTTTATTGAGGAAAGAATAAATAAATAATTGTGCACAGTACATATAAAGATAACAATGTAGCAATAATTTGATGTACAAGAATAATGCTAATCCTCATTTTTCTACCCCTAAAAACACTGTTACAAGTGGATTCCAGCCAAGCCCTATCTTGTCATTGTGGAGCCAAGGCTTTGTTCTGCATTTGTAATCCTTCTCTGACTGTTAGAGTCATTGTGGGAGCCCCCCCCCAACCCCCACAAAGAGCCCTCAAGGGTACATAAAGGTATTACAAGCATTTCAATGCTTCCTAGAGGACAATACATGGAGTGTTGTGTCATAATACATTTGGTCCATTTTCTATATCAATCAGTTTTAGCGCATTAAAGGATTCCAAAACTTTGACTTTTTTGTTGTCTAAATTTAATCAAAATCGTATCTATAAACCCTCATTAGCCAAACTTACCCACTTAGAATGGAAAACGAGCGTTAGAAGATTAATAAAATAATATATTACATTTCTAAAAAAACGTCATCAAAGCCAAACCCCGTTTCTGCTGATGTCAATGCAAAAACTATTAGCCAATCACAGCGCGATTTTTTGCATCTCATTATTGCTTGTATTCGTCACCTGGCGCATGCGCAATACTATATGGCCATTAGTGCGTGCACATATTACCGCTTAGATGCCAGACTTACCCAAACCAAGTTACTGGCAACACGCATGCGCTTTTCAAAATTAGATCGATTGAATAGGTACTCCTATTCACACTGTGTACGGCTTGATTACAAAGCTTTTGTCTATAGAATATACTGTGTGCAGACATCGTTAGTGCAGCAAACTGGCAGAGAGTAACTTGTAACACATACATCTAATAAATACAAGTGAGTGATTATAGAATATACTGTGTGCAGACATCGTTAGTGCAGCAAACTGGCAGAGAGTAACTTGTAACACATACATCTAATAAATACAAGTGAGTGATTATAGAATATACAGTGTGCAGACATCGTTAGTGCAGCAAACTGGCAGAGAGTAACTTGTAACACATACATCTAATAAATACAAGTGAGTGATTATAGAATATACTGTGTGCAGACATCGTTAGTGCAGTAAACTGGCAGAGAGTAACTTGTAACACATACATCTAATAAATACAAGTGAGTGATTATAGAATATACTGTGTGCAGACATCGTTAGTGCAGCAAACTGGCAGAGAGTAACTTGTAACACATACATCTAATAAATACAAGTGAGTGATTATAGAATACACTGTGTGCAGACATCGTTAGTGCAGTAAACAGGCAGAGAGTAACTTGTAACAAATACATCTAATAAATAAAAGTGAGTGATTATAGAATATACTGTGTGCAGACATCGTTAGTGCAGCAAACTGGCAGAGAGTAACTTGTAACAAATACATCTAATAAATACAAGTGAGTGATTATAGAATACACTGTGTGCAGACATCGTTAGTGCAGTAAACTGGCAGAGAGTAACTTGTAACAAATACATCTAATAAATAAAAGTGAGTGATTATAGAATATACAGTGTGCAGACATCGTTAGTGCAGCAAACTGGCAGAGAGTAACTTGTAACAAATACATCTAATAAATACAAGTGAGTGATTATAGAATACACTGTGTGCAGACATCGTTAGTGCAGTAAACTGGCAGAGAGTAACTTGTAACAAATACATCTAATAAATAAAAGTGAGTGATTATAGAATATACAGTGTGCAGACATCGTTAGTGCAGCAAACTGGCAGAGAGTAACTTGTAACACATACATCTAATAAATAAAAGTGAGTGATTATAGAATATACAGTGTGCAGACATCGTTAGTGCAGCAAACTGGCAGAGAGTAACTTGTAAATACAAGTGAGTGATTATAGAATATACTGTGTGCAGACATCGTTAGTGCAGCAAACTGGCAGAGAGTAACTTGTAAATACAAGTGAGTGATTATAGAATATACAGTGTGCAGACATCGTTAGTGCAGTAAACAGGCAGAGAGTAACTTGTAACAAATACATCTAATAAATACAAGTGAGTGATTATAGAATATACTGTGTGCAGACATCGTTAGTGCAGCAAACTGGCAGAGAGTAACTTGTAACACATACATCTAATAAATACAAGTGAGTGATTATAGAATATACTGTGTGCAGACATCGTTAGTGCAGCAAACTGGCAGAGAGTAACTTGTAACACATACATCTAATAAATACAAGTGAGTGATTATAGAATATACTGTGTGCAGACATCGTTAGTGCAGCAAACTGGCAGAGAGTAACTTGTAACACATACATCTAATAAATACAAGTGAGTGATTATAGAATATACTGTGTGCAGACATCGTTAGTGCAGCAAACTGGCAGAGAGTAACTTGTAACACATACATCTAATAAATACAAGTGAGTGATTATAGAATACACTGTGTGCAGACATCGTTAGTGCAGCAAACTGGCAGAGAGTAACTTGTAACACATACATCTAATAAATACAAGTGAGTGATTATAGAATACACTGTGTGCAGACATCGTTAGTGCAGTAAACAGGCAGAGAGTAACTTGTAACACATACATCTAATAAATACAAGTGAGTGATTATAGAATATACTGTGTGCAGAAATCGTTAGTGCAGTAAACTGGCAGAGAGTAACTTGTAACAAATACATCTAATAAATACAAGTGAGTGATTATAGAATATACTGTGTGCAGACATCATTAGTGCAGTAAACTGGCAGAGAGTAACTTGTAACACATACATCTAATAAATACAAGTGAGTGATTATAGAATATACTGTGTGCAGACATCGTTAGTGCAGTAAACTGGCAGAGAGTAACTTGTAACAAATACATCTAATAAATACAAGTGAGTGATTATAGAATACACTGTGTGCAGACATCGTTAGTGCAGTAAACTGGCAGAGAGTAACTTGTAACACATACATCTAATAAATACAAGTGAGTGATTATAGAATATACTGTGTGCAGACATCGTTAGTGCAGTAAACTGGCAGAGAGTAACTTGTAACAAATACATCTAATAAATACAAGTGAGTGTTTATAGAATACACTGTGTGCAGACATCGTTAGTGCAGTAAACAGGCAGAGAGTAACTTGTAACACATACATCTAATAAATACAAGTGAGTGATTATAGAATATACTGTGTGCAGACATCGTTAGTGCAGTAAACTGGCAGAGAGTAACTTGTAACACATACATCTAATAAATACAAGTGAGTGATTATAGAATATACTGTGTGCAGACATAGTTAGTGCAGCAAACTGGCAGAGAGTAACTTGTAACACATACATCTAATAAATACAAGTGAGTGATTATAGAATACACTGTGTGCAGACATCGTTAGTGCAGTAAACAGGCAGAGAGTAACTTGTAACAAATACATCTAATAAATAAAAGTGAGTGATTATAGAATATACTGTGTGCAGACATCGTTAGTGCAGCAAACTGGCAGAGAGTAACTTGTAACAAATACATCTAATAAATACAAGTGAGTGATTATAGAATACACTGTGTGCAGACATCGTTAGTGCAGCAAACTGGCAGAGAGTAACTTGTAACAAATACATCTAATAAATAAAAGTGAGTGATTATAGAATATACAGTGTGCAGACATCGTTAGTGCAGCAAACTGGCAGAGAGTAACTTGTAAATACAAGTGAGTGATTATAGAATATACTGTGTGCAGACATCGTTAGTGCAGCAAACTGGCAGAGAGTAACTTGTAAATACAAGTGAGTGATTATAGAATATACAGTGTGCAGACATCGTTAGTGCAGCAAACTGGCAGAGAGTAACTTGTAAATACAAGTGAGTGATTATAGAATATACTGTGTGCAGACATCGTTAGTGCAGCAAACTGGCAGAGAGTAACTTGTAACACATACATCTAATAAATACAAGTGAGTGATTATAGAATACACTGTGTGCAGACATCGTTAGTGCAGCAAACTGGCAGAGAGTAACTTGTAACACATACATCTAATAAATACAAGTGAGTGATTATAGAATACACTGTGTGCAGACATCGTTAGTGCAGTAAACAGGCAGAGAGTAACTTGTAACACATACATCTAATAAATACAAGTGAGTGATTATAGAATATACTGTGTGCAGACATCATTAGTGCAGTAAACTGGCAGAGAGTAACTTGTAACACATACATCTAATAAATACAAGTGAGTGATTATAGAATATACTGTGTGCAGACATCGTTAGTGCAGTAAACTGGCAGAGAGTAACTTGTAACAAATACATCTAATAAATACAAGTGAGTGATTATAGAATATACTGTGTGCAGACATCGTTAGTGCAGTAAACTGGCAGAGAGTAACTTGTAACAAATACATCTAATAAATACAAGTGAGTGATTATAGAATATACTGTGTGCAGACATAGTTAGTGCAGCAAACTGGCAGAGAGTAACTTGTAACAAATACATCTAATAAATACAAGTGAGTGATTATAGAATATACAGTGTGCAGACATCGTTAGTGCAGTAAACAGGCAGAGAGTAACTTGTAACAAATACATCTAATAAATACAAGTGAGTGATTATAGAATATACTGTGTGCAGACATCGTTAGTGCAGTAAACTGGCAGAGAGTAACTTGTAACACATACATCTAATAAATACAAGTGAGTGATTATAGAATATACTGTGTGCAGACATCGTTAGTGCAGCAAACTGGCAGAGAGTAACTTGTAACACATACATCTAATAAATACAAGTGAGTGATTATAGAATATACTGTGTGCAGACATCGTTAGTGCAGCAAACTGGCAGAGAGTAACTTGTAACAAATACATCTAATAAATACAAGTGAGTGATTATAGAATATACTGTGTGCAGACATCGTTAGTGCAGTAAACAGGCAGAGAGTAACTTGTAACAAATACATCACAGACAAGAGTTAGTATTTACTGCTGTGCTGCACCTGATCCCCAAGCTCTTTACTAACTCTTGTCTGTGATGTATTTGTTACAAGTTACTCTCTGCCTGTTTACTGCACTAACGATGTCTGCACACAGTGTATTCTATAATCACTCACTTGTATTTATTAGATGTATTTGTTACAAGTTACTCTCTGCCTGTTTACTGCACTAACGATGTCTGCACACAGTGTATTCTATAATCACTCACTTGTATTTATTAGATGTATTTGTTACAAGTTACTCTCTGCCAGTTTGCTGCACTAACGATGTCTGCACACAGTGTATTCTATAAACACTCACTTGTATTTATTAGATGTATTTGTTACAAGTTACTCTCTGCCAGTTTGCTGCACTAACGATGTCTGCACACAGTATATTCTATAATCACTCACTTGTATTTATTAGATGTATGTGTTACAAGTTACTCTCTGCCAGTTTGCTGCACTAACGATGTCTGCACACAGTATATTCTATAATCACTCACTTGTATTTATTAGATGTATGTGTTACAAGTTACTCTCTGCCAGTTTACTGCACTAACGATGTCTGCACACAGTATATTCTATAATCACTCACTTGTATTTATTAGATGTATGTGTTACAAGTTACTCTCTGCCAGTTTACTGCACTAACGATGTCTGCACACAGTGTATTCTATAAACACTCACTTGTATTTATTAGATGTATTTGTTACAAGTTACTCTCTGCCAGTTTACTGCACTAACGATGTCTGCACACAGTGTATTCTATAAACACTCACTTGTATTTATTAGATGTATTTGTTACAAGTTACTCTCTGCCAGTTTACTGCACTAACGATGTCTGCACACAGTATATTCTATAATCACTCACTTGTATTTATTAGATGTATGTGTTACAAGTTACTCTCTGCCAGTTTACTGCACTAACGATGTCTGCACACAGTGTATTCTATAAACACTCACTTGTATTTATTAGATGTATTTGTTACAAGTTACTCTCTGCCAGTTTACTGCACTAACGATGTCTGCACACAGTGTATTCTATAAACACTCACTTGTATTTATTAGATGTATTTGTTACAAGTTACTCTCTGCCAGTTTACTGCACTAACGATGTCTGCACACTGTATATTCTATAATCACTCACTTGTATTTATTAGATGTATGTGTTACAAGTTACTCTCTGCCAGTTTGCTGCACTAACGATGTCTGCACACAGTGTATTCTATAAACACTCACTTGTATTTATTAGATGTATTTGTTACAAGTTACTCTCTGCCAGTTTGCTGCACTAACGATGTCTGCACACTGTATATTCTATAATCACTCACTTGTATTTATTAGATGTATGTGTTACAAGTTACTCTCTGCCAGTTTGCTGCACTAACTATGTCTGCACACAGTATATTCTATAATCACTCACTTGTATTTATTAGATGTATGTGTTACAAGTTACTCTCTGCCAGTTTACTGCACTAACGATGTCTGCACACAGTATATTCTATAATCACTCACTTGTATTTATTAGATGTATTTGTTACAAGTTACTCTCTGCCAGTTTACTGCACTAACAATGTCTGCACACAGTATATTCTATGATCACTCACTTGTATTTGTTATACATAACTAGATAGTGCAAGTATAAATATTAATGATTTAAATTAAAGATGATGGTCACTGTACCTTACAAAAGCACTACGTTATTATATAATTAATTATTGATTAACATTTAGATCTTAAAGTATCTAAAAACTGCACTGCACAGCAACAATATTATTTACCAAAAGTAGCTATTGCAAGTGATATTTCACAAATACAGCACAAAGTAATAATATATAACATCTGCATATAGATTAAAATAGTGGTTATACTACCTATTAATGAATAAAGCAAACTATATAAACTATATTCATAGTGAATTAAAAGATCAAAGAGGATACCAGCGATAGCATTATTAATATTGAGTTAAAACCCTTTCGTTTATATATACTTCTTTAAATTGTAATCACAAGAATATATATTGTGAGCATATTAATTGTATAATATTATGTACTGAATTAATATATACTCAATGCAATAATAAGTGAATTGCGGATCGTTTATGCACGGTATATTATAGATGTGCAGATCCGTATTTTTGGACCTTCGTTTGTAAAAGAATATGTATTAGTATACATACAAATTTATTTGCCATTGTTTTAAAAAGTCTGATTTAGAAAACTGAGCGCAATAAAATTAACAATGTACAAAAACAAGGAGTTTGAAAATACGGTAATAGTAACTAAATCCTTGAGTAATTACATAAACTACTTATATCCTTACGAAATATTAGAGGTTTCATTCATCATTACTCTCTGAATTAAATATTTATGTATTTAAATGCTCATTAAAGTAAGGGTAATTCTCGCAGCGCAGTGTAACAATCTTACATTGTCTATTCCTGGGTAACATCTGTTTGAAAATATCGATTCAGACGGTCTGCGGTGTAAATGGAAGGTGACGTATGTAATGACGTTTCTAGATGATCGCGCATGCGCATTACTCACGAAGTCGGACATCTTGATAACTCAGGTTATCATAGACGATTCGTGAAAGAAAAATAAGATTAGATTTGTGGGTTTGGAAATCAATAAAATTTTGGAGCTGCATAACTAGAGTACGGTAAAAATATGGCACGCAAAACTAATTACAAATATGATTAAAATATATGTATTTAAACATTTAAGTTACATTTTTTTCATCGTTTAGTGTCCCTTTAAGCCATTGAATATTAACCTCAAATCTAATGTGCAAATAAATACAAGCATAACAACTCGTGACAATTGTATTTTAAATGAGACATATAAACACAGAAAACCAACTTGAATATTATTTATGTTGTCATTTTCTTTAATAGTCGCTTGTACGAACCCAACCAACGCTCATGGGAAATCTAGCCCCCTTCATAACATAACAATAAGGATAAATCGACTCTAGTGTCCACCAGACTAGTGAGCGATAAATCGCCAGCACATCTTTTCACCTGACTAACATGGATCATATCCGGCTGCTCACTCAGGGCCATCTTTGTGTATAGATCGGGCGTGGTGCCGGGCAGCATAGCAAGTGCTCCATCATAGAATGCGGGGTCTGGAGTGTCGCTCTGATGTTTTGTATGAAGCAAGTTACCAGGTATGTTTAAGCCCGTAGTTTCAATGCGTTCCCGCTTCTGTTGCTTGAAAGAGCTGGGTCCCCCCTCATCTCTGTAATCCTGCAGTGGTGTCGGAGATTGACTGCTGGCAGTAGCGTGGAGTAAACTCCATCTTGGATTGGCATGTATAGTTTTCCCGACTTGAGGATTCCAGCATCAACCATTGGGGTGCACTTCCATCACCAGTCCCCGATCCGATTGCAGGTGCCGTATATTTAATTTTAGTGTGCTGTTGTGTAGTCATCGATGCGGTCTTATGGTATAGGAGCGTGGGCTTTCCCTGCTTATGTGTATTGGTTAGGTCAGACTCACCACGCTACGAAGCCACTTTATCCTCCTGTGCTATAGCTAATTGGTCTGGTAATGCTACATGGTCAGTCCCTTTCACTCTATTGATGAGGAGTTGCGATTCTCGCTCTAAAGGTGCTTTATCAATCAAAGCCTGTAGCATAGCTTCTAATTTGGCAAAGCGATTATCTGACATATCGCAAAACTCCCTCCTTACCATTGCAGTATTCTTTTGTAACTGAGTTCTCTTTGACGCCAGTATATCTTGTGCTAACATTCGTTGTCTCTGTGAGATGGAAAAGGCTGTGAAGAGTCTAAGGTGGAAATTTATCTGTAAGATGCGACCAGCTTCGGTAAATTACCCCGGAGATCCGGGGGGGGGGGAACGCTGCCTGCGAGTTTTGCCGCCGCTGCAAGCCTCTTTTGTCCAGTTTCAACCCAGGTGTCATAAACACAGCAGGCTATAGTAGATAAGTCACTCTTTTTGTAGTTGAATGCTGTATAATCTGAGCTATAATCGCCGTATTATTGTCACCTCGCCCGGAGCTCAAGAAACATGCGACTGCTCAGAGCCGCTACTTGGACACGCCCCCAGAAAACACTTTTTTGAATAAATATTTTTCCAAGACCTATACCATCAAAGCCCATGTTGACTTTTGTAACACAGCAAACTGACGGCAAGATTACGAGTTGTGCGTTAGGGTAAAAAAGCAGGTTTAGGGGGCACCGCACACTTCTTTGGCCTTACCGCAAAATGACTTATGTAAACTTTGTAAAGTCTTTTTTTCTATGGGACTTCCATAGCACTGATATAACGAGCCTGTCCTGGGAGGCCAAAAAGTGAGCGGTAAACCCTATCCTGTCAAGATCCCTAACACATTTAAAAGTCAGTAGTTATGAGTTTTATGGTACAACACCGTAACATAAAACTCATAACTAAAGTGCTAAAAAGTACACTAACACCCATAAACTACCTATTAACCCCTAAACCGAGGCCCTCACGCATCACAAATACTATAATAAAATTATTAACCCCTAATCTGCCACTCCGGACACCGCCGTCACCTACATTATATTTATTAACCTCTAATCTACTGCCCCAACATCGCCGACACCTACATTATATTTATCAACCCCTTAGCTGCCCCAACGTCGCCGCCACTATAATAAGCATATTAACCCCTAAACCGCCGCACTCCTGCCTCGCAAACATTAGTTAAATATTATTAACCCCTAATCTTCCGTCCCTTACATCGCTGCCACCTACCTACATTTATTAACCCCTAATATGCCGCCCCCAATGTCGCCGCCACTATATTAAAGTTATTAACCACTAAATCTAAGTCTAACCCTAAACCTAACACCCACTAACTTAAATATAATTTAAATAAATCTAAATAAATATTCCTATCATTAACTAAATAATTCCTATTTAAAACTAAATACTTACCTATAAAATATACCCTAAGCTTGCTACAATATAACTAATATTTACATTGTAGCTATCTTATGGTTTATTTTTATTTTACAGGCAAGTTTGTATTTATTTTAACTAGGTAGAATAGTTATTAAATAGTTATTAACTATTTAAAGGGACACTGAACCCAAATTTTCTTTTGTGATTCAGATAGAGCATGCAATTTTAAGCAACTTTCTATTTTACTCCTATTATCAATTTTCCTTCGTTCTAGCTTTCTTTATTTGAAAAAGAAGTCATCTAAGCTATTTTTTGATTCATGGAAAGCACTTGTTTATTGGTGGGTGAATTTATCCACCAATCAGCAAGAACAACACAGTGTGTTCATCAAAAATGGGCCGGCATCTAAACTTACATTCTTGCATTTCAAATAAAGATACCAAGAGAATGAAGAAAATTTGATAATAGGAGTAAATTAGAAAGTTGCTTAAAATTGCATGCTCTATCTGAATCACAAAAGAAAAAATATTGGGTTCAGTGTCCCTTTAATAACTACCTAGCTAAAATAAATACAAAAGTACCTGTAAAATAAAACCTAACCTAAGTTACACTAACACCTAACACTACACTATAATTAAATAAATTAACTAAATTAAATACAATTACCTAAATTAAATTAGCTAAAGTACAAAAAAACAACACTAAATTACAGAAAATAATAAACAAATTACAGATATTTAAACTAATTACACCTAATCTAATAGCCCTATTAAAATAAAAAAAATGCCCCCTCCTCAAATAAATTAAACCTCTAGCCTAAACTAAACTACCAATAGCTCTTAAAAGGACCTTTTGCGGGGCATTGCCCCAAAGTAATCAGCAATTTTACCTGTAAGAAAAATACAAACAACCCCCCAACAGTAAAACCCACCACCCACACAACCAACCCCCCAAATAAAATACTATCTAAGAAAAACCTAAGCTCCCCATTGCCCTGAAAAGGGCATTTGGATGGGCATTGCCCTTAAAAGGGCAGTTAGCTCTTTTGCAGGCCCAAAGTCCCTAACCTAAAAAACCCCCCACCCAATACACCCTTAAAAAAACATTAACCCCCTGAAGATCGACTTACCGGGAGTAGTCTTCATCCAAGCCAGGCCGAAGTCCTCAACGAAGCCGGGAGAAGTCTTCATCCAAGCCGGGCGAAGTGGTCCTCCAGACGGGCAGAAGTCTTCATCCAGACGGCATCTTCTATCTTCATCCATCCGGCGCGGAGCGGGTCCATCTTCAAGACATCCGACGCGGGGCATCCTCTTCATCCGACGACTAAAGGTGAATGAAGGTACCTTTAAGTGACGTCATCCAAGATGGTTTCCCTTAGATTCCGATTGGCTGATAGAATTCTATCAGCCAATCGGAATTAAGGTAGAAAATTGGAACAGCCAATAGAATGCGAGCTTAATCCTATTGACTGATTGGATCAGCCAATAGGATTGAACTTCAATCCTATTGGCTGATTGCATCAGCCAATATAATTTTTTCTACCTTAATTCCGATTGGCTGATAGAATCCTTTTTATGGCCAGACTGGTGTGCATCATCCATGTGAGACAGGATACAGTCTCAGAATTGTGATGTCATCACTTATTATTTAAAGGGCCTCTGTTCAGTATGCTTTACCTTTGCGTTGTTTCAGACCTGTTTGTGAGAGTTCCTGTGTATTACCTGGCTGCCTGACGTCCTTCCAGGTTCCTGATCCTTGGCTTGTTCCTGACTCAGCTGTTTTCCTTGTTCCTGATTCCGGCTCGTCTGACTATTCGCTTTGGCTCCTGACTCGGCTCGTCTGACTACCAGCTCTGGTTTTGACTCCTGTCTTGTTATTTGACTTGTGGACTTTTTATTATTTTTTGCTATTAATAAAGGTGCGATTATTTTTGCACTTCTCGTCTCAGTCTGATTCCTGGCACCCTGACAGATGCTCCGCGTCGGATGTCTTGAAGATGGACCCGCTCCGCTCCGCGCCGGATGGATGAAGATAGAAGATGCAGTCTGGATGAATACTGCTGCCTGTCTGGAGGACCACTTCTCCCGGCTTTGTTGAGGACTTCGGCCCGACTTGGATGAAGACTTCTTCCGGTAAGTCGATCTTCAGGGAGTTAGTGTTTTTTTAAGGGTGTATTGGGTGGGTTTTATTTTTAGGTTAGGGACTTTGGGCCTGCAAAAGAGCTAACTGCCCTTTTAAGGGCAATGCCCATCCAAATGCCCTTTTCAGGGCAATGGGGAGCTTAGGTTTTTTTAGATAGTATTTTATTTGGGGGGTTGGTTGTGTGGGTGGTGGGTTTTACTGTTGGGGGGGGTTGTTTGTATTTTTTTTACAGGTAAAAGAGCTGATTACTTTGGGGCAATGCCCAGCAAAAGGCCCTTTTAAGGGCTATTGGTAGTTTAGTTTAGGCTAGGGTTTTTTTTTATTTTGGAGGGCTTTTTTATTTTAATAGGGCTATTAGATTAGGTGTAATTAGTTTAAATATCTGTAATTTGTTTATTATTTTCTGTAATTTAGTGGGGGGGGGGGTTGTACTTTAGCTAATTTAATTTAGTTTAGGTAATTGTATTTAATTTAGTTAATTTATTTAATTATAGTGTAGTGTTAGGTGTTAGTGTAACTTAGGTTAGGTTTTATTTTACAGGTACTTTTGTATTTATTTTAGCTAGGTAGTTATTAAATAGTTAATAACTATTTAATAACTATTCTACCTAGTTAAAATAAATAAATACAAACTTGCATGTAAAATAAAAATAAGCCATAAGATAGCTACAATGTAAGTATTAGTTATATTGTAGCTATCTTAGGCCTAGATTTAGAGTTGGGCGGTAGCCGTCAAAACCAGCGTTAGAGGCTCCTAACGCTGGTTTTTACCGCCCTCTGGTATTTGGCGCCAGTCATTAAAGGGTCTAACGCTCACTTTCCAGCCGCGACTTTTCCATACCGCAGATCCCCTTACGTCAATTGCGTATCCTATCTTTTCAATGGGATCTTTCTAACGCTGGTATTTAGAGTCGTGGCTGAAGTGAGCGTTAGAAATCTAACGTCAAAACTCCAGCCGCAGAAAAAAGTCAGTAGTTAAGAGCTTTTTGGGCAAACGCCGGTTTATAAAGCTCTTAACTACTGTGCTCTAAAGTACACTAACACCCATAAACTACCTATGTACCCCTAAACCGAGGTCCCCCCACATCGCCGCCACTCTATTACATTTTTTAACCCCTAATCTGCTGCTCCGTACACTGCCGCCAGCTAAATTATCCCTATGTACCCCTAATCTGCTGCCCCTAATACCGCCGACCCCTATATTATATTTATTAACCCCTAATCTGCCCCCCTCAACGTCGCCTCCACCTGCCTACACTTATTAACCCCTAATCTGACGACAGGACCGCGCCGCTATTATAATAAAGTTATTAACCCCTAATCCGCCTCACTCCCGCCTCAATAACCCTATAATAAATAGTATTAACCCCTAATCTGCCCTCCCTAACATCGCCGACACCTAACTTCAAACATTAACCCCTAATCTGCCGACTGGAGCTCACCGCTATTCTAATAAATGTATTAACCCCTAAAGCTAATTCTAACCCTAACACCCCCCTAAGTTAAATATAAATTTTATCTAACGAAATAAATTAACTATTAAATAAATTATTCCTATTTAAAGCTAAATACTTACCTGTAAAATAAACCCTAATATAGCTACAATATAAATTATAATTATATTATAGCTATTTTAGGATTAATATTTATTTTACAGGCAACTTTGTATTTATTTTAACCAGGTACAATAGCTATTAAATAGTTAAGAACTATTTAATAGCTAAAATAGTTAAAATAATTACAAAATTACCTGTAAAATAAATCCTAACCTAAGTTACAATTAAACCTAACACTACACTATCAATAAATTAATTAAATAAAATACCTACAATTATCTACAATTAAACCTAACACTACACTATCAATAAATTAATTAAATAAAATACCTACAAATAAATGCAATTAAATAAACTAACTAAAGTACAAAAAATAAAAAAGAACTAAGTTACAAAAAATAAAAAAATATTTACAAACATTAGAAAAATATTACAACAATTTTAAACTAATTACACCTACTCTAAGCCACCTAATAAAATAACAAAGCCCCCCAAAATAAAAAAATGCCCTACCCTATTCTAAATTAAAAAAGTTCAAAGCTCTTTTACCTTACCAGCCCTGAAAAGGGCCCTTTGCGGGGCATGCCCCAAAGAATTCAGCTCTTTTGCCTGTAAAAAAAAACATACAATACCCCCCCCAGCATTACAACCCACCACCCACATACCCCTAATCTAAACCAAACCCCCCTTAAATAAACCTAACACTAAGCCCCTGAAGCTCTCCCTACCTTGTCTTCACCTCACCGGGTCCCGATCTGTCCAGAAGAGGGTCCGAAGTCTTGATCCAAGCCCAAGCGGGGGGCTGAAGAGTGACGTCCATCCTCGGGCTGAAGTCTGGATCCAAGCGGCGGCTGAAGAAATCCATCATCGGGCTGAAGTCGGAAGTCCATCTTTGGGATGAAGTCTTCTATCAAGCCGCATCTTCAATCTTCTTTCTTCCGGAGTGGAGCGGAGCCATCTTCTTCCCAGCCGACGCAGATCCAACCTCTTCAAGCGATGCCTACTAGCCGAATGACGGTTCCTTTAAATGACATCATCCAAGATGGCGTCCCTCGAATTCCGATTGGCTGATAGGATTCTATCAGCCAATCGGAATTAAGGTAGGAAAATTCTGATTGGCTGATGGAATCAGCCAATCAGAATCAAGTTCAATCCGATTGGATGATCCAATCAGCCAATCAGATTGAGCTCGCATTCTATTGGCTGATCGGAACAGCCAATAGAATGCGAGCTCAATCTGATTGGCTGATTGGATCAGCCAATCGGATTGAACTTGATTCTGATTGGCTGATTCCATCAGCCAATCAGAATTTTCCTACCTTAATTCCGATTGGCTGATAGAATCCTATCAGCCAATCGGAATTTGAGGGACGCCATCTTGGATGACGTAATTTAAAGGAACCGTCATTCGGCTAGTAGGCGTCGCTTGAAGAGGTTGGATCCGCGTCGGCTGGGAAGAAGATGGCTCCGCTCCGCTCCGGAAGAAAGAAGATTGAAGATGCGGCTTGATAGAAGACTTCATCCCGATGATGGACTTCCGACTTCAGCCCGATGATGGATTTCTTCAGCCGCCGCTTGGATCCAGACTTCAGCCCGAGGATGGACGTCACTCTTCAGCCCCCCGCTTGGGCTTGGATCAAGACATCGGAGGCTCTTCTGGACAGATCGGGACCCGGTGAGGTGAAGACAAGGTAGGGAGATCTTAAGGGGCTTAGTGTTAGGTTTATTTAAGGAGGGTTTGGGTTAGATTAGGGGTATGTGGGTGGTGGGTTGTAATGTTGGGGGGGGGTTATTGTATGTGTTTTTTTTACAGGCAAAAGAGCTGAATTCTTTGGGGCATGCCCGCAAAGGGCCCTTTTCAGGGCTGGTAAGGTAAAAGAGCTTTGAACTTTTTTTAATTTAGAATAGGGTAGGGCATTTTTTTATTTTGGGGGGCTTTGTTATTTTATTAGGGGGCTTAGAGTAGGTGTAATTAGTTTAAAATTGTTGTAATATTTTTCTAATGTTTGTAAATATTTTTTTATTTTTTGTAACTTAGTTCTTTTTTATTTTTTGTACTTTAGTTAGTTTATTTAATTGTATTTATTTGTAGGTATTTTATTTAATTAATTTATTGATAGTGTAGTGTTAGGTTTAATTGTAGATAATTGTAGGTATTTTATTTAATTAATTTATTGATAGTGTAGTGTTAGGTTTAATTGTAACTTAGGTTAGGATTTATTTTACAGGTAATTTTGTAATTATTTTAACTATTTTAGCTATTAAATAGTTCTTATCTATTTAATAGCTATTGTACCTGGTTAAAATAAATACAAAGTTGCCTATAAAATAAATATTAATCCTAAAATAGCTATAATATAATTATAATTTATATTGTAGCTATATTAGGGTTTATTTTACAGGTAAGTATTTAGCTTTAAATAGGAATAATTTATTTAATAAGAGTTAATTTATTTCGTTAGATAAAAATTATATTTAATTTAGGGGGGTGTTAGGGTTAGACTTAGCTTTAGGGGTTAATCCATTTATTACAGTAGCGGCGAGATTCGGTCGGCAGATTAGGGGTTAATAATTGAAGTTAGGTGTCGGCGATGTTAGGGAGGGCAGATTAGGGGTTAATACTATTTATTATAGGGTTATTGAGGCGGGAGTGAGGCGGATAAGGGGTTAATAACTTTATTATAGTAGCGGTGCGGTCCGCTCGGCAGATTAGGGGTCAATAAGTGTAGGCAGGTGGAGGCGACGTTGTGGGGGGCAGATTAGGGGTTAATAAATATAATATAGGGGTCGGCGGTGTTAGGGGCAGAAGATTAGGGGTACATAGGGATAATGTAGGTAGCGGCGGTTTACGGAGCGGTAGATTAGGGGTTAAAAAAAAATATGCAGGTGTCAGCGATAGCGGGGGCGGCAGAATAGGGGTTAATAAGTGTAAGGTTAGAGGTGTTTAGACTCGGGGTACATGTTAGAGTGTTAGGTGCAGATGTAGGAAGTGTTTCCCCATAGAAAACAATGGGGCTGCGTTAGGAGCTGAACGCTGCTTTTTTGCAGGTGTTAGGTTTTTTTTCAGCTCAAAATGCCCCATTGTTTTCTATGGGGATATCGTGCACGAGCACGTTTTTGAAGCTGGCCGTGTCCATAAGCACTGCTGGTATCTAGAGTTGCAGTGGCGTTAAATTATGCTCTACGCTCCCTTTTTGGAGCCTAACGCACTGAAAACCCAGCCATTCTGTGAACTCTAAATACCAGCGGTATTTAAAAGGTGCGGGAGAAAAAAAGCACGCGTAGCTAACGCACCCCTTTGGCCGCCAAACTCTAAATCTAGCCGTTAGGGTTTATTTTATAGGTGAGTATCTAGTTTTAAATAGGAATTATTTAGTTAATGATAGGAATATTTATTTAGATTTATTGTAATTATATTTAAGTTAGGGGGTGTTAGGGTTAGGCTGGCGTTCACAGAGGGTAAGCGCGGCGTAGCAGCCTCCGGAACCGGAACCGGCTACTGAGAGTAAAGTCCTTCAATGAAAGAAGCTGACAGAGTGCCGTAGCCATCGATTAACTCACATCGCTGATAATGAACCAAAAACAGGAGGGCAAATGGCAGGCACTGCAAAAACCAAGTCGGCGCCACTCAAAAAGGTAAAAAATAGGGTTAGGGTTAGACTTAGGTTTAGGGGTTAATAACTTTAATATAGTGGTGGCGACGTTGGGGGCGGCAGATTAGGGGTTAATAAATAAAATGTTTGTGTCGGCGATGTTGGGGGCAGCAGATTAGGGGTGTTTAGACTCGGGGTTCATGTTAGGGTGTTAGGTGTAGACATAAATTTTATTTCCCCATAGGAATCAATGGGGCTGCGTTAAGGAGTTTTACGCTGCTGTTTTGCAGGTGTTAGACTTTTTTCAGCCGGCGTTGATACCTATGGGGAAATCATGCACGAGTACGTACGACCAGCTCACCGCTGACTTAAGCAGCACTGGTATTGGAGTGCGGTAATGAGCAAATTTTTGCTCAACGCTCACTTCTTGTCTTTTAACGATGGGTTTCTGAAAACTCGTAATACCAGTGCTGCAGGTAAGTGAGCGGTGAGGGAAAACTGCTCGTTAGCACCGCACAGCCTCTAACGCAAAACTCGTAATCTAGGCCTGAGGTTTTTCACACAGCTTTTGTTTTTCTGGCTGACAATCTCCTGCATCTTCAGTTCATTTTTTTTCTGAACACCTGGCAACATTTTAAGCCAAAATTAAACTAAAATGAGCTAAATCTAAATTATTTCAATGTTTGTTGCACAACTTATCTTAAAAAACTATTTACATTAAATTATACAATTAGTTTGTACTTTGGTTGCTTAAAGGGAAAGTCTACACCAGAATTTTTATTGTTTTAAAAGATAGATAATCCCTTTATTACCCATTCCCCAGTTTTGCATAACCAACACAGTTATATTTATATACTTTTTACCTGTGATTATCTTGTATCTAAGCCTTTGCAAACTGCCCCTTTATTTCAGTTCTTTTGACAGACTTACAGTTTAGCCAATCAGTGCTAGCTCCCAGATAACGTCACGTGCATGAGCACAGTGTTATCTATATGAAAAACATGAACTAACACCCTCTACTGGTGAAAAACTGTTAAAATGCATTCTGAAAAGAGGTGACCTTCAAGGTCTAAGAAATTAGCATATGAACCTCCTAGGTTAAGCTTTCAACTAAGAATAGCAAGAGAACAAAGCAAAATTGGTGATAAAAGTAAATTGGAAAATTGTTTAAAATTTGCCCTATCTGAATCATGAAAGTTTATTTTGGACTAGACTGTCCCTTTAAGTAAAACTTATAAATAACCCAAAAAATATAATATTGCAAAGTCCCTAACTGGCTATTTCATAACATTACCCAGCTAGCAACATTTTCTGTAATGTATTTACAAATGAAATGTCAACACCGAAATATCTGTTTATGATTGCAATTGCATAGTTGGAAGTTATACAAATTTCAATTATATAGTGACAAAAATTTCAAGTAAAGGGAGTAGTACAACCATATTTTACATTTGATTATTTAAACTTGTGTTTTTTCTCTCAAATATTTATAACCCTGATTACAATAATAAGTTTGATAGAAATGTTTTTTTTTTTTATTAGTCTTGAACTCTCTACAGACAGTGAAAATGTTATAGGGACACTGAAGCCAAATTGTTTCTTTAACGATTCAGATAGAGCATGCCATTTTAAGCAACTTTCTAATTTACTCCTATTATCAATTTTTCTATGTTCTCTTTCTATCTTTAATTTTAAAAAGCAGGAATTTAAAGCTTAGGAGCCAGCCCATTTTAGATTCAGCACCCTGGATAGCGCTTGCTTGTTGGTGGCTACAATTAGCAAACCAATAAGCAAGCATAACCCAGGTTCTCAACCAAAAACAGGCTGGCTCTTAAGCTTTACATTCCTGCTTTTTAAATAAAGATAGCAAGAGAACAAAGAACATTTGAAATAGGAGTGAATTAGAAGTTGCTTTAAATTACATGCTCTATCTGAATCATGAAAGAAAAAGTTTAGGTTTAGTGTCCCTTCAATTAACTCTCAGTTCAGTAACTGAAAAAAGGCATGTTAGCAGTATTTTAGATTTCTATATGAAAAGTAAAGCTACAGTTAAGATTTGTGGATGAATTTGTTTGTAATTGGTCTGGAAGTTATGGTTTCTAGTATTTTTTAAAATATTTTTTAAAGTACATAATATTTCAAGATATTTATATTGAAAGATGAGATATATTTAAATTAAATTTTTTTAAAAACGTTTTGGAATTAATAAAAACATTACATTACAGTATTATATGACACTACAGCGGTTAACAAATTTCACTGAGGGGTGAACAGTACTATATTCTAATAGATAATATTGGAGCAATAATATAACAAAGGAAGTGCTGTTTAAAAAATAGATAAAAGAAACCAACTGTCTACTAGATTCAACATATTCATCCCATATGAATTTTACAGCAAGATAATCATCAAGCCAAATTAGCGATAGGTAATGGTACTTTTCTAAAGACAATGCCAAAGTAATAAAATTTGTCCAGTCTTCAAGAGGCGGTGCATCTATTTTCTTTCATAGTTTGGGGATTAATTGTTAAGCACAGTTGAGCATTATACTCAAAAGTTTAATGCACAATCTACATTTAATTTTTTGAAGTTTGTTAAACAAACATACAAAGGGATCATATGGTAAACTTTAAGAAATAACGTCTATTTCCCTAATTACTGTTTTCCAGTATGGAATGATATGAGGACAACACCACCAAATATGTGACATAGTGCTTTCATGCCCACAACCTCTCCAGCACTAGGTTGAAGAGTTTAAGTGAATCTTAGGAAGCCTATGTAGGGTGAGGTACCAATGGCATAGGAGTTTTATGTTTGTTTCTTTAATGCCCATTGATGAGGAGGAAGTACCCATCAGATAAAATATTGTGGACCAATCTTTTTCAAAAATCATAAACTGAAGTTCCTCCTCCCATGCTTGAGAATTAGAGGGTAACTACCGTTATTGACAGAAGATAAGTTGTTTATAACAGTGGATAGGTTTCCTCTGCAATTTGTGAGGAACAGAGATGCTCAAATGGCGTAAGAGGCCTACTAGCTGTGGCTTTTCTCAGGGATACTATCAATAAAATGTGATAATTGCAGATATTTATACCAGTCATTAAAATATTGTATTCCCAGTCAATTCAGCTTTCTGCATCAATTTTCCACCCTCTAGCACTTTCAATGAGTGAATGGTACATGACTCTACAGTTGTAACATTTTGTCCAGCGGGGTATGTTGGGTTATAAAAGATAGGGGTTAAGGAAGAAGGTATAGTTGAGATAGCAGGAAAATATGTCACCACTCGGTAATACCAAGGTTTCTAGAACTAAAGTGGAAGAATTGTCTAAACATGTCTGTTGTGTCTGTACTAACCAACACAAACTACTCAATTGGGGGAAATTAGAGATGGAGTGTTCCAAGAAAACCCACTCCTAATTTTGCAGATTTTTTCTCCAATCTATATTTCTGACCAGAAAGAAGGCGATTCTATAGTACTCAAAATTGTGACCCCTACACCTCCTTTTGGTCTATACATAGTTTTACAGATATTCTAGCCATGTGATTAAAACAGAGCTGCCATAAGACTGCTGACACTACATTATTTCTGGTCGGGTTCATGGACTCTCACTGCCAAGAGGTCTAATTCTAGCAATAGCTGGAACAAACGACTGAACATCTGGCAAACAAGCCAAATTCTTATGCAACAAAACAGAAGGAGAAGACAACTTGGCCTTAAGAGAGTTAGCCGATAGGCCCTTCTCTAAACCGTCCTGTAGAAACTGAAGGATGAGCAGAGACTTCACCTTGTCCGCACACTCAGACAGATAAGCCCTCCACACCTTGTGGTAAATATGTCTGGTAACAGGCTCTCTTGCCTGAACCAGAGTATCAATCACCACCTCAGAGAATCCTCTCTTAGACAAAACAATGCAATCAATCTCCATGCAGTCAGCCTCAGAGAAACTAGATTTTGATAGAACGGACCCTGCATCAGAGTGTCCGGCCTCTGAGGTAGCCGCCATGGAGGAGAAGACAACACTCTCACGAGGTATGCATACCAAGTTTTCCGTGGCCATGCAGGAGCAAACAGGATTGCTGGAATTAACTCCTGTTTGAGTCCAACTATAACTTGAGGAATCTGAACAATTGGAGGAAAACAACTAATTACAGCTAATTTAAAAAACCATAAAGGGTCTCCATTATTTCCAAAGAATTTATTAGGAACCACTATAGATATGTTGTAATAAAAGGAATATTTACATATATATATATATATATATATATATATATATATATATATATACAGTATACAGGGAGTGCAGAATTATTAGGCAAGTTGTATTTTTGAGGATTAATTTTATTATTGAACAACAACCATGTTCTCAATTAACCCAAAAAACTCATTAATATCAAAGCTGAATAGTTTTGGAAGTAGTTTTTAGTTTGTTTTTAGTTATAGCTATTTTAGGGGGATATCTGTGTGTGCAGGTGACTATTACTGTGCATAATTATTAGGCAACTTAACAAAAAATATATACCCGTTTCAATTATTTATTTTTACCAGTGAAACCAATATAACATCTCAACATTCACAAATATACATTTCTGACATTCAAAAACAAACCAAAAACAAATCAGTGACCAATATAGCCACCTTTCTTTGCAAGGACACTCAAAAGCCTACCATCCATGGATTCTGTCAGTGTTTTGATCTGTTCACCATCAACATTGCGTGCAGCAGCAACCACAGCCTCCCAGACACTGTTCAGAGAGGTGTACTGTTTTCCCTCCTTGTAAATCTCACATTTGATGATGGACCACAGGTTCTCAATGGGGTTCAGATCAGGTGAACAAGGAGGCCATGTCATTAGATTTTCTTCTTTTATACCCTTTCTTGCCAGCCACGCTGTGGAGTACATGGACGCGTGTGATGGAGCATTGTCCTGCATTAAAATCATGTTTTTATTGAAGGATGCAGACTTCTTCCTGTACCACTGCTTGAAGAAGGTGTCTTCCAGAAACTGGTAGTAGGACTGGGAGTTGAGCTTGACTCCATCCTCAACCCGAAAAGGCCCCACAAGCTCATCTTTGATGATACCAGCCCAAACCAGTACTCCACCTCCACCTTGCTGGCGTCTGAGTCGGACTGGAGCTCTCTGCCCTTTACCAATCCAGCCACGGGCCCATCCATCTGGCCCATCAAGACTCACTCTCATTTCATCAGTCCATAAAACCTTAGAAAAATCAGTCTTGAGATATTTCTTGGCCCAGTCTTGACGTTTCAGCTTGTGTGTCTTGTTCAGTGGTGGTCGTCTTTCAGCCTTTCTTACCTTGGCCATGTCTCTGAGTATTGCACACCTTGTGCTTTTGGGCACTCCAGTGATGTTGCAGCTCTGAAATATGGCCAAACTGGTGGCAAGTGGCATCTTGGCAGCTGCACGCTTGACTTTTCTCAGTTCAATTTTTATCAGGAGAGGGAAGAGGAAGAGAGAGAGTCTTTGGTTCCTAATTTTATGCTCAATTCAGAAGGGTTTGGCCTATCATATGCCAGTCAAAGGCTAATGGGAGTGTCTTTAAAATCAAGATTAAACACCTAGCTAAGAGACAAAGGTTTATCTAGGGGAAGGGATTTTAAAACCAGCCTTAATGAGTATTCCAGTGATAAAATCTAAAAGCTATGTCACCACACAGACAAGATAAATATAGCTGCAATATATACAGGGACGGGCAAAGTAAATGTGCCACAACTTATGTGATTTGCAAAAAAGCAGCGTTCAGCTCCTAACGCAGCCCCATTGTTTCCTATGGGGAAACACTTCCTATATCTGCACCTAACATGTACCCCGAGTCGAAACACCCCTAACCTTACACTTATTAACCCCTAATCTGCCGCCCCCTCTATCGCTGACCCCTGCATATTATTTTTAACCCCTAATCTGCCGCTCCGTACACCGCCGCAACCTACGTTATCCCTATGTACCCCTAATCTGCTGCCCCTAACCCCGCCGACCCCTTTATTATATTTATTACCCCTTAATCTGCCCCCCCCCCAACGTCGCCGCTACCTACCTACAATTATTAACCCCTAATCTGCCGACCGGACCTCGCCGCTACTCTAATAAATGTATTAACCCCTAAAGCTAAGTCTAACCCTAACACTAACACCCCCCTCAGTTAAATATAATTTTAATCTAACGAAATAAAATAAATCTTATTAAATAAATTATTCCTATTTAAAGCTAAATACTTACCTGTAAAATAAACCTTAATATAGCTACAATATAAATAATAATTATATTGTAGCTATTTTAGGATTAATATTTATTTTACAGGTAACTTGGTATTTATTTTAATCAGGTACAATAGCTATTAAATAGTTAATAACTATTTAATAGCTACCTAGATAAAATAATTACAAAATTACCTGTAAAATAAATCCTAACCTAAGTTACAATTAAACCTAACACTACACTATCAATAAATAAATTAAATAAACGATCTACAATTATCTACAATTAAATCAACTAAACTAAATTACAAAAAAAACCAAACACTAAATTACAAAAAAAAACAAACACTAAATTACAAAAAATAAAAAAAGATTACAAGAATTTTAAACTAATTACACCTACTCTAAGCCCCCTTAAATGTTTTATTTTATTTTGTTAGATTTAAATTATATTTAACTTAGGGGGGTGTTAGTGTTAGGGTTAGACTTAGCTTTAGGGGTTAATACATTTATTAGAGTAGCGGCGAGGTCCGGTCGGCAGATTAGGGGTTAATACTTGAAGTTAGGTGTCAGCGATGTTAGGGAGGGCAGATTAGGGGTTAATACTATTTATAGTTAAATAATGAGGTCTGAGGAGCGCCTCGAATTGGGCAAAGGACAACTATGTAGCTACGATACAAACAAATTTATTAATCACAGACAGTGGATATTCTAATATCGATTAGTTAAAAATAGCCGGTTAAAATAGATAAAATACAGTCACATATATATCATATATAAAATAGAATTGAACCGGATAAAAATCACATAAAAATCACATAAAAATGCAAATACATGCATCCATGTTACATAAATATATAACACAATATACAATGACTATGAAAATTATGTAATTATAGCACTTGTGATGCAGACTTGGTAGTCCTAATAGGCCAATAAAGTGTGGTTTCGTGAAAGAGTGGTGTAGTTCATAAAATGGCTTGTGGGTAAAATATTCCAGAAATTCCTAGTTCTTGGAGATTAATAGGACAGTTGTGTTTCCTAGATAGAGTCTCTCCTATGATTATAAGTGTCTGTGTGACTTAATCCAAAAAAAGGAAAAAAATATATAATGTAAAGATGTGTCCACGGTGATGTAGAAATCAGTGATAAAAATTAGGAAAAAATTAAAAATTAAAAATACATACTGATGTGCCAATAAAAACTGTGAAAAATGAGAAAAATGGAAAAATGGAGTACTCCAAATGTGTGCTCACTTTAACAGTGAGGTGCTTTCAAGATAAGTGACTCCTGTGTTTTCTAACAGTTAATCCGAAAGTCTGGCGTAATACAAAGGTTATCCAAAAGAAATTCAAAACAATCCAAAAAGTCAAAGTAGGTTAAAAAGTTCAAGTTGATATAGACAAAAATAGAACATGAATTCCCAGTGTACCTGTGGAAAACAAACACAAATAGTGCAATAACGCTAAAAAATTATTCTGGATGATTGAAATAAGGCTTACCATACAATAGCCCAGTGATTTTTAACCTTTTTTTTGCCGTGGCACACTTTTTTACATTAAAAAAATCCTGTGGCACACCACCATCCCAAAATTTAAAAAAAATCACACATTGTAGCCTAATACAGCATTTATATATACACATACACACAAACACACACATACTGTATGTATTGTGCTGTTATGCCATGCCTCCTACAAACTACCCCTGCACTGGGAGTAAAAAACAAGCAAAGTTAAAAATATGTCACACTGTTGTCAGTCTGCCGTGGCACACCTGAGGATCTCTCAAGGCACACTAGTGTGCCACGGCACACTGGTTGAAAAACACTGCAATAGCCAACGCGTTTCGGCCCTTCCCTGGGCCTTTCTCAAGACTGTAGTATGGTAAGTGTTGATGAGCCTCCTTAAATAGTGTTTGTAATTCAGCCTCATTGGCGCTATTTTCGCGCCAAAAAGTAAGGTTTTTAACCCGGAAGTGGTAACTGCCACTCTGTGTTATTATTCTCATATGTTATTCCTAGTTTTTTCTTTAAATATAAATGTTTGCCATTATAGTAGCATTGTTCCTAATGTTTCTAACTTCTATGTCCTAAGAGAGTTTTGTTTGATCTCTTAAACCTTACTGTTTCTGTGTTAGCGAAAACCGGAAGTGTGATGCATTGGTATCACTTCCGGTTTCGGACGGATTTTCATTGTCCGATCACGTTTACTTCTTTAACTAATTAAGTTGATTCACCTTATGCTTGCAATGTACTCTCCCTTCCCTCTTGATAGAGGGTAGTTTGTGCCATGATTTCATTTGATGTATGGATGTAATTCAATTCGCCGCTTGTTTTGTTTGTTTACGTCGGACCGGAAGTGACGTCACTTCCGGCCAACTTCTAACGCGAAACCGGAAGTGACGTCACTTCCGGTCACGCGATTTTGTTTACCAATATGAAAGGTAAAAATCCCTGCTTGGTGGGATGTGTATTGGTTCACAGACCCAATATGTGGAGTATTTTCTCTTGGCTAATCTGAGATAAAATATTGATGGAAGGGACATATTAAATAGCTTAAAATACGGCTTGGATGTAAAGACAGATATGGGGTTGTTAAAAACAGGGTAATATGTAAAATCCTAAAGACATATAATTAAAGTAATTAAAGATGAACCCTAAAAAGTTTAAAAATCTATAGATCTAAGCCTCTGGATCTTAGTTTGTGTATACGGTGGTGTAGATCTTACATCCTATTTATAAGGTGTGTGCCATAATTGGAGGTATGGGAGATCACTGTTCTAAATTTATGTGCCTCTATTATGGAGGCAGCAAAGCAGCCTTAGGAGACTTTGGTGAGCATACAGAAAGGGTTGAGAGAGTCCGCTATGGTAATACCAATTTGGGAATAGAGATATTAGTGGTATAGTTTATGTTTACATCCTAGAGATTTGGTTATGTAGAGAGATGTGTTCTTAAAAGTGATGTAATAAAGAGATTTAGGTCAGAAGGAATCTCTATGGACATTTGCTTTAAGGGATTCAACAGCTGCTACCTACCCTTTAGGTGGATGCTTGTGATGGGAAAACATTGGAGACTACAATTATCAAAATGATTTGTAACACAGGGGACTGAGGATACCGAGTTAAAACTTTTAAATAATCTGGGTGTTTGCTCTACTGCTATGATTCATAGTTCTAGGTCTAAGACTCACTTGTCGGTTACGCTAGTATGAAAATACATGATAATAAAAGTTATAAGTGTTCCTCAGATAAACATCATAGATTACTAACATTAGTCTAACAATGTAAACTGATGTAGATTACCTGTGTGTACTCAGAGCGTAGTTACTTCAGATTAAATAAGTGTGATAGGTCCTCTTTATTGTTCAGACCCCTTGGATATAAACAATCTAGATTAAAGATCCATTTTGATTCCTCTACAAGTAGTCTTTTCTCTTGATTACCCCCTCTCCAACTAGGGGTGACTAATTGTATTCCACAATACTTAAAATTTTTCTTTTGACCTAGATGTTGTGTTGACCGATGTTGACCTTAACTGTTAGAAAACACAGGAGTCACTTATCTTGAAAGCACCTCACTGTTAAAGTGAGCACACATTTGGAGTACTCCATTTTTCCATTTTTCTCATTTTTTCACAGTTTTTATTGGCACATCAGTATGTATTTTTAATTTTTAATTTTTTCCTAATTTTTATCACTGATTTCTACATCACAGTGGACACATCTTTACATTATATATTTTTTTCCTTTTTTTGGATTAAGTCACATAGACACTTATAATCATAGGAGAGACTCTATCTAGGAAACACAACTGTCCTATTAATCTCCAAGAACTAGGAATTTCTGGAATATTTTACCCACAAGCCATTTTATGAACTACACCACTCTTTCACGAAACCACACTTTATTGGCCTATTAGGACTACCAAGTCTGCATCACAAGTGCTATAATTACATAATTTTCATAGTCATTGTATATTGTGTTATATATTTATGTAACATGGATCCATGTATTTGCATTTTTATGTGATTTTTATCCGGTTCAATTCTATTTTATATATGATATATATGTGACTTTATTTTATCTATTTTAACCGGCTATTTTTAACTAATCGATATTAGAATATCCAGTTGTCCTTTGCCCAATTCGAGGCGCTCCTCAGACCTCATTATTTAACTATAACTTCTTCCAAGATATATTAGGTGTCTTGTTATCTGGGGAGCTAATAGGACACAGGATAGGCGCTGTGAAAACCACTTTTCCATGTTAATACTATTATAGGGTTTTTGAGGCGGGAGTGAGGCAGATTAGGGGTTAATAACTTTATTATAGTAGCGGTGAGGTCTGGTCGGCAGATTAGGGGTTAATAATTGTAGGTAGGTAGTGGCGACGTTGGGGCAGATTAGGGGTTAATAAATATTATATAGGGGTCGGCGATGTTAGGGGCAGCAGATTAGGGGTACATAGGGATAATGTAGGTGGCGGCGGTGTTCGGTCGGCAGATTAGTGGTTAAAAAAATTTAATAGAGTGGCGGCGATGTGGGGGGGCCTCGGTTTAGGGGTACATAGGTAGTTTATGGGTGTTAAGTAGTTAAGAGCTTTATGAACCGGCGTTAGCCCAGAAAGCTCTAAACTCCTGGCTTTTTTCTGCGGCTGGAATTTTGACGTTAGATTTCTAACGCTCACTTCAGCCAAGACTCTAAATACCGGCGTTAGAAAGATCCCATTGAAAAGATAAGATACGCAATTGGCGTAGGGGGATCTGCGGTATGGAAAAGTCGCGGCTGGAAAGTGAGCTTTAGACCCTTTCCTGACTGACTCTAAATACCAGCGGGCGGTAAAAACCAGCTTTAGGACCACCTAACGCTGGTTTTGACGGCTAACGCAGAACTATCTAGGCGTAAGATTATAGTATGATTAAACACAAGAAGATCAAATAGTAATGAGTGCTTAATCCCACTAGGACAAAACATCCAGGAATTTATCAAATAGAAACCCAAAAATAAAGTACAGTTAAAGGGACATTCCAGTCAAAATTTAAATGTACATAGAATTATTACATCTTTGAATAGAAACATATTAACAATATACATGTATTGGCAAAAATGCTTCTAGTAAAAGTTATCACTGCTTTAGTGTTAACATTTTTCTCTGCACGTGCACGTGAAGCATAGCTAGATATTGTCACTGCACCCACATTTTAAACAATGCAACTGGGCAGATCATCAGTGGGGCTTGCATCATGTCAACCATTTACAAAATGAGTCATTACTCTCTGAGCAAGTGCTGTGTTTAAAATGCTGGTGTACGGTGCATACTTAAATACACTTTTAAAACAGCTATAGCTTATATTAGAAGCATTTTTGCTAATGCATCTATATTACAAAATTGTTTCTGTTCAATATCAAAATGCACCCATGTGGTTTCCAATTTTGGCTGGAATATCCGTTTAAGTACTGATAATGTAAATAAAATATGGAATAAGATAGCTGTCAAAAAGGTAAGCGTGTGTGAGACTTTATCATTGTACATAAATAGTGACATACAAATACAATTCTAAATTTCTTTCTAATGGCAGTGAGAGTCCACAAATCCATTCATTACCTATGGGAAATACTGCACCTGGCCACCAGGAGAAGGCAAAGACACCACAAAGTCTTAAATAATTCCTCTTCCTTTCCAGTAGTTCTGTTCCTCGTGTCATGGAGGTTGGCATAGAGTTGTTCTGCTGAAGGTTCAGATTTCATTGTCCTCAATGGATTGTTTCCTGCAAGAGAGGACAGGGGAGTTGTTAGTAGACATATCATTTTTTTAGTAGAGTTTTGGTGAATGTTAGCTTCTGGATGTCACAGGGAAGTTCACATGCCTCCATCCAGTACACTTATGCTATCCTCCCTTTCAGGCAAACAGTGTTAGTTACACTCACCTAGATTACGAGTTTTGCGTTAGAGGCTGTGCGGTGCTAACGAGCAGTTTTCCCTCACCACTCACTTACAGACAGTGCTGGTATTACGAGTTTTCAGAAACCCGTCGTTAAAAGGCAAGAAGTGAGCGTTGAGCAAAATTTAGCTAATTACCGCACTCCAATACCAGTGCTGCTTAAATCAGCGGTGAGCTGGTGTAAGAGCCAGCTGAAAAAAAGTCTAACACCTGCCAAAAAGCAGCGTAAAACTCCCTAACGCAGTCCCATTGATTCCTATGGGGAAATAAAATTTATGTCAACACCTAACACCCTAACATGAACCCTGAGTCTAAACACCCCTAATCTTACACTTATTAACCCCTAATCTGCCGCCTCCAACATCACTGACACCTGGATTATATTATTAACCCCTAATCTGCCGCTCTGAACATTGCTGCTACCTACATTATATTTATTAACCCCTAATCTTCCGCCCACAATGTCGCTGCAACCTACCTACATTTATTAACCTCTAATCTGCCGCCCCCAACGTCACCACCACTATATTAAAGTTATTAACCCCTAAACCTAAATCTAACCCTAAACCTAACACCCCCTCACTTAAATATAATTTAAATAAATCTAAATAAATATTCCTATCATTAAATAAATTATTCCTATTTAAAACTAAATACTTACCTATAAAATAAACCGTAAGCTAGCTACAATATAACTAATAGTTACATTGTATCTAGCTTAGGGTTTATTTTTATTTAACAGGCAAGTTTGTGTTTATTTTAACTAGGTAGAATAGTTATTAACTATTTAATAACTACCTAGCTAAAATATATACAAAAGTACCTGTAAAATAAAACCTAACCTAAGTTACACTAACACCTAACACTACACTATAATTAAATAAATTAACTAAATTAAATACAATTACCTAAATTAAATTAAATTATCTAAATTACAAACACCCCCACTAAATTACAGAAAATAATAAACAAATTACAGATATTTAAACTAATTACACCTAATCTAATAGCCCTATTAAAATAAAAAAAGCCCCCCCAAAATAAAAAAAAACCCTAGCCTAAACTTAACTACCAATAGCCCTTACATGGGCCTTTTGCAGGGCATTGCCCAAAATAATCAGCTCTTTTATCTGTAAAAAAAATATACAAACAACCCCCCCAACAGTAAAACCCACCACCCACACAATCAACCCCCCAAATAAAATACTATCTAAAAAAACCTAAGCTCCCCATTGCCCTGAAAAGGGCATTTGGATGGGCATTGTCCTTGAAAGGGCAGTTAGCTCCTTTGCCGCCCAAACCCTAACCTAAAAATAAAACCCACCCAATACACCCTTAAAAAAACACTAACCCCCTGAAGATCGACTTACCGGGAGACGTCTTCATCCAAGCCAGGCCAAAGTCCTCAACGAAGCCGGGAGAAGTCTTCATCCAAGCCGAAGTGGTCCTCCAGACGGGCAGAAGTCTTCATCCAGACGGCATTTTCTATCTTCATCCATCCAGCGCGGAGCGGCTCCATCTTCAAGACATCCGACGCGGAGCATCCTCTTCATCCGGAGTCTTCTTACTGAATGAAGGTACCTTTAAGTGACATCATCCAAGATGGCGTCCCTTAGATTCCGATTGGCTGATACACTAACCCCCTGAAGATCGATTTACCGGGAGACGTCTTCATCCAAGCCGGGCCGAAGTCCTCAACAAAGCTGGGAGAAGTCTTCATCCAAGCCGAAGTGGTCCTCCAGACGGGCAGAAGTCTTCATCCAGACGGCATTTTCTATCTTCATCCATCCGGCGCGGAGCGGGTCCATCTTCAAGACATCCGACGCGGAGCATCCTCTTCATCCGGAGTATTCTTACTGAATGAAGGTACCTTTAAGTGACATCATCCAAGATGGCATCCCTTAGATTCCGATTGGCTGATATAATTCTATCAGCCAATCTGAATTAAGGTAGAAAAAATCCTATTGGCTGATGCAATCAGCCAATAGGATTGAAGTTCAATCCTATTGGCTGATCCAATCAGCCAATATATTGAGCTCGCATTCTATTGGCTGATTTAATTTAATTTAGTTAATTGTTTTTAATTTAGTTAATTTATTTAATTGTAGTGTAGTGTTAGGTGTTAGTGTAACTTAGGTTAGGTTATATTTTACAGGTAAATTTGTCTTTATTTTAGCTAGGTAGTTATTAAATAGTTAATAACTATTTAGTAACTATTCTACCTAGTTAAAATAAATACAAACTTGCCTGTAAAATAAAAATAAACCCTAAGCTAGCTACAATGTAACTATTAGTTATATTGTAGCTAGCTTAGGGTTTATTTTATAGGTAAGTACAAGTGGCCCTCGTTTTACAACGGTTCAATTTACACCGTTTCAGAATAACAACCTTTTTTTACAGTCATGTGACTGCTATTGAAAAGCATTGAGAAGCAGTGCATTTATTAAAATAGCCAGTAGGTGGAGCTGTCCGCTTGTGTTGCAGCAAAGCCAAGCAAGCTGAAATTAATCAGTTTAACCAGACCTGAGCTATCGAGAAGATTTCAAAGGAACAAGATCTTCCTGTCTATAAATCAGTCCAGATTGGAATGCATAGAAAGAACTGTTTGCAGAAAAATGCAAGTGAGGTCTGTGTTGTGTGATTATTTTATTAGGTTTATATTGCTGTTTAGCATTTAAAGTCTTCATTTCAAAGCTTTAAAAATAATGTATTAGGTGTTACTTATGACAATTTTGAGAGGGGCCTGGAACCTATCTCCCTCACTTCCCTTTGACTTACATTATAAACTGGGTTTCAGTTTACAATGGTTTCGATTTACAACCATTCCTTCTGGAACCTAACCCCGGCGTAAACTGAGGGCTACCTGTATTTAGTTTTAAATAGGAATAATTTACGTAATGATAGGAATAATTTAGTTAATGATAGGAATATTTATTTAGATTTATTTAAATTATATTTAAGTTAGTGGGTGTTAGGTTTAGGGTTAGACTTAGGTTTAGGGGTTAATAACTTTAATATAGTGGCGGCGACGTTGGGGGTGGCAGATTAGGGGTTAATAAATGTAGGTAGGTGGTGGCGATGTTAGGGACGGCAGATTAGGGGTTAATAATATTTAACTAATATTTAACTAATGTAAGGTTTAGGGGTTAATATGTTTATTATAGTGGTGGCGGCGACGTTGGGGGCAGCAGATTAGGGGTTAAAAAGTGTAGGTAGGTTGCGGCGACATTGGGGGCGGCACATTAGGGGTTAATAAATATAATTTAGGTGTCGGCGATGTTGGGGGCAGCAGATTAGGGGTTCATAAATATAATGTAGGTAGCGGCGGTGTCCGGAGGGGCAGATTAGGGGTTAAAATTTTTATTATCGTGTTTGTGATGCGGGAGGGCCTCGGTTTAGCGGTTAATAGGTATTATTTGGGTGTTAGTGTACTTTTTAGCACTTTAGTTATGAGTTTTATGTTATGGCGTACCATAAAACTCTTAACTACTGACTTTTAAATGAGTTAGGACTCACTCACCGCTCACTTTTTGGCCTCCCAGGACAGACTCGTAATATCAGCGCTATGGAAGTCCCATATAAAAAAGACTTTACAAAGTTTTTGTAAGTCGTTTTGCGGTAAGGCCAAAGATGTGTGCGGTGACCCTAAACCTTCAAGACTCGTAATACCAGCGGGCGTAAAAAAGCAGCGTTAGGACATCTTAACGCTGCGTTTTTACCCTAACTTACAACTCGTAATCTAGCCGACTGATTTTTGTTATTTCGCAGGTCCCTGTCAGGGTGAAGATTCTACTGTTAGACTTGGAACTGCTGTAAGATTGACTAGGACAGCAGTATTACCTTGCAGGCAAGGGGGTTAATATAGCCTTGGAACCACATACTGTTTATACCCTACAGGCAAGGGGGTGGTTATACAGCTCTTATTTTAAAACCAGTTACTGTATGCTGACTATAACCTCTCAGGCACCGAGTTTAATATACAGCCCTTATTTTCAGTCCAGCAATTACATGCTACCTATAGCCTTCTCAGACAGGGGGGGGGGGGTAATGTCGGGGTTTGTACGATGCTTATACCCTCAGAAATAAGGGGATTAATATACAACCTTACATTTAGAGTAGAGACCTCAAGTTGAGGTCAGTACTTAGAGCTGTGAATATGTTAGATACCGTACCGCAACCATTAGAACCCATTACGCTTCATTACCACGTGAGGTGGTGCCTGTAGCAGTATTTAGGCTCAGTTATCTTTGATTCTACTAAGGTATATTAACCAGGTCCATGCCACCTTTATTCACAGAGTAAAATGGCAGGCATATGTTTCTCTCCCTTTTGGAGCACACTGATCTTCACACAGTAATTCCTGATAGCGGGGCTAGTAGCCTTGGAGAGAGATTTTAGAGAGGTGTCTCCAATGGCACATTTACAGTGTAACATCAGTAAGCTAGAGAACCCGGCTTAATTCCACGAGAACCCACCACATCAGAGCGTGAGGGCATGTTTATATAAGTTTAAAAAATTGAGCTTTTATGCCTGATAGGAGATGGTCAGTTAAGACCGGCGGCGGTGGGGTTAAAAATGTCTTTCCCACCACAGGCCTGGTTTGGCACGCCTCATTAGGTCCGTTATGAGCCCTAGTGCGTATCTCCTCAACTACATGCTCAGTATGCAGTTTGCTTTAACTTTTAGCGTTTTCGGCTGGGCTCTTGCCGATCAGAGCAGCCTGTTTGGAGGATCCACTTATGTGAAAGATGGCTCCTTCTCCAGTGGAGAGCCGCATAGCTTCCCAGGGGAGACCTTTAGGATTGTAGCTCCCAGATTGGAGTAGTGTATCCTTATGATTATATGTTAGAGTGTAGCTTCCCCTCATATATAGGCTTACCATAATTTTTAGAGGTAAAACTGGGACCACCTGGCACGGTGCCAGTGGTGGTGTGGTCAGGGGCGTGGTCAAGTGGGCATTGCGATTTCTAGTCCTTTTAAAGTAGTAGCTTTTATGTGCGTAATGTTTTGTGGATACTCTACCCTTCCTCAGTCAAACATTAAGTAAATCACATAGTTTAAATAGACCATAACACCACCCCTAGTGGAAAAGGCACCATTACGTTGTCATGGCAACCCATACACAACATGAGCAAATAAATCATTCATCTAAATCTCAGATTCTAAATAATACCAAACATCAAGCATAATTACCAATTTCATAAAATAGTGAAAAAGCATATAAATCACACAATTTAGTATCTGCAGTGTAATATGTGTTTTATGTGTCTAATTAAGGAAGAGAACTGGATACTGATAAGGCATTAATACAATATTGAATTGAATAAGTAAAAAATGAACACATACCTGCTAGTCTGCTAATGCTGTTTAAGAGGCTATGCTATACCATAATGCAGGAAGATTACAGCCAAAATGCTATCCTGCATGAAGTAAAGCAAGATCCACGCCAAAAATCCTGCCTGTCTGCACTTCCTGGTGATACCCACATGATTCCCCTAAACGTGTATCACCGGTGATGTCACCAGGGGTCAGGGGGTTGTTAAATTACAGGAAAAATAAACAAAGTAGTACTACAAAATTAAAAAAACAGATGCTGCTCACTTGGAAGGGCACCAACGTTAAGCTAAGTTGGGAAGTATGTAACAAAGTATCAGCATCCAACTATGCTGGAGAGCCACAGCCACAGACTCATTTTGAATAATGTGTCCGGGTTTCAGGTGGTCTGAGACCTGGACACATGATTTGAAACCTGGGGTTGGCAACCCTACTGGGACAGAATGAACAACTGGGTGGGACACTGGGACAGCTCCTCCAAACAGGGACAATCCCAGTCAAACTGGAACTTCTGGTAAGCCTACTCATATATATTGTGTATTTTGCCAGTGCTTATTACTATGCTATTTATATAGATATATACTGTAGATTATTATAGTATTGGGCTATTTTAGCTTGACCAGTGTGTTACTTTACTTATTTTGTCAAATAAGAGTATTGACTGGTTTCATAGTAATTTTAAGTGCTTAAACTTTCTCATATCTGGTAGTTTTATTATCTTCACCAGTAGTGAAGCTCTATTTTCTTCTGTTATGTGTGATCAGTCCACGGGTCATCATTACTTCTGGGATATAACTCCTCCCCAACAGGAAATGCAAGAGGATTCACCCAGCAGAGCTGCATATAGCTCCTCCCCTCTACGTCAGTCCCAGTCATTCTCTTGCACCCAACGACTAGATAGGATGTGTGAGAGGACTATGGTGATTATACTTAGTTTTTATGACTTCAATCAAAAGTTTGTTATTTTACAATAGCACCGGAGCGTGTTATTACTTCTCTGGCAGAGTTTGAGGAAGAATTTGCCAGAGTTTTTTTACTATGATTTTAACCGGAGTAGTTAAGATCATATTGCTGTTCTCGGCCATCTGAGGGAGGTAAAGGCTTCAGATCAGGGGACAGCGGGCAGATGAATCTGCATTGAGGTATGTAGCAGTTTTTATTTTCTGAATGGAATTGATGAGAAAATCCTGCCATACCGTTATAATGACATGTATGTATACACTTCAGTATTCTGGGGATGGTATTTCACCGGAACTACTCTGTTAAAAGTCACTAATCCTTTTATTAAGTATTTATCATGTTAAACGTTTTTGCTGGAATGTAGAATCGTTTACATTGCTGAGGTACTGAGTGAATAAATATTTGGGCATTATTTTCCACTTGGCAGTTTGTTTGCTTTTAATTGTGACAGTTTCGTTTCTCTTCACTGCTGTGTGTGAGAGGGAGGGGCCGTTTTTGGCGCTCTTTGCTACGCATCAAAAATTTCCAGTCAGCTACTCTTATATTTCCTGCATGATCCGGTTCATCTCTGACAGATCTCAGGGGTCTTCAAACTTCTTTGGAGGGAGGTAGATTCTCTCAGCAGAGCTGTGAGAATTTTATATTGACTGTGAATAAAAACGTTGCTTTGTAATTTTTATGTAAAATTTAATTATTGTTATTTTACTAATGGGAACAAACCTTTGCTAAAAGTTGTGTTGTTTTAAAGTTTGATGCTATAACTGTTTTTTTCAGTTCATTATTCAACTGTCATTTAATCGTTTAGTACCTCTTTGAGGCACAGTACGTTTTTGCTAAAAAAGATTATAACCAAGTTGCAAATTTATTGCTAGTGTGTTAAACATGTCTGACTCAGAGGAAGATATCTGTGTCATTTGTTCCAATGCCAAGGTGGAGCCCAATAGAAATTTATGTACTAACTGTATTGATGCTACTTTAAATAAAAGTCAATCTGTACAATGTGAACAAATTTCACCAAACAGCGAGGGGAGAGTTATGCCGACTAACTCGCCTCACGCGGCAGTACCTGCATCTCCCGCCCGGGAGGTGCGTGATATTATGGCGCCTAGTACATCTGGGCGGCCATTACAGTTAACATTACAAGATATGGCTACTGTTATGACTGAAGTTTTGTCTAAATTACCAGAACTAAGAGGCAAGCGTGATCACTCTGGGGTGAGAACAGAGTGCGCTGACAATACTAGGGCCATGTCTGATACTGCGTCACAGCTTGCAGAGCATGAGGACGGAGAGCTTCATTCTGTGGGTGACGGTTCTGATCCAAACAGATTGGATTCAGATATTTCAAATTTTAAATTTAAATTGGAGAACCTCCGTGTATTACTAGGGGAGGTCTTAGCAGCTCTCAATGATTGTAACACCGTTGCAATACCAGAGAAACTGTGTAGGTTGGATAAATACTTTGCGGTACCGGCGAGTACTGACGTTTTTCCTATACCTAAGAGACTAACTGAAATTGTTACTAAGGAGTGGGATAGACCCGGTGTGCCGTTCTCACCCCCTCCAATATTTAGAAAGATGTTTCCAATAGACGCCACCACTCGGGACTTATGGCAAACGGTCCCTAAGGTGGAGGGAGCAGTTTCTACTTTAGCTAAGCGTACCACTATCCCGGTGGAGGATAGCTGTGCTTTTTCAGATCCAATGGATAAAAAATTAGAGGGTTACCTTAAGAAAATGTTTGTTCAACAAGGTTTTATATTGCAACCCCTTGCATGTATCGCGCCGATTACGGCTGCGGCAGCATTTTGGATTGAGTCTCTGGAAGAGAACCTTAGTTCATCTACGCTAGACGACATTACGGACAGGCTTAGAGTCCTTAAACTAGCTAATTCATTCATTTCGGAGGCCGTAGTACATTTAACCAAACTTACGGCTAAGAACTCAGGATTCGCCATACAGGCACGTAGGGCGCTGTGGCTAAAATCCTGGTCAGCTGATGTTACTTCTAAGTCCAAATTACTTAATATACCTTTCAAGGGGCAGTCTTTATTTGGGCCCGGTTTGAAAGAAATTATCGCTGACATTACAGGAGGTAAGGGCCACGCCCTACCTCAAGACAAAGCCAAAGCTAAGGCTAGACAGTCTAATTTTCGTCCCTTTCGGAATTTCAAAACAGGAGCAGCATCAACCTCCACTGCACCAAAACAGGAAGGAGCTGTTGCTCGTTACAGGCAAGGCTGGAAGCCTAACCAGTCCTGGAACAAGAGCAAGCAGGCCAGGAAACCTGCTGCTGCCCCAAAGACAGCATGAACCGAAAGCCCCCGATCCGGGACCGGATCTAGTGGGGGGCAGACTTTCTCTCTTCGCCCAGGCCTGGGCAAGAGATGTTCAGGATCCCTGGGCACTAGAGATCATATCTCAGGGATACCTTCTAGACTTCAAATTATCTCCCCCAAGAGGGAGATTTCATCTGTCAAGGTTGTCAACAAACCAGATAAAGAAAGAAGCGTTTCTACGCTGTGTACAAGATCTGTTATTAATGGGAGTGATCCATCCGGTTCCGCGGTCGGAACAAGGACAAGGGTTCTACTCAAACCTGTTTGTGGTTCCCAAAAAAGAGGGAACTTTCAGGCCAATCTTAGATTTAAAGATTCTAAACAAATTCCTAAGAGTTCCATCGTTCAAAATGGAAACTATTCGGACAATCTTACCCATGATCCAAAAGGGTCAGTACATGACCACAGTGGATTTAAAAGATGCTTACCTTCACATACCGATCCACAAGGATCATCACCGGTATCTAAGGTTTGCCTTCTTAGACAGGCACTACCAGTTTGTAGCTCTTCCATTCGGATTGGCTACGGCTCCAAGAATCTTCACAAAGGTTCTGGGTGCCCTTCTGGCGGTACTAAGACCGCGAGGGATTTCGGTAGCTCCGTACCTAGACGACATTCTAATACAAGCTTCAAGCTTTCAAACTGCCAAGTCTCATACAGAGCTAGTTCTGGCATTTCTAAGGTCGCATGGATGGAAAGTGAACGAAAAGAAGAGTTCTCTTTTTCCTCTCACAAGAGTTCCATTCTTGGGGACTCTTATAGATTCTGTAGAAATGAAGATTTACCTGACAGAAGACAGGTTAACAAAGCTTCAAGATGCATGCCGTGTCCTTCATTCCATTCAACACCCGTCAGTAGCTCAATGCATGGAGGTGATCGGCTTAATGGTAGCGGCAATGGACATAGTACCTTTTGCACGCCTACACCTCAGACCGCTGCAATTGTGCATGCTAAGTCAGTGGAATGGGGATTACTCAGATTTGTCCCCTACTCTGAATCTGAATCAAGAGACCAGAAATTCTCTTCTATGGTGGCTTTATCGGCCACACCTGTCCAGGGGGATGCCATTCAGCAGGCCAGACTGGACAATTGTAACAACAGACGCCAGCCTACTAGGTTGGGGCGCTGTCTGGAATTCTCTGAAGGCTCAGGGACTATGGAATCAGGAGGAGAGTCTCCTTCCAATAAACATTCTGGAATTGAGAGCAGTTCTCAATGCCCTTCTGGCTTGGCCCCAATTAACAACTCGGGGGTTCATCAGGTTTCAGTCGGACAACATCACGACTGTAGCTTACATCAACCATCAAGGAGGGACAAGAAGCTCCCTAGCAATGATGGAAGTATCAAAGATAATTCGCTGGGCAGAGTCTCACTCTTGCCACCTGTCAGCAATCCACATCCCGGGAGTGGAGAACTGGGAGGCGGATTTCTTGAGTCGCCAGACTTTTCATCCGGGGGAGTGGGAACTTCATCCGGAGGTCTTTGCCCAAATACTTCGAAGTTGGGGCAAACCAGAGATAGATCTCATGGCGTCTCGCCAGAACGCCAAACTTCCTCGCTACGGGTCCAGATCCAGGGATCCGGGAGCGGTTCTGATAGATGCTTTGACAGCACCTTGGAACTTCGGGATGGCCTATGTGTTTCCACCCTTTCCGCTGCTTCCTCGATTGATTGCCAAAATCAAACAGGAAAGAGCATCAGTGATTCTAATAGCGCCTGCATGGCCACGCAGGACTTGGTATGCAGATCTAGTGGACATGTCATCCTGTCCGCCTTGGTCTCTACCTCTAAGACAGGACCTTCTGATACAGGGTCCGTTCAAACATCAAAATCTAACTTCTCTGAAACTGACTGCTTGGAAATTGAACGCTTGATTTTATCAAAACGTGGTTTTTCTGAGTCGGTTGTTGATACCCTGATACAGGCTAGGAAGCCTGTTACCAGAAGGATTTACCATAAAATATGGCGTAAATACCTATACTGGTGCGAATCCAAAGGTTACTCCTGGAGTAAGGTTAGGATCGCTAGGATATTGTCTTTTCTACAAGAAGGTTTAGAAAAGGGTTTATCAGCTAGTTCATTAAAGGGACAGATTTCAGCTCTGTCCATCTTGTTACACAGGCGTCTGTCAGAAAATCCAGACGTCCAGGCTTTTTGTCAGGCTTTAGCTAGGATCAAGCCTGTGTTTAAAGCTGTTGCTCCGCCATGGAGTTTAAATTTAGTTCTTAACGTTTTACAGGGTGTTCCGTTTGAACCCCTTCATTCCATTGATATAAAATTGTTATCTTGGAAAGTTCTGTTTTTAATGGCTATTTCCTCGGCTCGAAGAGTCTCTGAGTTATCAGCCTTACATTGTGATTCTCCTTATCTGATTTTTCACTCAGACAAGGTAGTTCTGCGTACTAAACCTGGGTTCTTACCTAAGGTAGTCACTAACAGGAACATCAATCAAGAGATTGTTGTTCCATCCTTGTGCCCAAATCCTTCTTCAAAGAAGGAACGTCTTCTACACAATCTGGATGTAGTTCGTGCCCTCAAGTTCTACTTGCAGGCAACTAAAGATTTTCGCCAAACTTCTTCCCTGTTTGTCGTTTATTCTGGACAGAGGAGAGGTCAAAAAGCTTCTGCTACCTCTCTCTCTTTTTGGCTTCGTAGCATAATACGTTTAGCCTATGAGACTGCTGGACAGCAGCCTCCTGAAAGAATTACAGCTCATTCCACTAGAGCTGTGGCTTCCACTTGGGCCTTTAAGAATGAGGCCTCTGTTGAACAGATTTGCAAGGCTGCAACTTGGTCTTCGCTTCATACTTTTTCCAAATTTTACAAATTTGACACTTTTGCTTCTTCGGAGGCTATTTTTGGGAGAAAGGTTCTTCAGGCAGTGGTTCCTTCTGTATAATGAGCCTGCCTATCCCTCCCGTCATCCGTGTACTTTTGCTTTGGTATTGGTATCCCAGAAGTAATGATGACCCGTGGACTGATCACACATAACAGAAGAAAACATAATTTATGCTTACCTGATAAATTCCTTTCTTCTGTTGTGTGATCAGTCCACGGCCCGCCCTGTTTTTAAGGCAGGTAAATATCTTTTAAATTATACTCCAGTCACCACTTCACCCTTGGTTACTCCTTTCTCGTTGATTCTTGGTCGAATGACTGGGACTGACGTAGAGGGGAGGAGCTATATGCAGCTCTGCTGGGTGAATCCTCTTGCATTTCCTGTTGGGGAGGAGTTATATCCCAGAAGTAATGATGACCCGTGGACTGATCACACAACAGAAGAAAGGAATTTATCAGGTAAGCATAAATTATGTTATTCTCTTATAGACTATAAATACATTTGGTACATTTTCAATATTACCAGTCAACCAGTACTTATATATGTATTCCTTTTATGGAAGATTCCATGTCAGATCTTTATTACAAAGATTTTAAACTCTGATTATTAAAATATCGGAACTGGGGGCGGAGCCAGCTGCCAACATGGATGGTCACTAAAACACGGAGCTCTGACCAACAGTAAACTGAAGAGGCCAACTACTACTTGATAACTGGTTAACAACCATCACAACAGCCTCCCAACAGCTCCTAGACTACTCCGAAACTACTTAGCATCCCGTCAGAGCCTATTGCCTCTGCCATAACTGCAAGAGCTGACATTATAGGCACAAAGATATGCGGCCTCCTATGAGCCTTGAACATGGAAGGATTTTACGCCACACTACAGTCCCTACTTAAAAACTTGGAGACTAAGATGGACAGTCACTTTGAGGATCTCATCACAACATGCAGTGATACAGATAGTGATTGTTCCAACTGGCCTAATGAAGAGATGTTAGCCCCTAATGGTGAGGGAGACCGAAACAGGCCGGGTCAAAATAGGCCACCTCCAGACCTCTCTGAGTCGAAAGGGGAGACTTCACCACACCCAGTAACGAAAGAACTTAGCGACAGTCAACCAGAGGCAGCAGCGGAATGACTTCTTAAACTAGTGAAGTCTAAAAATACAGGGACTCTGACCATTGATTATATATGCCCGGTTTCTTGTGACACTGACCTATGCCCTGTCAAGCCCTTAGCTCCTACGTGCTCCAGGAGTTTGGAAGCCCACAACATTTCTGACGTCTATGAACATAATCGTAGCGCACCTTACTACAGCCCACTTAAATGCACATACTACATAGCGTTACACGTTCTGCTGCCATGTAATATACGGTCAGTGTTGGTATTGCTGGGGAGTGCTCTGAACCCCCCGACCATCGCACAGTGTACAAGATCGATCCGTCTAGGTGTGGGCTAGAACAGAGAGCTTTGTCTACGCAGGGTATGAGTCCAGGCTCATATAGTGCTGATATAATCGTATTCAAATTCCTCTTCCATACTACTCCTTCACAGACACGCTTAAGACACTTATGCCAACAATGTTTACCCACTACAGTTATAAGCGCTTGACTCACATGTATAACATTCTCTAAAACTGGGCACTGTTATTGTTTATTATTTCTTGTCGCTTGATAACTCTAGTGCATGGATGCCTATTGAATGTTTACTTTGGAGTGCAATCACACTACATGAAAACTAACATCATCCACTAATGACTGCTTCTCTTAATCAAAATGGCTATATTAGCTATGTGTCCCATGTTTTTTGGCTGCATCCATGTTTGCATTTATACCCATTTAGGTTAGGATTATAGATCGCCACACCAATACACTATATGTTTCTCTCCTATTTGCTAGCATGTTATATAGTGTTTATCACAGCTAAACCATACGCTACTCACAGGAGGGCCCTTAATAATCTTACAGGAAATAAATCCAGCCCTTATACTATAGTTTAAGCCCTTTCTTTAGTTTAATAATAATAAGCCTAATCTAATTAAGTTAGTTCAACTTTTAATATTTTGGTTATCAAGCTCAACCTCTTAACTCCCTATTAGTTGCTCCTGTAAATATAATTTCTCTAATTTTAGACTTTGACTATGATACTCTAAGTCTCTGCAGGGGGACAAGACAGATATAACAGTTTTAATACTTGGATCTTCCTGTAACACGATGCCTAGTCTTTCTTGGGTCAATGCAATACTATACACAGATCTAGTGACTAGTTAACTCCCATGTCACATTTTACACTGAAATTGTTTATATTAGTTACACAATATTCTATAGCATTTGACTACAACTTTATCCACATGTAGGCTTATATAGTCTAGAGTCATGGAACACCACATTTGTTTATTATATGTTCCTTTCTTGCTTCTTAAAATATTATATAGTGCTTTATATACAATAATGTCATTGGATATTACTCATAAGTGGACTCCTAACAGCCTTTCAGGAAGTTAATGGATTCCCCATACTACACTCTACTCCTGGGTCTTATCTGCTTGAATTAACTTATAGGTGGACCTAGCAACTAGAAGTTACATATTATACTACCCAGGACCGTGCATATCTTAGGTGAGGGGTTCACTTGGACTACCAAGGCTCAGGTTTCTTACGGCTCACTATTATATTCTGGTTTTACATTATCATGTTTATGAGGCATATAACACAACCCTGGGTAATAAAAATGGTGGTTGCCTTTTGGAATTTTATGCTCTAAACCGGTTCCCGTACAACCACACCCAGTAACGAAAGAACTTAGCGACAGTCAACTAGAGGCAGCAGCGGAATGACTTCTTAAACTAGTGAAGTCTAAAAATACAGGGACTCTGACCATTGATTATATATGCCCGGTTTCTTGTGACACTGACCTATGCCCTGTCAAGCCCTTAGCTCCTACGTGCTCCGGGAGTTTGGAAGCCCACAACATTTCTGACGTCTATGAACATAATCGTAGCGCACCTTACTACAGCCCCCTTAAATGCACATACTACATAGCGTTACACGTTCTGCTGCCATGTAATATACGGTCAGTGTTGGTATTGCTGGGGAGTGCTCTGAACCCCCCGACCATCGCACAGTGTACAAGATCGATCCGTCTAGGTGTGGGCTAGAACAGAGAGCTTTGTCTACGCAGGGTATGAGTCCAGGCTCATATAGTGCTGATATAATCGTATTCAAATTCCTCTTCCATACTACTCCTTCACAGACACACTTAAGACACTTATGCCAACAATGTTTACCCACTACAGTTATAAGCGCTTGACTCACATGTATAACATTCTCTAAAACTGGGCACTGTTATTGTTTATTATTTCTTGTCGCTTGATAACTCTAGTGCATGGATGCCTATTGAATGTTTACTTTGGAGTGCAATCACACTACATGAAAACTAACATCATCCACTAATGACTGCTTCTCTTAATCAAAATGGCTATATTAGCTATGTGTCCCATTTTTTTGTGCTGCATCCATGTTTGCATTTATACCCATTTAGGCTAGGATTATAGATCACCACACCAATACACTTACGGCTAGATTTAGAGTTGGGCGGTAGCCGTCAAAACCAGCGTTAGAGGGTCCTAACGCTTTTTTTACCGCCCTCTGGTATTTGGAGTCAGTCAGGAAAGGGTCTAACGCTCACTTTACAGCCGCAACTTTTCCATACCGCAGATCCCCCTACGCCATTTGCGTATCCTATCTTTTCAATGGGATCTTTCTAACGCCGGTATTTAGAGTCATGGCTGAAGTGAGCGTTAGAAATCTAACGACAAAACTCCAGCCGCAGAAAAAAGTCAGTAGTTAAGAGCTTTCTGGGCTAACGCCGGTTTATAAAGCTCTTAACTACTGTGCTCTAAAGTACACTAACACCCATAAACTACCTATGTACCCCTAAACCGAGGCCCCCCCCACACCGCCGCCACTCTATTAAATTTTTTTAACCCCTAATCTGCCGCTCCGTACACCGCCGCCAGCTACATTATCCCTATGTACCCCTAATCTGCTGCCCCTAACATCGCCGACACCTAAATAATATTTATTAACCCCTAATCTGCCCCCCCCCAACGTCGCCGCTACCTTACCTACACTTATTAACCCCTAATCTGCCGACCCAACCGCACTGCTACTATAATAAATGTATTAACCCCTAATCCGCCTCACTCCCGCCTCAATAACCCTATAATAAATAGTATTAACCCCTAATCTGCCCTCCCTAACATCGCCGACACCTAACTTCAAACATTAACCCCTAATCTGCCGACCGGAGCTCACCGCTATTCTAATATATTTTTTAACCCCTAAAGCTAAGTCTAACCCTAACACTAACACCCCCATAAATTCAATATAATTTTTATCTAACGAAATAAAATAATTCTTATTAAATAAATTAATCCTATTTAAAACTAAATACTTACCTGTAAAATAAACCCTAATATAGCTACAATATAAATTATAATTATATTGTAGCTATTTTAGGATTAATATTTATTTTACAGGCAACTTTGTAATTATTTTAACCAGGTACAATAGCTATTAAATAGTTCATAACTATTTAATAGTTACCTAGTTAAAATAATTACAAAATTACCTGTAAAATAAATCCTAACCTAAGTTACAATTAAACCTAACACTACACTAGCAATAAATAAATTAAATAAAATACCTACAATTATCTAATTATCTACAATTAAACCTAACACTACACTATCAATAAATTAATTAAATAAAATACTTACAATTATCTACAATTAAACCTAACACTACACTATCAATAAATTAATTAAATAAAATACCTACAAATAAATACAATTAAATAAACTAACTAAAGTACAAAAAATAAAAAAGAACTAAGTTACAAAAAATAAAAAAATATTTACAAACATTAGAAAAATATTACAACAATTTTAAACTAATTACACCTACTCTAAGCCCCCTAATAAAACAACAAAGCCCCCCAAAATAAAAAAATGCCCTACCCTATTCTAAATTAAAAAAGTTCAAAGCTCTTTTACCTTACCAGCCCTGAAAAGGGCCCTTTGCGGGGCATGCCCCAAAGAATTCAGCTCTTTTACCTGTGAAAAAAAAACATACAATACCCCCCCCAACATTACAACCCACCACCCACATACCCCTAATCTAACCCAAACCCCCCTTAAATAAACCTAACACTAAGCCCCTGAAGATCTCCCTACGTTGTCTTCACCTCAGCGGGTTCAGCGATCGGTCCAGAAGAGGGTCCGAAGTCTTGATCCAAGCGGCGGCTGAAGAACTCCATCATCGGGCTGAAGTCGGAAGTCCATCATCGGGATGAAGTCTTCTATCAAGCCGCATCTTCAATCTTCTTTCTTCCGGAGCGGAGCGGAGCCATCTTCTTCCCAGCCGACGCGGATCCAACCTCTTCAAGCGACGCCTACTCGCCGAATGACGGTTCCTTTAAATGACGTCATCCAAGATGGCGTCCCTCGAATTCCGATTGGCTGATAGGATTCTATCAGCCAATCGGAATTAAGGTAGGAATATTCTAATTGGCTGATGGAATCAGCCAATCAGATTCAAGTTCAATCCGATTGGCTGATCCAATCAGCCAATCAGATTGAGCTCGCATTCTATTGGCTGTTCCGATCAGCCAATAGAATGCGAGCTCAATCTGATTGGCTGATTGGATCAGCCAATCGGATTGAACTTGATTCTGATTGGCTGATTCCATCAGCCAATCAGAATATTTCTACCTTAATTCCGATTGGCTGATAGAATCCTATCAGCCAATCGGAATTCGAGGGACGCCATCTTGGATGACGTCATTTAAAGGAACCGTCATTCGGCGAGTAGGCGTCGCTTGAAGAGGTTGGATCCGCGTCGGCTGGGAAGAAGATGGCTCCGCTCCGGAAGAAAGAAGATTGAAGATGCGGCTTGATAGAAGACTTCATCCCGATGATGGACTTCCGACTTTAGCCCGATGATGGAGTTCTTCAGCCGCCGCTTGGATCAAGACTTCGGACCCTCTTCTGGACCGATCGCTGAACTCGGTGAGGTGAAGACAAGGTAGGGAGATCTTCAGAGACTTAGTGTTAGGTTTATTTAAGGGGGGTTTGGGTTAGATTAGGGGTATGTGGGTTGGGGGTTGTAATGTTGGGGGGGGTATTGTATGTTTTTTTTTACAGGCAAAAGAGCTGAATTATTTGGGGCATGCCCCACAAAAGGTCCTTTTAAGGGCTGGTCAGGTAAAAGAGCTTTGAACTTTTTTAATGTAGAATAGGGTAGGGCATTTTTTTATTTTGGGGGTCTTTGTTATTTTATTAGGGGGCTTAGAGTAGGTGTAATTAGTTTAAAATTGTTGTAATATTTTTCTAATGTTTGTAAATAGTAGTTATTTGTAGGTATTGTATTTAATTAATTTATTGATAGTGTAGTGTTAGGTTTAATTGTAGATAATTGTAGGTATTTTATTTAATTAATTTATTGATAGTGTAGTGTTAGGTTTAATTGTAACTTAGGTTAGGATTTATTTTACAGGTGATTTTGTAATTATTTTAACTAGGTAGCTATTAAAAAGTTATTAACTATTTAATAGCTATTGTACCTGGTTAATATAATTACAAAGTTGCCTGTAAAATAAATATTAATCCTAAAATAGCTACAATATAATTATAATTTATATTGTAGCTATATTAGGGTTTATTTTACAGGTAAGTATTTAGCTTTAAATAGGAATAAGTTATTTAATAATAGTTAATTTATTTTGTTAGATTTAAATTATATTTAATTTAGGGGGGTGTTAGGGTTAGACTTAGCTTTAGGGGTTAAAAAATTTATTAGAATAGCGGTGAGCTCCGGTCGGCAGATTAGGGGTTAATGTTTGAAGTTAGGTGTCGGCGATGTTAGGGAGGGCAGATTAGGGGTTAATACGATTTATTATAGGGTTATTGAGGCGGGAGTGAGGCAGATTAGGGGTTAATACATTTATTATAGTAGCGGTGCGGTTCGGTCGGCAGATTAGGGGTTAATTATTGTAGGTAGGTGGAGGCGACGTTGTGGGGGGCAGATTAGGGGTTAATAAATATAATATAGGGGTCGGCAGTGTTAGGAGCAGCAGATTAGGGGTATATAGGAATAATGTAGGTAGTGGCGGTTTACGGAGCGGCAGATTAGGGGTTAAAAAAAATATGCAGGTG